>NC_048596.1:104982365-105317043 GCF_003668045.3 Cricetulus griseus | reverse complement strand
GAGTTTGTTTGGAGATGGGACAATGGCTATTTACTCAAATATGTACATATTTGAAATAGAAGAAGTCATATTAAAGGTTGAGATAAGTTGAAATTTAGACAATAATAAGGTTATTCAGATCAGATTCCAGCAGGGACGACTGATGTCAGCAATAACGCAATGGAACAGATTGACATGAACATTGTGAAAAATGGTTTAAAGCCTAAACGTCACATTGCTCTTTTGATATCTTTGTAAGCAACTGAATATTATCTCTCTTGTAATTTTCTCTTCCTTAAGAGGGTGATTAAGGCTGGCTGCTTACCCTTTGTGTGAAACAAGTGTGATAACCACTACACTTTAGAAACAAAGTTCTGCTTACTCTTTGTAAGAATTAGTTTTACTCCAATAATATGCAATGGGACATAGAAATGTAAAAATTAAGGAGCTTGCACATTAAATTGCTTGTTAGCAATTTCAATAACATTATTATTTTGTAGATCTTACTGTATGATAATTAGTCACTAACAAATTTTTCAGCTCCATGGACCATTCAAGCAAAAGAATCAGACTGCTCTTCCAAGTGTAACCTCATCCCTTCATGTGTCAAGAATACTCTTTTTTTAATGTTTGTGTAGATTGGCCCATCAAATAACACTGAAACCTTCTCATCCATTTCAATTCTTCCACGCTTAAAATCTGGAGACTAGTACTCCAGAACAATACATAACCACATCTGTGCACTTTGATGGTGGAATATCATGAAAATACCTCTTACATACCAAGTAAGAGACTGGGACTTTTGCTGGACTGCACAGTCACAATGAATAGTACACCTTAAAGTCACTTAAGACATAAAAATGCTCTTCTACAGAGTCCTTATCCTGCTTTTTTAATATGCCTTTAAAAGCAGTGGTGGGGTGCTGAAGAGATGGCTCAGAGCTTAAGGGCACTGACTGCTCTTACAGAGGTCCTGAGCTCAATTCCCAGCAACCACATGGTCGCTCACAACCATCTGTAATGGGATCTTGTGCCCTCTTCTGTCCTGCAGGCATACATGCAGGCAGAATACCATGTACATAATAAATAAATCTTAAAAAAATTAGCAGTGGTGGAACACACCTTTAATCCTAGTGCTTGGGAGGCATAGGCAGGCAGATCTCAGTGAGTTTGAGGCCAGCCTGGTCTACAAAGTGAGTTCCAAGCAGTCAGAACTGTTACATAGAGAAGCCCTGTATGGAAAAACAAAAACAAACAAGAAGAGAACTGAGAGCCAACTTTACTTGCCCTAGGTCTTTCATTATCACCATTTACAGCCTGAGATAACACACAGCTGTAATCTTAAATTATGCAAGCATTCATGCCTCTGGCCAAGAACAATGAATGTGTATTATTTGCTGAAAGCAGCAAATACAGAAGTTGAAAGCAATCTTATAAAATGAATATATATTTATGAACATGAACATGAGTTGATCAATGATGTTTATAGCACTACTGTTTGTTGTTTGGGTCAGTTAATCCCTTGAAAACTCTGCTGAGATTTCAGAAATATCTCATTCCTATCCCAATGCAATGTTTTCTGTGCCATTCAATGAAAACAGAAGTGAAGCCCTTTTTTAAAGGCACAGTCACTGACACACACACACACAAACACACACACACACACACACACACACCACACCACACAAAGACAAAACAGACAGGGACATAAGATATCCAGGGACATAAAAGATACAGAAGTGGGCACAGATTCAGTCTCATACATTAGAAAGACAGATGATTGAAAATACAGGAAGGAAGAAGTAGATAACTGAAATATGAATTCACTCTCAGCTTAATGACTCCAAGGGGAAGTGCTTTTGTTTCTCTCTTTGGTTGAATACCAATACCAATACCAATTTGTGATTCAGTGTTAATTACCAATGAGTGTAATTAATGCATTTTGCCACAAAAGATTCTGAGTCTACACTGGTCTGTTTACCCTCTTTTAATGTTAGTTTGATGGTATCATCATCTGGTTTACATCACCTGTCTTGCTTCCCCCAGTCTAGGTTGAATCACCTTGAGGGTAGGGAACATTTTTTTTTCAAACCTTTGTGATATTCCCCACAAGATTCAACTAAGTACAGAACCACTGCACATACACTACAATTCATTGATTCATTGGAACATTTTTAAGATATTGATATACCCTGAGTTATTCTCTCAGCTTCGACTCTTCAAGTGGCTAATACTTCCAGATTCTAGGGCTGATATAAATTCATATCATGTCTGGTTGTAAGTAAGTATCTGTTTTCTCTGATAACCATGCTAGAAAACATTTTGACAGGTTCACAGTGTGAAGAGAAAGGATTTTTGTTTAATTAATGAATCTTTCCCCAGGTCCAGATTTTTAGTCTTTTAATGCACTTTCAGCTGTTAGAAGGATACTATTAAAATGTCTTAGCTATTGATTAATGCTTAATTATTCTCTTTCTGGAGTAAATCACATTTTTAATGTAGATCAATCCTTGGCTTTCTTAGCAGGAAGTCTTTTAGCGTGGTAATATATCAGTGCTTTTTGTTTATTTTCCATCTCTCCTTGTCTCATTTTAAGTGGGAGCTTTGCAATGGATTCCACTTACAGAGCATAATACATTATGTTAGCCTGGACTTGTAACTTGAGTCAGGAAAGTTACATGGTAGATTAGATGCACCCTAAGCCCTTTCTCCTCCACAACTTAAAAAAAAAATGTATAGTCTGCTACTTAAATTATATAGTATATATTTCTATGTTGTGCATCATATTTACATATTTATATGTAGCTTATCTCATTTATTTGATGATTCTAAATATTGTAAGATAATCAACAAAACCAGATTTTATTCAAATGTGCTATGTGACAAATGGATTATTTTTTATTCTTGATTTTTTTCAGAATCCCTGATTTCTATAAATGAAAGTTCAAATTTTGGGTGATAAATACATATTAATAAGTCAAATCAATTATTCCATTAGATAGTTTTTTATTTAAATTAGAAAAAAACCTTTGTTTTACATGTCAACCCAGTTCAGTCTCCCTCCCCTCATCCCCTGTCTCCAAGCAACCCCTTTCACAGCCCCTTTCTGCTGTCCAGGGAGGGTGAGCCTTCTATGGGGGATCTTCAAAGTCTGTCATCATTTGGAGCAGGGCCTAGACCCTCCCCGTGTAGAGTATCCCTCTATGTGGAGTGAGCTCCCAAAGTCCATTTGTGGTCTGATCCACTACCAGAAGCCCCATAGATTATCCAGAACTCTGAACTGCCCTTCTCATTCAGGGGGTCTGGAAGAGTCCTATGCTGCTTTCCCAGATATCAGTCTGGGGTCCATGAGCTTCCCCTTGTTCAGGTCAGCTGTTTCTGTGAGTTTTTCCAGCCTGGTCTTGACCCTTTTGCTCATTACTCTTCCCTCTCTGCAACTGGATTCCAGAGTTCAGCTCAGTGTTTAGCTGTGGGTGTCTGCTACTGCTTCCATCAGCTACTGGATTAGGCTCTAGGATGGCATATAAGGTAGTCATCAATCTCATTATCAGAGAAGGGCATTTAAGGTAGCCTTTCCACTATTGATTAGAATTTTAGTTGGGGTCAACCTTCTAGATCTCTGGACATTTCCCTAGTGCCAGATTTTCTTTACACCTATAATGGCTCCCTCTATTATGGTATCTCTTATCTTGCTCTCCTCTATTCTTCCCCTGACTTGACCTTCCTGTTCTGTCATGTCCTCCTCTCCCCTCCTCTTTTCCCCTTCTCTTTCTCCTAACTCCCTCTCCCCTCCCCCATGCTCCCAATTAGCTCAGGAGGTCCCTTTCCCCTTCTCCAGGGGACTATGTATGTCTCTCTTAGGGTCTTCCTTTTTTTCCTAGCTTCTATGGCAATGTGGATTGTAGGCTGGGAATCTTTTGCTCTATGTGTAAAATCCATATATATGAGTGAGTGCATACCATGTTTGTCTCTTTGTGACTAGGTTACCTCACTCAGGATGGTTTCTTCTAGTTCCATCCATTTGCCTGCAAACTTCAAGATTCCATTGTTTTTTTTTTCCTGCTGAGTAATACTTCATTATGTAAATGTACCACATTTTCTCTATCCATTCTTCAGATGAGGGGCATCTAGGTTGCTTCCAGGTTCTGGCTATTGCAAATAATGCTACTATGAACATGGTTGAACAGATAATGTATATGTTAAGGATATTTTAATTTTGATGCACATTCACATATCTCAGGCTTATCTTAAACTTCTGATCCCATGGCTGCTGCCTCTAAAGTTCTGGGAATGTTGATGTACACTACCACCATATAAAGCCAATACAGTGTTGTGGGTACAACCAAAGACTTTGTGCATGATATATAAGCATTCTAACAACTGAAGTATATTGCTACGCCATACTAGGAAGAATAATGTTAAATCTATTAGGCTTCTTGGAATTTGTACTGCATGTGACAACACTGCTACTTTTAGTGCTGTGCTGAAAATGATGCTGTTTTAAAGCATACTCATGAGGTCATATTTCCTTACCCCTGCCACCTACAACAAGAGGAAGAGCTGTCCTCTTACGCATGAGAGTGGTCCTGCCCTTCACCAAGTGCAGCAGTCTATAATGAAGATCTTTCACCTTGCCTGCCTGGGCAAAAGAGTAGAGCTGTCTTTGGTGGTGTGAGTGCAGAGGATGTAAGAGAAGGAGAACTGGTTTCACTCCTTGCTGTCTACTACAGTGGGTGAACTAGTCTGGGCAATGCAAGAGAGCTTGCCTGGGTGGTGATGGTGAGGGAAACTTGGCAGACTAACTCAGCTACCACCCAGTCCCAGAAGCAAGTCTATGAGGTAGCCCAATATTTACCTCATCTGTGAATGGCTAGAGCATTAATAGGGGCCAAACTAATGATTGAAAGCTGAAGGATCTCTATGACACAAGGCAACAGTAGGATATCCAAGGTGAATCTCCAAATGAGGGCCTAGTATCAAGGGTTTAACAGAATCCAAAGGCCTCAAATAGACCAATAACTCATTGCAATGAACACTTACAAATAAAGATGTGAAGGGAATATTATATGACTCAGTCACACTACAGCTTCTAAGCCAAGATGTTTTGTTTTGTTTGTTTGTTTGCTTGTTTTAACTTTTAAAATTTGTTTTGCTTTCTAAAGCTTTCAGTTGTGCTATTAATTTTCTAGTGTGATTATTCTCCTGTTTCTTCATGTGGTCACTTAGAGCTATGAACTTTCCTCTGAGCACTGCTTTCAGAGTATCCCATAGGTTTGGATATATTGTGTCCGCATTCTCATTGAATTTTAGGAAATCTATAATTTCTTTTTTATTTCTTCCTGGACCAATGAATTGTGCAATTGGGTGTTACTTAATTTCCATGAGTTTGTAGGTTTTCTGTAGTTCTTGTTGTTTAGAAAACAAAGAAGCCAATACACCCAGGAGGAGCAGACGCCAGAAAATAATCAAATTGAGGGCTGAAATCAATAAAATGGAAACTAGGAGAACAATACAAAGAATCAATATAACAAAAAAAGTTGGTTCTTCAAGAAAATCAACAAGATAGACAAACCTTTATCCAAACTTACCAAACAACAAAAAGTGAACATGCAAATTAATAAAATCAGGAATGAAAAGGGGGTCATAACGACAGACACAGAGGAAATCCAGAGAATCATCAGGTCATACTTTGAAAACCTATATTTCTCAAAATTTGAAAATCTAAAGGAAATGAACAATTTTCTGGACAGATTTCACTTTCCAAAATTAAATCAAGAACAGATAAGCAACTTAAATAGACCTATAACCTCTAATGAAATTGAAGCAGTCATTAGAAGTCTCCCAACCAAAAAAAGCCCAGGGCCAGATGGCTTCAGTGCAGAATTCTAACAGAAATTCAAAGTACAGATAATACCAATTCTCCTCAAAGTACAGATAATACCAATTCTCCTCAAAGTATTCCACACAATAGAAGCAGACGGGTAATTACCAAACTCTTTTTATGAGGCCACAATAACCTTGATACCTAAACCACACAAAGACACAACTAAGAAAGAGAACTACAGACCAATATCCCTCATGAACATTGACGCAAAAATTCTCAATAAAATATTGGCAAATCCAATCCAAGAACACATCAGAGAAATCATCCATCCCGATCAAGTAGGCTTCATCCCAGGGATGTAAGGATGGTTCAACATACGAAATCCATCAATGTAATCCACCATATAAACAGACTGAGGAAAAAATCACATGACCATCTCACTAGATGCCGGAAAAAGCCTTTGACAAAATCCAACACCCCTTCATGATAAAGGTCTTGGAGAAGTCAGGGATAACAGGAACATACCTTAACATAATAAAAGCAATATACAGCAAGCCAACAGCCAACATCAAATTAAATGGAGAGAAACTCAATGCAATTCCTCTAAAATCAGATACAAGACAAGGCTGTCCACTCTCTCCGTACCTCTTCAATATTGTCCTTGAAGTTCTAGCTAGAGCAATAAGAAAACAAAAGGAGATCAAAGGAATACAAATCAGAAAGGAAGAAGTCAAACTCTCACTATTTGCAGATGATATGATAGTCTACATAAGTGACCTGAAAAACTCAACCAGGGAACTCCTACAGCTGATAAACACCTTCAGCAAAGTGGCAGGATATAAGATTAACTCAAAAAAATCTGTAGCCCTACTATACACGGATGACACATTGGTGGAGAAAGAAATCAGAGAAGCATCACCCTTTACATTTGCCACAAACAACATAAAATACCTTCGAGTAACACTAACCAAAAAAGTGAAAGACCTGTACCGTAAGAATTTTGAGTCTCTAAAGAAAGAAATTAAAGAAGATACCAGAAAATGTAAAGATCTCCCATGCTCTTGGATAGGCAGGACCAACATAGAAAAAACGACAATCTTGCCAAAAGCAATCTGCAGATTCAATGCAATCCCCATCAAAATCCCAACACATTTCTTCACTGAGTTTGAAAGAAAAATTCTCAACTTTATATGGAGAAACAAAAGACCCAGGATAGCCAAAACAACCCTGTACAATAGAGGAACTTCTGGAGGCATCACCATCCCTAACTTTAAGCTCTATTACAGAGCTATAGTCCTGAAAACAGCTTGGTATTGGCACAAAAATAGACAGGTAGACCAATGGAATAGAGTTGAAAACCCTGAAATTAACCCACACACCTATGAACACCTGATTTTTGACAAACAATCCAAATATATATGCTGGAACAAAGAGAACATCTTCAACAAATGGTGCTGGCATAACTGCATGCAAACATGTAGAAGACCACAGATAGACCCAAGCCTTTCGCCCTGCACAAAACGTAAGTCAAAATGGATCAAATACCTCAACATAAACCCAGCCACACTGAACCTACTAGAAGATAAAGTGGGAAATACCCTTGAACTAATTGGTACAGGAGACCACTTCCTGAACATAACACCAGTAGCACAGACACTGAGATCAACAGTTAATAAATGGGACCTCCTGAAACTGAGAAGCTTCTGTAAGGAAAGGACATAGTCAGCAGGACAAAAGGACAGCCCACAGACTGGGAAAAGATATTCACCGACCCCACATCTGACAGAGGGCTGATTTCCAAAATATACAAAGAACTCATGAAGCTATTCTGGAAAACACCAAACAATCCAATTAAAAAGTAGGGTACAGAACTAAATAGACAATTCTCAATAGAGGAATCTAAAATGGCTGAAAGACACATAAGAAAGTGTTTAATATCCTTAGCCATCAGGGACATGCAAATCAAAACAACTCTGAGATACCGTCTTACTCCTGTTAGAATGGCTAAAATCAAACATACCAATGACAGTTTTTGCTGGAAAGGATTCGGAGAAAGAGGAACACTCCTCCACTGCTGGTGGGAGTGCCAACTTGTACAGCCACTTTGGAAATCAGTATGGCCACTCCTCAAGAAAATGGGAATCAGTCTACCACAAGATCCAGCAATTCCACTCTTAGGCATATACCCAAAAGAAGCACATTCATATAGCAAGGACATCTGTTCAGCCATGCTCATAGCAGCATTATTTGTAATAGCCAGAAACTGGAAGCAGCCTAGATGCCCCTCAACCGAAGAATGGATAGCGAAAATGTGGTACATTTACACAATGGAGTACTACTCAGCAGAAAAAAAAAACAATGGAATCTTGAAATTTGCAGGAAAATGGATGGAACTCAAAGAAACCATTCTGAGCGAGGTAACCCAATCACAAAAAGACAAACATGATATGTACTCACTCATATGTGGACCTGCTTTATGATACATAGTAGTGACTGTGCTTCATCAGAGCTGTTTTTAATGATGTTTCTCAGAATAGTTTCCTTCCAGATGATGATTGAGAAGCTAATTAAAAAAATATGGTGCCAGCTACCACAAGGGTAACAGAACTGTGCTGTTTTTCTGGGATTTTTTTTTTTTAATGGAGAGTGTTGGATGTCTCTACAGTTTTGTTTAAATGACTGCAGAACCTGGAAAAGCTGTTGCTGCTATTGATGCATAACATACTGCCATTATTGGTGTTATATATATATAAATATATAATATATATATATATATATAATTTGAATTTTTGGAAACTTTAGCTGTGCTGTCAACTTTGGAAAAAAGTATCCCAGTTTACCACATTCAGTTGGCATTGTACAAAAATTAACAGCCATATTGTTCTAGAAATGTTGAACTTAATTTTTTTCCATTTGTACAGGGGTAATGCACTGTATTAAATATGTAAGGTCTTAAAAAAAAGAAGGGATTTTGAGAACCCATCCCATATGAAGGGATGCTCTCTTGACCTGGACACATGGGGAAGGGCCTAGAATGATGTGGTAGACTTTGGGGAGCCCCTTTTGAGGGCCTTACCCTGCCTGGGGAGTGGAGGGGGGATGGCTAGGGGCAGGTGGGATGTTGGGGGGGAGGGGAGGGAAAAGGAGACGGGATTGACATCTGAAGCAAGCTTGTTCCTAATTTGAACTAATAAAATAAAAAATAATAATAAAAACATTTGTTTTGCTGGGTCAGGCTTCAAGGGCAGAGGGATAAGCAAGAGGATGGGGAGATGAGTAGGATTGGGATACATGATGTGAAATTCACAAAGAATCAATAAATAGTTAAAAAATAAAACAAAACATACTTGTATAGTCTAATTTACAGAAGGAACCTACAGCAGATGAGAACAAACATAGAGACTCCCAGCCAGACAGATGGAAAGAATGAGAGATCTTGGAACACTCAGCCCTAAATGGGATGTCTCCATGAAATCTCTCCCCTCTGGCCTCAAGGAAACCTGTTGAAAAGGAAGAAAGAATTTTTGAACCAGAATGGGTGGAAGACACCAAGAAAACAAGGCCCTCTAACCAATATGAGAAGAGGTCATATGAACTCACAGAGACTGGGGCAGCATGCACCAGGGCTGTATGGGTCTGCAGCAGGTCCTCTGTGGTTTTATTATGGCTTCCGATTTAGTGTGTTCATGGGATTCCTGAGTTTGCTAACAAGTGGCTCTCTGCTTCTTGTGTGCTTTCTTGGGCATTTTTCCTTGTATTGATTTTTCCTTGTCCAACTTTGGTGTGAAGAATGTTTTGTTTTATCTTAGTATATACTATTTTATAATTTTTTAAATGAATGAATGAATGACAGCCAAGCCACTAGGGTAAAGTTAACAACTAAACTTTTATTTATACCTTCTGGGAAAGGGAAAATCAGTTTTCTCCAATGGAGTGAAACTTGGTGCACTAAACCACTATAAGGCAAGCCTCATGTTTAAGTGTAGTTGAAAAATATATAATGGATTCTACATTTTGTGTGTGTGCTTTTATTTGATTATGGTTTGATTGTTTTCTTTTGGGGTGTTGTCTTATTTTGCTTTCTTGGTGTGGGGGAGTTTATTGTTGTTTTGGGTTTTTGGATTGTTTTTTGAGAAAGGACTTGAAGTTGGGTGAATAGGAAGGAGGAGAAGATCTGGAAGGACTTGGGGGAGGGTAATAATATGAACAAAATATATTCAAGTGTAAAAATTGTTTCCAATAATTAAAAAATATGACAATAATTTTTAAGAGGAATACCTCAGTTTACTACCAGCATTTCAGAATTCCAGTCCAGGGTATTAGTTTTGAAATTTAAATCCTTTCACATTGACCCTTAGCATGTCATGACATTTATATACAGTTATATACAGGTGATGTCAGTCATGACAGCTACATACAATGTGCTTTCCACTGGAACTTTTGAGTTCAGTCCCTATGAGAATTGATGTTTTATTTTATTTTTAATAAAAGCATTTTCCTTTCTTTCTTTTTTATTTTTTTAAATTTTACTTATTTAATTTAGAAACAATATTATTTTACATACCAATCCCAGTTCCCTCTCCCTCCCATCATCCCATGACCCCCAGCGATCCCCCATCTCACCCTGAATCCACTCCCCAGGGAGGGTCAGGTCCTCTGCGGGGATCATCAAAGTCTGTCACATCATTAGATGGCCTAGGCTCTCTTCTGTATATCTGGGCTGAGAGAGTATCAGTCCACGGGGAATGGGCTCCCAAAGTCCATTTATACTCTAGGGATAAATACCGGTTCCATTGTCAGAGGTCCTATAGACTGCCCATGCAGCCTGGATCACAAGGATGGTGCTAAACTCATGTATTTAATAAATTCAATAATGACTAAATTAATTTAGGATTATATTGGTTGTGCAACAACCTCAGAAGGAAAGCCATGTTTAATATAAGTATTCAATTAATTTAATATAAAATCATATGAATTACATATTATTTCTATTTTCATAAATACAACATTTTATGTATTAATAATCATAATTAAAATGAGGTTAAATAATAATAAGTGAAAACCAGTACTTGGTACAGAAACTTATGAATTTGATTTTATTTCATAGAGTGCTCAGGGTTGACTGGGAATGAGTCAGTTTCTAAACCACAAGGAAAGAGCCAACAAAAAAAGTAGAAGGAAGAAACCAAACAAACAGCAGATGGCAATTTAGGGCAGCCTCCCACCTCTCCTTAGGCCCTTTTGGAATCAGCATATACAGCCTAGATTCCATGTTCTGGAAGGGATCTGCTGCTCTGGGGATATATTACCGGCTCCTTGGGCTCTTCCTCTAGCCATCTTAGAGGAAAAAATATCAGAGCCAATTAGGGTGCGTTAGATAAGTTAGTCCTTGAAATATGTTTGCTCATACCTCCATCTCCCCCTTGGTTGCCTAAGTCCAATTTTGTTTAATTGATATGGTTTCTTAATTGTTCTGGATCCAGATTGGCATCTCCCTAGCTCTCAACACTTCTGTTCACTTCAATTTCTACTGTTTTGCCCCCATTTAAATAATCTCACTTCTCATTTTCCTAGGGACAGCAGTTCTCTAAACATGGTTTATTATGCATGTCAAGTTCCAGTCCAATGAAAGCATTCCAAGACCATATAGGAGGTAATCAAGGCAAAGATAGGCCATGGACACTTAAAGTTTTCAGTGACTCATATCTTTACCATCGTCAATCATGGAAACACTCATTTCAACTATGTATGCTCATTTTATACAGCTGTTTATACTAATAGAAATGAATTGAAAATCAGTTTTATTGTAACGATGCCATTGCATAAAGAATGCTCATCATTAAATTTCCCATATTCTTTTCTGGTATAAATTATTTCACAGAAGCCCATTTGTCTCCTTATGCTAATATTTTCATCCTGGCTGTCATCAAGATAAATGGCTCCAATGTCACAAAGGTAATGATCTCTGATTGGATTCAGGTTTAGATGTTCCTCCTTTAGCTTTACATACTCAGGAAGTAATGACAACTCTGATTCTTGTCAACTGATGCATTTCTTTAGCTAGGTCTAAGAATAATAATAGTAGTGATAAATGCCCATTTAGTCCCTCTTTTCTTGTCTTTACAGCATGTTGAAATAAGTGTCATTTTGCATTGAGCCCAATGTATGTATTAGGTTTAATTTAACTTGAAAGAAACAGATTTTTGAGTTCCCAGTCCCAGCTATGTTCCTAAACATTAATAATAATTACTGTAACATGTTACATATACAATGATTTCCTCACCTTCCAGATATTTCTACTAGGGCTTAGAAATATTAAATAATTTTAAGATGATCTGATAGATATTAATTCATAGATCATGGGGTTTAAGCATTCCACGAGGCTTTGAATGTTCCCAGGGTTGCATACAAAAAAGAGTAGGTACAAATGCTCACATCTCTAAATGTATTGAAATAATTATTTTTAAAATTTTGATTATTACAAGAATCTGTACATTGTATCTAGATCATATTCACCCCCTACGCTCTTGCTTTAAGTTCAACTCCCTCAAACTTTTTTTCCCATCTCCCTCCTAACTTCAAAAAAATTAAAACTCCTCAAGTCCAATTTGTGTCACTGTATGTGCATGTAGTGGTGTCTGAACCAATGACAGTTGATGGCTACTGCAGGAGGGAAAGCCACTATTTTGATGGAGTACCTAAGGTTGTCTGCCCATTATGAAATTTTGTTTACTTTTTTGTGACTTTTCCACATTTCTTAACTACAAATTTTGTGGATGACAATTTTATGGGATACTGTCTGTTGGTAAACATAGAAAGGACTCAGTTCTATCCTACTTAATATAAGAATCTTATGTTTATGAACCACATCAACCTTATGAAAATGTATTCATTCATTCAAAATATATTTACCTAAAACTACATTAAATTAATGGAATTATTTATATCGTGTATAATATAAAATTCATATATATGCATATCTAATTGTTATACACTTTGAGTTTAATGAAAAGTATTTTATAAATGAACAGGTATTATTCTTAATGTCTAAGTGAAGCTAATGAATCTAAACTCTGGCATTAGTTGTAAACAGTCTGGCAAAGATTAAAACATGAAAAGTGAAACTAATATAAATTTAATATTAAATATTCATTCAGTAATTCTGCCCACTGTCCATATTTCACCCCAACATTCAGCAGCTGTATGTGTGGCTTATTTCCTGTTGTGCAATACAGAATATTCCTTCCCTTACACAAAACTCTTCTGCATAGAACTATCTAATCTGTGCCAGATATCAGAAAACAATACACATTAAAAAATCATCATTTTATCTAACAATGAGACCATAAGAGAGAGAGAGAGAGAGAGAGAGAGAGAGAGAGAGAGAGAGAGAGGGAATTGAAAGGTCAAGAGCAAATGAGGGAAGGAAACAATTAAGATTCCTAAGGTCTGTGAATTCTTGATATGAAATTACTGAGGAACTGAAAACAAATTAATGCTAAGTTAACATACATAGCCACTGGATATTTCATGATAATAATTAATGTATTAATATATTTTAGATGTTACACAGTGTTAAAAATAATTATTTCATTTTTTACAAACTAAAACCAGAATTGATGCTATTTTAGAGTTATTTTAAAAAGACTTGAAGATTTCTAAAAGAAAGGGTTTTTAAAGATTGATGATGTGTACACGGGAGTCACAGGGTTTGTTCCTCCAGAGCAAACTAAAGAACAGCACATGGTGTAGCTGACTCAGCCTATACAAATCCGTTATACCATCACAGACCATTCCAAAGTCAAATGCTAGTGTTTTTCCAAAATTCCTAAATTTTTAAAAATTGCATTTATCTATTCTATTCTGATACAATACATGCTGACTGCAGCCTCCCCTCGCTCCAGTCCTCCCAAACATTCTGCCCCAGCAGAATGGATCCCTTCAGAAAACAGCAGACCCCTCAGTGATGTCAGTTAAACTTGGCATAAATGAAATGAACTAAGATTAGTCATATACCCTCATATCAAGGCTGGAGGAGCCAAACCCGTAGGAGAAAATAGATCCCATGGGCAGGCAGAAGAGGCAGAGGCACCCCTAGTCCCATTGTGGGAAGTCCAACAAAAACTCCAAGCTAAAGAACCACAACATGCACACAGGATGCCTGGTGAGAACCCATGAAGGCTCCATAGTTGCTACTTGTGTCTCTGTGAGACACTGTGGGCCCTGCTTAGTTGATTTTGTGGGATTTGTTCTGTCTGGTCTCCTTTACTCTTTGGCTACTACAATCCTTCCTTCCCTTCTTCTGTGGGGTTCAAGAGAGCTGCTTACTGATTGGCTGTGGGTCTTTGCATGTGTTCCCATCAGCTGCTGGAGGAAGCTTCTCTGATGATTGTTTGGCTAGGCATTAATCTCTGAGTAGAGTAGAACAAACACCATTAGGAATCATTTCATTGATTTTCCTTTCTTTCTTTCTTTCTTTCTTTCTTTCTTTCTTTCTTTCTTTCCTTCTTCCTTCCTTCCTTCCTTCCTTCCTTTTCTCCTCCCTCCCTCTCTCTTTCTTTCTTTCTTTCTTTCTTTCTTTCTTTCTTTCTTTCTTTCTTTCTTTCTTTCTTTCTTCTTTTTAGTAGTGTTTGGTTCTACCCTAGGTATCTGAGACATCCAGTTTCAGGATCCTGGCCATCCAAAGCACTATTGGGCATGGGCTCCCTCTCATTATGTGAGACTCAGATTTTTTTTGAGAATTTTATTCATATACAAAATGAAACATGATTGTATTTGATTCCCCTCCTCAAATACTTGTATTTCCCCAACAGTTTGTTTCCTTTTACTGACCAGTAAGTCTTATTAATCTCTATATGCATGAATGTGGGCCATACACATAAGAAATAAACAGTGACCATGTCCTCAAAGAAGAAACATTGTCCCTCTCCCAGTAGATATCAAGTGCCAAGAGCTCCTCACTAAAGAGAGGGGTGTAGATTATTTGCCCCATGGTTGAGGAAATTTTGATTATCTTTATACCACATTCATTTAAAAAAATTGTGCTATTAATGCCATAGTATTTGAATGTGGTTCTTTGGAAGGCAATTACATCTTGAGCCTGTACTATTATGAATAGATTTGTGTCTCCACGTGAATGATAAAAATCTAGCAGGATACAATTTCATTAATGCACAAACTGAAAGCAAAGCTGGTCCTCACCAGAACTGGACCATGCTGGCAAACCCATCTCAGAGTTCTAGTCACCAGTACAGTAGGAAGGAGATTTTGTTGTATATAGGCAGCACACTTTGTTTAGAAACCCAAATGAAGACTTACAAATTAAAGTAACATAAAAATAAAACATTAAAATAGCTTGTCATGTATATTTTTTGACAGATTGGACTATTTCTTTTTATATATAAATTTTATTTAATTTAAACAATCTTATTATCCATCCCAGATCCCTCTGCCTCCCATCCTCCCATATCCCCCAACGACCCCTCATCCCATTCCCCATCTACACCCCAGGGAGAGTGAGGTGTTCCAAGAGGGATCATTAAAATCTGTCAAGTCATTTGGGGCAGGGCCTAGGCTCTCCGCTGTGTATCTAGGCTAAGAGAGTATCCTTCCATGGGAAATGGGCTCCGGAAGTCTATTCATGCACTAGTGATACATCCTGGTTCTACTGCCAGAGGTCCCATAGACTGCCCAGTGCTCCCAACTGACACCCATGTTCAGAAGACCTGGTTTGGTCCTATGTTGGTTCCCCAGCTGTCAGATTGGGGTCCATGAGTTCCCCACTTGCTCAGGCCATGTTTTTCTGTGGGTTTTCCCTGCATGGTCTTGAGTCCTTTGTTCCTCTCTCCTCCCTCTCTGAAACTGGATTCCAGGAGTTTGGCTCAGTGCTTGGCTGTGGATCCCTGCTTCTATTTACATCAGCCACTGGATGTGCTTCTCATGAATATTTTACGAAAAGTTATTACCATTGAAACATTAAAATATGTAATAAAATTAAAAGCTAAATAAAAGACTTTAAGAAAACAGCCTTTCAAATATAAATGTAATAATGTTAAATTTATTTTATCTTTTAAAAATTCTATTAAAATATATTAATATTTATAAAAGTAAAACTTCATCAGTTTGAAATTCAAAGAATGCTTATTTATCAATAGAAATATTAAGTTCTACACATATTATGTATATATCAGCATATATAAACATTTCTGGGTAATTTACACATTGTTAAAATGTACAAAGCTAGTTGATTTAATGTAAATGTATTTTTTAAATAGTATGCTAAATTTATTTACTCCCAACCCTAAATCTAGAATACAAACAATTGAAAATGGGTCCTTCACTATTTAAGATTACTTGGAACTTACATTTTTTAAATATAAGATTCAAACATGAAAGGTCTTATGATTAATCAATTCTTGTATATTTTGTTGTTGGTATTGTTTTTTTTTCAGTTTTTGAGTTAAAATGATTCCATTGATCAATCCTACCCAGTCTGTCACTTGACACTACAGGAGCCTTTGCTCATTCTTTGGAATATACAATGGTGAGTGATATATTTCATAAATTGTTGAGGTGCTCAGTTATGACCACTTGTTTTTTTTAATTATTTCTTTCAGTTTTTGAGATTACAGTATTATTCTCCCTTATATAATCTTATTATAATCTTACAAGATTATTTCTCTCTTACCTTTGCTTTCGTCTTACCCTCTCATGCATCCCTTTGGTATCTTTCAAATTCATGTTCTTTATTTCATTGATTGTTGTTACATGTATATATTTTTTTACATACGTGTTTCTAAACATAACCTGCTCTGTTTGTCTAATGTCACTTGTATGTATGTTTTCAGAATTGACAATTTGGTATTGGTTTTCTAGGTAAGAGCACTTATAATTGTGTGTGTGTGTGTGTGTGTGTGTCAGAGAGAGAGAGAGAGAGAGAGAGAGAGAGAGATTGTGTGTGTGTGTGTGTGTGTGAGAGAGAGAGAGAGAGAGAGAGAGAGAGAGAGAGAGAGAGAGAGAGAGAGAGAGAGATTATGTATGTGTACATTGTGTGTTTGTGCATGTTTGGATGAACACATTGCCTAGCCCTCATGTAGAAGACTGAGGACAACCTCTGGTGCTGGGCCTTACTTTGTACCTTGAAACAGAATCTCTTGTTTCCCAATGACAATGTCATACTAGCTGACTCATGATGATCTGGGGATTCTTCTATCTCTGATTTCTCATAGGAGCACTGAGATTTCTGTCTGTCTACCAAATATGTTCATTTGTTTAGGTTCCATGGAACTAAAACCACTTGCCTATACTTGTGTATATTATTTGTACTCTAACCAGGGAACTGTATCCCATTCTAATGCCCATTTTTGTGTTAAGATACAGTCTCTCTAGAAGCTTTTATCTGACATACATTTGGTCAAAATTATCCTATATGCATAACCAAGCTTGTGATTTTATAAGCAGAATAGAAATAGCTTGATGATCTTTTGAAAATTTGACATATTCTGTATCCAGGGTTTTATACTACTTAGAAACTAAATAAAGTCAGTATCATCATAATGGTTAAAGATTTAAAAAAATGTTAAGTATAGAAGAGCAGCACCCTGGCTGCAATACAACCATGTCCTCCAATATCACCCATCCTTATTACGTATGTTGCATTGCATTTTAGAGCATTTGTGATAGCTATAAATGAGTCATGAGTATACAATTGTTTTAATAATGGAATTCTTTGGAGTCACTCTATAATTGATGCAATGTGGAACTTGTTAAAAATCACCCAGTCTAAAATTGTTCATCATGTGATGCTCTTTAAATGAATAACATCATATTGTCACAATTGTGACACTCCTTTTCTTTCACATAGTCATCACCTAAGCATCCCGATATTTGGAAAAAATATTTATGAAGATGCTTAAAAACAAAAGTCAATAAACATTCCCCATGAAACACCAGAAATTAAACATTGTAGGATTTGCAGTCCACATGATCCGGTTCACAGCTACTCAACCAGAAATTTCAGAAATGAAGCAGCCTGAAATAATAGACAAACAAACCTACTTAGGTATGTTTCAGAGAAGTGTTTATAGAAATACAATTAAATCATCTATTAATATCTATGATGCACAAATAATCATAAAACATTCACAAGAAACATTGTTTCTGGAACTTAGGAAATACTTGGACAACCTGATAATGAGAGACACACTTTCCTAGCATCACATGGTGAAGACTTGCAGCCAAGGTCTCCAGTCACCTTCTACCCCTTATATCCAAAGGAAGTTAGTAATTCCTGTATTTACTGTCCTACCAAAGCACTTAGGGCCCTTTTTATATAGAGAATAAATATTTAATCATGTGTTAATTACCCCTTTAAAATCACTGTGTATCACTTTATGCTAACAGCAGCAAACTCCTGGGGAATGGGGTAGGATTAAAAACTGCATTTGGATTGATTGCTTGCATGTCTAATGACAGATCAGCACCTCTGCTTGTAATGTCTTTCACTTACACAAAGGAAAAAGCAAGAATGTGCATCTGCAGGAAGCAAAGCCCTTCTACAAATGAAATGTTCCTCTGTTGGTCAGATTTATTGCACAACATGCAGACAACTAATAAGAATATCAGAGGAGCCCTGGTTAGTAGCAGATATGACTACGAAAAGCAAAGAAATATAGGAAATCACTCCACATTTGCAAAACATGAAAATCAGCAAAAAAGTAAGAGATATTTGTCCCAACATTGCTATTAACATGGGAAACTATAAAAAAATACATGTAAGATTCTAATGATTAAATAAGATATGCTATGTGACTAGACTTTGTCATGTAAGGGCCTGCCTTGTATGTCTCATTTGAAATTGTTATTTAGCTTCAAACAAATATAGAGAATAGAAATAAATGAAAAAATCTGTTTAGTAAATATCAGATAACCATTACTATTTCAACATCTTCTATTCTGGAAAAAGTGTGTAGTCTCTGTTTTATACATTGAAGTTTGCTAATAACAACATAAACTTTAAGACAAATCCAATCCTCAAAAATAAATTATTATTGTGTCTTCTCAGTTTGTCTGCATGATTAAAAACCATTACTCTACAAAGGATATTGGTCATCAGGGAAATTGAAATCTATGAGGCACACTGATAAAATAAGTCATTTTTACATTGTAATGAATTCAGTTGTCCTCAAAACAGGTATATTCCCTTTGCTATGTAATTAATAAGTGAAGCTGTAGAGACCACTCATCAAGAGACTAATTGTTAAGGTTATTACCTTTTTAAAACAAAAGAATGGAGAGATGTCTCATTGTTTAAAAAAGATAGTTGCTCTTTCAGAGGAACCGCATTTGACTTCCAGCATCCATATGGTTGCTTCCAAACTTCAGCAGCTACACTTCAAGAGCACCCGTCATCTTCTTCTGACTTATGTGGATATCAGCCAAGCACCTAATACACAAATATACATGCAGACAAAGCACTTAAGTACATAAATATTTTTAAATGCAAAGAGTATGAAAGTATTAAAAATGGAAAGAAGATGAAAAAGTAGTTTGAATATTTTATAATAAATAACAGATGTTTTGTTAAATCATTTGGTAAAGTTTCTTTGTTGTTGTTAATTTTAACTGCATCTTCAGAAATTCCATATAATGAAAAGCTAAAATTTAAGGATGTGAACTTGTCTAAGTTCTAATAAACATTTGATAAGAAGGGGGAAATTATTGACAAATTGTAAATATGAGCATGATTTAGATTTTGAATACAAGAATTGATTTTATGATCACATAAATTTCAAACTGAATATCTCTATAATTGGAAGACTTTTAATCATTATACTCAGGTTTGGGGGTTCTAAAATTATTTATATAGTGTGTGTGTGTGTGTGTGTGTGTGTGTGTGTGTGTGTGTGTGTCCCCATGTGCATGTGTTCTGTGGTGTGTATTCTAAAACTTGGCATACACTTTTGATATAATCTTATCACAGAATAGCAAGTGTTCATAACTTTAGCCTCTAAAACATTCACACTCTTAAAATATATGAATTACAGAGAACATTTTGTGAGGTAATGATATGCAAAATAATATCTGTAATATAACTTGATCTACAGAGTTATATTTACACTGAGAAATTAAATATTTAGAACTGCATTTGTAAATAACAAAAACAAATCTAAATATTAACACTACTAGAAACAAATATTGACTATATTTTCTAAGGAAAAGTTATAGTAAGAATTAATCGTTAATTATTAGCTAATAATTAATAGATTATATTTTATTGTAAGCATGACAATATAAATAAAGAACAATTGAATTTTGATGGTAATCATACAAATTCTCATTTAAGTTATTATATTGACAAGAAAATTTAGCCACACAGATATGAAGATAAGAGAAGTGAAATTTTAAGAAAGTTAAAGATTTTGTTATAGATTAACTGAATATGAGTTTGATTCCATATTATGCACTGTTTCTCTGAAATATTGAAATCCAGTACTCTAGTTTATAATTCTCAATGGACCTTTAAACCATATATTAGTCTTATATCTATGAGAAAAATGTCTATTTGCATTCTGCTAATCATTGAATTAATGATGCATGTTATTATATTACAACCTAAATTATATTTATTTCTTTCATTACCAGTAAAATTGCTAAATTCTTGAGAGTTGAGAAGCAATTAAGTTCCAACATAATTTTTCAAAATTCTAAGTTTTCATAAAAGCCCAAATTTTATCATTGGCAACAATTGTACTTTGCTAGAAACATCGGCTTCACAAAACACATTTTGTTTCAACTTTTTATTTGAATTTGAAACAGGATTGTTTTACATGACAATCCCAGTTCCCTTGTCCCTCCAGTCCTCCCCTACCACGCCCCCCCCCCCGCAACTAAAACTCTATCTATAACATATCCTTTCTGTTCCCCCTGGAAGGTGAGGCCTTCCATAGGGTGTCATCAGAGTCTATTTTATCCTTTTGGATAGGGCCTAGGCCCAACCCTGTGTGTCTTGGCTCAGGGAGTATTCCTCTATATGGAATAGGCTCCCAAACTCCACACCTATTCTAGAGATAAGTACTGAATTTCTACAGGAGGCCCCGTAGATTTCCGAGGTTTCCTCACAGAAACCCATGTTCCTGGGGTCTGGATCAGTCCCCTGCTGGTATTCCAGCTATCAGTCTGGGGAGCAAGAGTTCCCCGATGTTCAGGACAGCTGTTTCTGTGGGTTTCACCAGCCTGGCCTGGACCTCTGTGCTCTTCACTCATCCTTCTCTGCATCTGGGTTCCAGTTTAGTTCAGTGATTAGTTGTGGGTGTCTGTTTCTACTTCCACCAGCTGCTGGATCAAGACTATAAGATGGCATACAAGTTAGTCATCAATCTCATTATCAGGGGAGGGCATTTAAGGTAGCCTTTCCTCTGTTTCTTAGATTGTTAGCTGGTGTCATCTTTGTAGATCTCCAGACATTTCCCAGAAATCGTGCCTGATTTCTCTGTAACCCAAAAATGTCTACCTTTATTATGGTATCTCCATTCTTGTTATCATCTATTCTTCCCCTGACACAACCTTTCTGCTCCCTCATGTCCTCTGCATCTGTCCTCTTCTCCCCTTCTCATTCTCCTAGCTCTCTTCCCCCTCTTCCTGTGCTCCCAATTTGCTCAGGAGATCTTTCCCATTCTCCAGGGAAACATGTATGTCTCTCTTTGGGTCCTCCTTGTTTATTAGCTTCTTTGGCAGTGTGGATTGTAGGCTGGTAATCCTTTGCTCTATGTCTAAAGTCCGCATATGAGTGAGTACATACCATGCTTATCTTTTTGTGATTGGGTTACCTCGCTCAGAATGGTTTCTTCGAGTTCCATCCATTTTCCTGCAAATTTCAAGATTCCATTGTTTATTTCCGCTGAGTAGTACTCCATTGTGTAAATGTACCACATTTTCTCTATCCATTCTTTGGTTGAGGGGCATCTAGGCTGCTTCCAGTTTCTGGCTATTACAAATAGTGCTACTATGAACATTGTTAAACAGATGTCCTTGTTGTATGAATGTGTTTCTTTTGGGTATATGCCTAAGAGTGGAATTGCTGGATCTTGTGATAGACTGATTCCCATTTTTTTGAGGAGTCGCCATACTGATTTCTAAACAGGCTGTACAAGTTGGTACTCCCACCAGCAGTGGAGGAGTGTTCCCCTTTCTCCACATCCTCCCCAGGATGAACTGTCATTGGTGTTTTTGATTTTGGCCATTCTGACAAGAGTAAGATGGTATCTCAGAGTTGTTTTGATTTGCATTTCCCTGATGGCTAAGGATGTTGAACACTTTCTTATGTGTCTTTCAGTCATTTTAGATTCCTGTATTGAGAATTGTCTATTTAACACATTTTTGAGAACGTTTTGCCAGTTAGGCCATGTGTGTAATCATGATGTGTCAGTCCTTCTTACAAGTGAAGACTTGTTAACAAATGCAGCCATCATGTTTCACAACTCAAATCATTGCAAGGAAGTTTTTCTTCAGATAGCTGTTATATTTCTGAATCTTACAGAAACATTTATGCAAGCTTTTTATTACATCTCACACACACACACACACGCACACACACACACACACACACATACACACACACGCATGCATGTGTGCACATGTGCAAACTATCAAAAATTGTCACTGAAAAATCAATGTTGTACTGTTTCATATAGGATATTATTAATTTTTTGTTTTTGTTTTTCAATACAGGGTTTCTCTGTGGCATTTGGAGGCTGTCCTAGAACTAGCTCTTGTAGACCAGGCTGGTCTCGAACTCACAGAGATCCACCTACCTCTGCCTCCCTTGTGCTGGGATAAAGGCATGCACCACCAATGCCCGGCCCCATATAGGGTATTATTAATGAGACTTCCTGCATAATAGTAACAGTGAGCTTCACATAGGCTAATGGTCCAGCTAATGCCACTGATTTGAGTTGTGCAACAATAACAGTTGTGTTCACTTTTACTATCATACTATATCTATGACAATTCCATTTTAAGATACTAAAACTTTTCATTCACAGATTATACATACAAACTCATACATACATGTGTGTGTGTGTGTGTGTGTGTGTGTGTGTGTGTGTGTGTGTGTGTTTGAGTGTGTGTATATATGTCTTTCTTTGAGAAGGGGCATGGATGTTCTCTGAGTAAAAAGTGAGACTGAGGTATCAAACACACAATGTCAGTTGCTACCTGAATATTTTTATACACTTTGGAAGTAGCATATTACAAATAATCATTTTCTCATCAATACATTTAAATTCAAGAACTGTTTTTCTTTTATTTAAGATTTGGTTATAGGAACAGATGAAATCTGAGTTATTACTGCTAAAATAAAATTTGTTATTTAGCATGACAAATTATTAATTACAATCTATCAGAGGAATATGGAATTTTAAAAACTGACTTGTAAATCATTTTTAGATGAAAGTACCTCATTTAATAACAGAGGCAAAGCAATACAACCAGATATTATTGCATACCTAAACCACATTCCTGTTACCTGGCAATCTCTTCTCTTGGCCTCACAGTGTGAGTGTGAGAGAAACTGATCAGTTCAGTCATAGCAGGAATTCTTCTTTATTAAATGCATGCTTTCAAAGGGAAAACCTATTTGCTTTGCACAGGAAACAAACTCAGTATACTCCACTCAAAAGCAAATTGGTTTCCAGGGCAAAGACAGTAGATGGATATTAATATGCATTCTGTTCTCAAGCAAATTATTCTATTAGTTTGTTGCCTCTATTCCTTCTGGAGTTTGCAAAATAAATGGCTTAAAAGGTTCTGGAAACTCCAATATTTATGGCTTAGAATTTTAGCGCTTTTAAAAAATCACAGTTCTTTTTTCCCTTTAGAAAGTATACTACATCTTCTACTTCATTGTTTAGGAAGTTTCTAAATAGATACCTAAATTGAAAAGGAATTTTAAGGTTGGATTAGAAAGCATATGAGAGTTGAAAGAGACCCAATGTAGGAAAATTTTCATGAGGAGAAACATTAATGTTTTTGATTAATTTTTCTCAGAGTCATTGTTATATATCTTAAAGTGTACTTTAAATTCTTATTTTGTGTGATAATTCTGAGTCATGAAGTCATTTAATCCGTTCTAGGATCTCCAGATAGACAAGATGTAAATGACAGGACTTTGTGAAAGGTTAAGTTTATACAGTACGACAGACAAATAATGAATGCAGACCCCATGCTTCCATCCTAATGAACTCAAAGCTACCTGACTATATCCTGCAAATGCTAAACAAAGAGAGTAGCACTTAAGGTTGCAAAGAAGAGAATGGATTAGACAAAGAATGTTATGACGTGTGGGGGTGGTGTCACTTGGGATAATAATCCAGTTACATGAGTATATGATGGGATATTGGACTTAATAGAGTCAAATCTCTCTAAATAGGTTTTGATTTACTTATTCTAAAGTAACACGTGTTAATAATAAAACAGAACTGATTATTATCATGGCATTCTTGAATCAATTCCTCACAATGTGGTGTATAAAGATAAATACAGATAAAGTAAAACTTGATGAAAAATTTAAAAGCATGGTTCAGAATTTATTATTCAATGGCATGCAATCACATTACTTTGAATGGCATAAGTGCTTTAGATGTGCCACTCCATGGCAGTGCAAGAATATCTCTACACTGATGAGCTTCTTGATGTTTGAGTTGGAGATGATAGAGTCAGAAATTAATGGGCTTCTCCTCACGCATTTCATTATGCTTCAGCTTCATCTCTTAGCTGGCACCTTGACTAGCACTCTTAACTTTTCCAGCTTTATAAATGCCATACACAAAAACATCATATCTGAAGAATATTAGATTTGGAGTTGGTAGAAATGAGCTTTACTTTATTAGATGTTATGGTAGCCAAACAAATTAATTTGTTAGATACTTGTATTCTGTATGTGTTAAACAATAATATTCCTCAGATCATAGGTGGTGTCATGTTTTTAAGAAATGTTTATGGTGGTTCCAGTGTCCTGCATGGAGGCCTGGGGACAGTGCACTGGGGATCCCATCCCAGCAGTGCAGCCCCCCCAGAGACTGCCAGGATCCTAGTTCCTTTTTCTTCCTATGGGACAGGGTAAACATGGGCCTGTTTCCTGCCCACCTTCCACTGCCCTGCTAAGAACCGCCTGAGGCCTGGGGACAGCACACTGGGAAACCCATCCCAGTGGTCCAACCCACCCAGAGGACCTGGTAGTAGCCATGCCTCTACACACAGGAAGAGAAGAACTATCTGAGTGTTAGACTTGCTTGTACCCACTGGAAGGGAACCTTGGGCCCATACCCACCAGAAGAGGAAGAACTCTTCCTGCACCCACTGGAAGAATGTAATGGAAGATGACAATATAAAAACACATTCAACAAAAGAAAGACCAATACAACACAAGCAGAGTTTAGGGACCCCACACCATTAAGATCTGAACATCCCAACACAGATGAAGCAGAAGAGAATGACCTTAAAAACAACTTAATGAAAATGATAGAGGCCCCCAAAGAGAATATAAGGAAATCCTTAAAGAAATGGAAGTAAAAACAAACAAAAAATACAAAAAAATCAACAAATCTCTTAAAGAAAGGAAGGAAAGACAAGAAAAAACAATCAAACAAATGAAGGAAACAATTTAAACAGTTCAACAGAAAAACTGAAATAGAGACAATAAAGAAAACACAAACTAAGAGAATGTGGGATAGATGAACTGGGTAAATGATCAGGAACTACAGATGCAAGCATAACCAACACAACATAAGACATAAAAGAGAGAATCTCAGGCATTGAAGATACACTAGGAGAAATAGAATCATTGACCAAAGAAAATTTTAAGTCTAACAAATCCATAACACAAAATATCCAGGAAATATGGGACACCATGAAAAGACCAAACCTAAGAATAATAGGTATAGAAGAAGGTGAAGAAACCCACCTCAAAGTTGCAGAAAACATATTCAACAAAATCATAGAAGAATACATTCCCAGGCTAAAGAAAGACATGCCAATGAAAGTACAAGAAGCTTACAGAACACCAAATAGAGTGGGCCATAATAAGTCCCCTCACAACATAATAATCAAAACCCCAAACATACAGAATAAAGAAAGAATATTAGAGCAGCTAAGGAAATAGGCCAAGTAACATATAAAGTCAAACATATAGGGATTACACTTGACTTCTACATGGAAACTCTGAAATCAGGAAGGTCCTGGATAGATATTCTACGAACACTAAGAGACCACAGATGCCAGCCCAGACTACTATACCCAGCAAAGCTTTCAATCACTATAGATGGAGAAAAAAGATATTCCATGGCAAAACCAGATTTAAACAATACATATCCACTAACCCATCCCTAAAGAAAGTTCTGGAGGGAAAATTCCAACCCAAGGAGGTTAACTACAACCAGAAAAACACAGGCAATAGATAATCCAACTTTACCAACAGCCAAAAGAAAAAAGGGGTGGAAATCCACACCAAATCCAAAACAAACAAGAATTAACAGTCAATAGTCATGAATATTCCTCAATATTAATGGCCTTAAGTCACCTAAAAAAGACACAGCCTAACAGAATGGATACAAAGATACAATCCAGTCTTCTGCTGCATACAAGAAACACACTTCAAAGATAGTGGGTACCTCAGAATTAAGGGTTGGGAAAAGATTTTCCAATCAAATGGACCCAAGAAACAAGAGGGGGGTAGCATTCCTAATATTTAACAAATTAGACTTTAAACTAAAACCAACCAAAAGAGATGAAGTCATTTCATATTCATTACTGGAGAAATCTATCAGGATAGAGTCTCAATTCTGAGCATGTATGCCCCAAGTACAAAGTCATCCACATTCGTAAAAGAAACCTTACTAAAACTCAGCTCAGTGTTTAGCTGTGGGTTTCTGCTTCTGCTTCTATCAGCTACTGGTTGAAGGCTCTAGGATGACATATAAGGTAGTCAACAATCTTATTATCAGGGAAGGGCATTTAAGGTAGCCTCTTGACTATTGCTTAGATTTTTAGTTGGGGTCATCCTTGTAGATTTCTGGACATTTCCCTAGTGCCAGATTTCTCTTTAAAATTATAATGGCTCCCTCTATTATGATAACCCTTTACTTGCTCTCCTCTATTCTTCCCCTGACTTAATCTTCCTGCTCTCTCATGTCCACCTCTTCCCTCCTTTTCTCCCCTTCTCTTTCTTCTAACTCCCTCTAACCCTGTTATGGACCCACACAACTACAAATACCTGATTTGTGACAAAGAAGCTAAAATTATACAATGGAGAAAAGAAAGCATCTTCAACAAATGATGTTGGTATAACTGGATGCTGTAGTTTAGAAGAATGCAGATGGATTCATATCTATCACCATGCACAAAACTTATGTCCAAATGGATCAAAGACCTAAACATAAATCCAGCCACAATGAACCGCTTAGAAGAGGATGTTGGAGGTACCCTTGAATGAACTGGTACAGGAGACTGCTTCCTAAACATAATACCAGTAGCACAGACACTGAGATAGACAATTAATAAATGGGACCTCTTGAAAATGAGATGCTTCTGTAAGGCAAAGGACAGAGTCAACAAGACAATATGGCAGCCCACAGAATGGGAAAATTTACTCACCAACCCCACATCTGACAGATGGCTGATTTCTGAAATATGCAAAGAACTCAAGAAGCTAGACACCAAAACACCATATAATCCAATTAAAAAGATGGGTACAAACTAAATAGAGAATTCTCAATAGAGAAATCTCAAATGGCCAAATGACACTTAAGAAATTTCCCAACATCCTTAGCCATCAGGGAAATGCAAATCAAAACAACTCTGAGGTACCATCTTGCTCCTATCAGAATGGCTAAAATAAAAAAAAAACACCAAGTCCAGTTTACGCTAGAAAGGATTTGGAAAATGGGGGACACTTCTCCATTGCTGGTGGGAGTGCCAACTTGTACAACCACTTCAGAAATCAGTATGTTGGTTCCTCAGGAAAATGGGAATCAGTCTACCTCAAGATCCAGCAATTCCACTCTTAGGCATATATGCAAAAGAAGAACATGCATACGACAAGAACATCTGTTCAACTGTGTCCATAGCAGAATTATTTGTAGCAGCCAGAACCTGGAAGCAACTGAGATGCTCCTCAACTGAAAAATGGATAAACAAAATGTGGTGCATTTACACAATGGAGTACTACTCAATGGAAAAAAAATTGAATCTTGAAATTCACAGGCAAATGGATGGAACTAGAAGAAACCATCCTTAGTGAGGTAAGCCACTCACAAAAAACAAGCATGGTATGTACTCACTCATACAGATATTTTAGATATAGAACAAAGGATTACCAGCCTAAAATCAACCCCACCAGAAGAGCTAGGAAACAGGGAGGACCCTACTAGAGACATACATTGTTCTCTGGAGAAGGGGAAAGGGACAAGATCTCCTGAGCTAATTGGGAGCATGGGGGAGGGGAGAGGAAGTTAGAAGAAAGAGAAGGGGAGAAGAGGAGGGAAGAGGAGGACATGAGGGAACAGGAAGATGGAGTCAGTGGAAGAACAGAGAAGAGCAAGAAAAGAGATATCATAATAGAGGGAGCCATTGAAGGTTTAAAGAAAAATTTGGCACTAGGGGAATGTCCAGAGATCTACCAGGATGACCCCAACCCAAAATGCAAGCAATAGTGCAGATGATATCTTAAATGCCCTTCCCAGATAATAACAATTATCAGGTGTTGTCTAAGTAAAGAGGGAAGGTTTAAATCTAAGATAGCTAAACTACATACAATAAGAACAATTGTCAGGTATGAATTTCATCTGTAATGTCTACTCCAGTTGCATTTTGCAAATTCAGATAAAAATTCCCCATTATGTATCCTTTCTTGATGAGTACAAAGTTTTATACTTAATTTATTTTCTATCTTGACTAAGTAAAACTGTAACTATCTACTCTTCAATGCCATTAGAAACCTGAGAAGGATATAGTATTACTTGAGTAAACAGGAAGTGAAGAGTAAACAACTTACAAAACTAAGAAAAGACAGAGATATCTGACTGCCTGGATAGTTACCACAAGATTCCTCTGTAATGTTGGGATATCCGTCTTTGGCCTGCAGGCCTAATATATCTGACAGACTTATATGTGAATCATGAATTGTGAAGGACTGTCCTATCTTGTCTTGGTAAAGTAGGGCACTTGTCTTCTTTTATGTCCTGCTTGTCAATTTGTACAGCATTATATCAGCAATTGAGACAGTAAAAATTTGTAACCAACCCCCCTAAATGACGACAACTATTTATAAGCCACAAAATGATGAAAAAACCACCTATCCCATCTCTTGGGAATATGGGCACCATGTTCTTTAGACTGGTTCCTGTTGTCTGGGGGTGATAGCATCTTTGGGGGAATCCTGAGAAAATTGGGATAATGGTCAAGCCTTAGGAGATCTAGCCACAATTTTTGTTGTCCAGTCTCTGTACAATGGGAAAGCACAAGGCTTATCTGAAGCCCTGAATAGAACAGTCTGTGAGACTGAACCTTCTCAGCCAGCATTCAGAAGGTGCTTTGGCAAAGATACATCTTCACAGTGTACAAAAGGATTATTCCACAACAATATAGCCTACTATTTAGCACTTTGAATTCTTAAACTAGATGGAAAATTTCTCACAAGTAGACCTACACTGAAACCTCAGCCGGGAATGTTGTTTGCTCTTTTAAATATCTCCAATGCATCAATCTTTATTAATTTTATTTATTTATTTATTTATTTATTTATTTCAAAGCTGCAGATTTATACATTTATTTGCTAATAGAGAGTAGGAATCTAACAGCACAGAGTTCAGCATCACTGTGTTGCAATTGCCTTCAAATCAGACTGTACCCTGACAGCAGTTTAAGGTCCCAACACAGACAAAAGCCTTCACACTCTTATTTGCCATCTTTTAGAGGGCAGGACATCACCACCTATATGACAAAGAGGAAATGCTTCCTCCAAGCTCCCAAGATAGAACATGAGCCCTAAAGTCTCATCAACCTGGTTTTCCATCCAAAGAGACACACTGCCCTTGGTTTGCTCAGCTCTCATTCTGGTGTACAGTGGTGGTGTGGACAGCAGTTCTCAGTGCCACTCCAGATAATAGCCATTTTTAATTGGTGAAATAAGCGATATTTGCTAAAAACTATTTTACTCTCCACTCTGATATCATTTATTTTTTATTTTTTCCATCTTTTTCATTTTTATTTTTTTATTTTAATTTGAAAGAAAATTATTTTACATGTCAATCCCAGGTCCCTTTTCCTTCCCTCCTCCTCTGCCCCCCCCCAACTAACACCCTACCTATCCCATACTCTTTCTGCTCCCAAGGGAGGGTGAGGCCTTCCATAGCAGGGGGGGGGTCTTCTAAGTGTGTCTTATTCTTTGGGATAGGGCCTAGGCCAACCCCCTTGTGTCTAGGCTCAGGGAGTATCCCTCTATGTGGGATGGGCTCCCAAAGTCCATTCCTATGCTAGGGATAAGTACTGATCCACTATAAGAGGTCCCGTAGTTTTCCACGGTCTCCTCACTGACACCCACATCCAGGAGGTCTGGATCAGTCCCATGCTGGGGACCAAGAGCTCTCCCTTGTTCAGGTCAACTGTTTCTGTGGATTTCACCAGCCTGGTGTGGACCCCTTTGTTCATCAGTCCACCTTCTCTGCAATTGGATTTCAGTTTAGTTCAAGGTTTAGCTGTGGGTGTCTGCTTCTACTTCTACCAGCTACACCACAAAAACTGAACTTCAATCTCACAGTCAAAATGAATAACCGATATTGCATATTTTTTTTGTCTTAGTGAATCTGAACTACAGAAACTTTTCTTTTGAAGTGCTCTCTAATGCTATCTTTGTAATTATCAGATAGTAATACTTTATCCATTCATTCTTTACTAACTATCAAAGAGGGGAACATTACCTGGTACATTTATGAAATGTAATTCTGTGGCTGTGGTTTAGTGGATTATGTGCTTGCTGCATAATCATGAGAACATGTACTGATCTTCAAAACTTCTGTGAAAATGCTAGGTATGGCAGTGATTGCTTGTAGCTGCAATGCACAAAGGCAGATGCATGTGTATCCCTGGGGCTTGCTGGTTAGTCATCTTAACTCACTCTGCAAATTCCAGTTAAGTTAAAGACACTGTCCTCAAACCGAGATGGATAGATTTTGAGAACACACTTGAGGTTAACATCTGGCCTCCACATGATCATACATATCCATAAACATTCACTCTCCCAACACAAGACATGAAATCCTGCCAGAATGCTAACTAAACTGACAGAAAATATTTACACTAATAATGGCAAGTAAATAGAATGAAGCCAGATGCTGTGAGATTTGATTTTAAATCTCTGCTCCATTACTTAGCATCTGTACCCTTTTGGGCATTACTTAATTTATCTTTCCCCAATGAACTTCATTTTTATACATGTCATTGAGAGTGTCTTGGAAGAATAGAATTCATATAGCACCTTACCTACATTGTATGCATTGCTTGAAATAGTAGCTGGCATGTAATAACACTTTTAGTATTTTTGGTATTTTGCATTATTGTCATTATGATTGCATTTTTCTTAAGTTGAATTACCATGCTAATAACAAAGATGGGGAATTATATTTTTCTCCCTAACATATCAGGAAGAGAGACTCATGATTTTAATATGGAACAATTCAGAATATCATTGCCTTTCATTACAGGGGTGAGAATAGGGATTTAGGTGTGGGCTTAAAGTAGTGGGCACATACAATTGATCTGCCCTCTACTTAGGCTAAGTATCAGGAGAAAATTGTGTCAAATGCAGGAAGCTTCTCAAGTATCTCAAAATTTTGGACTACAAATTATGAAGCTCTTAACTTAGTTGATCATTCCATAAGTCTTGATGTTAGATTTAGGAGAAGTGACTCACTTGTCATAATGTTGCTGAGTTGGCCTTTCAAAGAGTAAGGATACCAAACAAGAGGAAGACAAGTGCACCCCAAAATTGAAGCAATCTGGCTACTAATCTATTTACTCAAGGTTATAACTTCACTTGAAAGAGTAATCTTGAAAGCACAGAAGCCAGCCCTGATTTACTCCCTTAGTCTCATTTTCTCTAATTACGTATTAAAGTGAATTTATGTTCCTGTCTAAATTTAAATATTGGCTGAGAAATCTTACAATGAGCTGCTATTTCTCTCTTTCAGTGTAGTATCCTATCATCAGGATTTTGAATTTTTCCACCAAAAAAATTATATTCAATATGAAAATAAAGATAGCCTGTACATTATGACATTAATAACATGCTATGCTTCCACAAATAAAAAGATATTAAGTAGGGATGGATTCATATATCTTCTAGATACAAAATTTGCACCTCAACTTTAACTTTCAACATTGATATAAAGAAACAAATAAAAGGGTACAAAAGCTTGGATTTATAAGCTGTTGCACTTATTCCTTTACATCCAGCTATAGAGAAGACAGAAGATGAAATTTTAGCCCTATCTAGCTTAATGAAGATTGGATCCAGATGGTAAGATTGAGAAAAAATAAGACACATGAAAACAATTTTAAAAACATGATATATTATATGAATATAATTGTTTCTTTACATTTTATATAGATAATGAAAACAGTGAATTAGAAATATACTAATAATTATCACTTCTCTATCCCCAAAGACCTAAAATATGCATTCTTGCTAAAATAAGGACCTAAAAACACCATTCTGTTTCTATTTGTTCAGATATATTTCAAAAATGTTTTTGTCATTTACCATATTGCAATTGATTATTTCTTTTGTCTGAGATTAAAACCTTATTTAATTGAAATATGAGGCACTATAATTCTTATATCATATAAATAAACGTTTTAATGTAGCTTATGGTACTAAGTTTGGTATATTCATTTAAATACCCCAATAAATCAGGCCATCAGCATTATCAATTATATGTGAAGAGGGCTTGCTTATTTTAAAATAATGGAGCATGAGAGGATCAATGAAGTTTTCAAGGTCATTAAGTAAATTACAAGGTTATTATGAGATTATTGTGGGTGGGGTTACATGTTCTATAAATTTATCAGTCACCCTCGGTATTTGTATTTGATTTTGAACTATGGAATTTAGTTGAAAGAATATAATTGAGAGGGACAATGCAAATTGAGTTAAGGCTTGTACTTTAAAGATGAGAGATTGGCCACAAAATGATATGTGCTTAATATTTAATTATTTTACCTTTACTTTGGTATAACATACTTCTCAGAGCACAAAAAAGCACAAATGTAACACTATCACAATTCCCTGCAAATTCTTCTAAGTCATAGTTCATTATAATCACTCTTTGTAATTAGCCATGAAACATTCATGGTTGGAAGTGCACATTTCATGAAATTTTAATGTGAATATACACATATACTGGGTTTCAAAATCCCTTAAAGGATATTAGTTTAGTACCATTGAAGATAATTAAATATCTAAGGTTAAACCTCAGTGCTGACTAGATACTCCTGAATGTTAAGTTTGTGTTGATTTGAGTTCAATGTTTTGGAAACTCCAGATGAAAACAATGAGTCAATGATTACACAATAGTAGTATTGATAAAAGTAAAATTAACCATTAAATTATTTTTCTTGCTATCAATCATCTTTCTATCTTATCTCATCCATCTATTGTCTATTATTTATCTATATCTCTATCATGAACAGCTATTTTCTGTCATCTATTATCTATCAATTTTCTATTACTTATCTGTCCTCTATCTACCCTCTTTCTGCCTACCATCATTAATGTCCTTGCTTATTATTTTCTAAACTTTTTACTTGCCTTTTTATTCAAAATGTCCTTCATTCTTAACCCATTTAATGGGTCCCCAGTGAATATTTGTAGAGTGAATGGATGATCCAAAGTGTCAGAGAATCTATTCATAGAATTTCAAAGCTTAACTCAAATACACTTCTATCGTAGACTGTTCAAAATTCATTCTTCTATTCTTTGGGAGCTCTAAGGCACCTGCTTCATATTCCTTGCTTGTCATTCTTGTCATTTGTTTGCTGAATTATTATTTTAGATACAGTGTATCCTGAGGCTTATAGTCCAATGCAATGGGAAGGCAAGTAAATTAGTGGCTGTGATACAGTTCAGCCAGTATTACTATACGTGTGTCCAAATTTTGTGAGGAGGATTCAGTGGAATTCATAATTGGCTAATATTTACAGAAGATCCATAAAGTAGAGGTCATATGAGCTGCCCAATATTTTGAATGACACTTTGTATAAATGAAAATACATAGGAAAAGCATTCCATTTAGTGATTCATGTAAAAACGTCCCATGGAAAAGTCACTGTGAAGATGCCATAAATCCTCTGCATTTTCTTTCTTCTACACACTGTGGAGATAAGGATTTTTCATACTACCCCTCTATCACTGTCTCTCTCTTCTCCCTTCTTCCATCATTTTTAAATACTCTTTTATCATTGATTAATTTTGTTCTTTGATAATTTTATCTGTGTAAATACTAACATGCTTACTCTTTCTCTTGCTAAATTTTATCTTCCTATCACCATCTTCTCAGAGGCCAAATCCCCACATTTGTGCCTGTTTGTTTTGTTTTATGACACTTGATTTTAATGAGGGGCATCTGTGTGGTTATGGGTTTGAAAGTATCTATTGTAGCCTAGTGGATTCATTGTTCACCACATAGTCACTGTCTCTAGCAGAAGCCATCAGTTGTCTATAGTTTAGTAGGTAGCCTTAGATTCTTCTGAGTCCCACTCTAATCTTCAATTAGATCTATTTCTAAAATTTGGGCTTCATGTTGATGCTATTAAATCATATGGGGATGATTTTTGTACATGGTTAGAGAAAGGATTAATTTATAGTTCATATCGTTCATTCTTCTACATGTGGATATCCATATTTTCTACCACCAATTGTTGAGGAGGCTATCTTTTCTCCAGTATATCCTCTTGGTCTGTCTGTAGTTGCATAATGTTAAGAGGTTTAGTCCATCATCATCATCAATGTTAGGAAGCATGATGACATGCAGGCAAACAAAGTAGATGCAAAGAGTCACATCCTGATCCATAGGAAAAGATAGAGAGAAGCTGGACCTAGTATGGGCTTTTTGAAAATTCAGAGCTCACTCCCAATCATATACTTTCTCCATGGGCATGAGACTCCTAATCTTTCTAATGAATCAAAGAGTACCACACCCTTGTGGGCAAAGCATTCAAATATATGAGCGTATGGGGACCTTGCTATTTAAAACACCACAACTATTTTAGACAACTAGCTTCCATTGCTTGCATCTTTTTTTGATAATGGCTCTGTTGATAGGAATTCAACCTCTAGGCACTACCAGATGATATAAAGCAAGGCTCTCATCTCTCACATCATTGTTTCAGAAGTATGCTTAGCTCTTAAGACTACTGAATCCCACAGCTGTCTTCCCATCACAGGTAAAGTTTATGATATAGGCTCTAATCGGAAAGGTACAATTTACTTCTTGTAGAAATCAATTTTTTGAGTTTTACATCAGTGTTGTCACATGGCACACTTTAACAAACCCCATAAATGTGTGTGTGTGTGTGTGTGTGTGTGTGTGTGTGTGTGTGTGTGTGTATAAAAAAACTTAGGTGTTTTTTCTATTTATTTTTAATTTAATTTAGAAACAATCCTTTTTTACATATCAATCCCAGGTCCCTCTCCCTCTCAACCTTCCATTCCTCCCATGGACACCTCTCCCTATCCCACTCCCTCATCCATGCCTCAGGAAGGGTGAGGCCTTCCACTGGGGGGGGAATAATCAATGTCTGTCACAAAGCAAAGACATCCACTGAAGCCTCGTGCATTTGCAAAACAATATCACGATACCAATCAATTCAGTATCTTGGACATAGCTGAGATTCAGTAATTGCTTGTTTACACTCATTTCTCATTTAAATAAAACAAAACACTCTGGATAAAGATGTTAAAAATAACCAGTGAAATTAAATTGTAGAGACGCTATCCTTCCTGATCCTTCTGCTTTCTCCTTTTTCTTCTTTTTTTTTCATCCCACACATTCACTCTTATTCCACCCCTTTTTCTCTCTTCCTTATCCTCTTCATCTTGCTTTGCATTATCGCTATTTTAGTAGATGTATTCATATACACATATGTATACTTCTTTACTGTACTGTCCCAAACCTAAACATTAATATAATAGAAGATATGTTAGCCAAAACTATTATTATATGATTTTAGAATGAGAAATGCTTGAGTTATAGCAGCAAAAATGAATATACAAGGTATAGTGGCACCAAATATCAGAAATTATGTATTTAAGGGAAATGATAAAGGAGAAAACCAAAAGATTATGTTTTTGATGGATTGCTGGTGAACATGAATGATGCCTGACAGCTAGTTTAGATGGTAATACCTTCAGTCAGTGGCCACACTGAGTGAGGGCTTTTTCTAGTCTATATTTTTCACTTTTCTAAATAAAATACAGGTCTGTGGAATTAGATTACAAGCAGAAGATTCAAGAAAATCAATTTTTTCATTCAGATTGAACATGTAGACAATTTAATTTTGTTCTTGAATTTGAGTATAATAGCTCTAACAAGTCAATAGAAATCCTGAACATATTTTTGCCACACGATTTATTTTTTAACTTCAAAAATACCTAGAAAGAATATTGAGTTTTCTCCCAAAACAGTATAAAATAGTTGCTTACAGATTTTATAAGAATGTCACCAACAGGTACTTGTAGCCACAAATGGCCTTAGGGATGATTCCAGAAATTTCATAGAAGAGTATCTACATTGCCTGACTTATGATTGCATTAGTTCCACAATTTTAAATGTTCTTTGACACTAGATTTTTCCCAGACATTCTGATGAAGTTTAAAAAAATCAACTAACCTCTCATGAAATTTGGATTTTAATGTTTTTTTTTTATTTTAAGAAAAGCTATACTGATGTTGCCTAAAGTTGTAAAATGAGTAAACAAAATTCTTCTCTAAGATTACAGAATGTGGAGGCCACAGCCCTGAAGAAAGAGGATTCCTACTTTCCCAGAGGCTATTAAGAGAGAGAGGATATATAGACAGAGAGAATATATATATATGTATATATATTCTAATATATAATTTCTAACTTTGTATTATTTACCTCTATGAGTTGAAGAAACATTTTGCAATATCCACTCTATATGATGAGATATAGCTTGGAATGTAAAGTCTATAGCAGCTTAAAATCCTCCAAAATAGTTCAGCAAAGCCATTTTGCTAACAATGAGTTTTTCTCCTCTCTGTCTCTCTTTCTATCCATTTCCCTGTTGTTCTTACACACAAATACATAGACAGAATAGTAGAGAGATCAGATGACTAAAACTCTTCCAAGTATTCATCAGTTCCCATTCTCCTTTTGGGGGACTAAGACTCATCATGTCAATTGAAGGTCAAAACAAGGTCCCATGGACTAAAACTTGACAAGGGAAACATATGTTTGCACAAATACTGCTGATTTTGTATGATATACAGCTATGAATAAAGAAATTGGAAGGTGTTAAATTCCTCCTTCACACATTCATTGTTTTAGCTTTGAATGTAAATGCTAATATGCCAACACTAACCTCATCGGGGAAATTGCCTCACTGTTGAGTACACAACATAATGTAAAAAACAACATCAAATATTTGGGACTTAAAATTAAGTCTAATCAGAAAGGAACATTCAGAATTGAACATAAGAAATTTGTGTGTGTGTGTGTGTGTGTGTGTGTGTGTGTTTGTGTGTGTCTGTGTGTCTGTGTGTGTGTGTGTGTGTGTGTGTGTGTTTATGTGTCTATTTTGTGAACACATAGAAATCTTCTGTGGTAAAAGACATTCATCAGTATCTCTTCAAATCCAAATTGAAGAGATCTGGTTGCATTTAAGGTGTTCATCCTATGTGGTTCTGTTTTATAGAGAAGAAGTAGTTTGCAAAGTCAATCGATAGAAAGAAAACAAAGCTAGTGAGCCAAGGTGTCTATAGGAAGCAAGAAATTCACGGGGGACAAGAAGCTTAAGAAGCTGGGCTTTACCAATCTTTCCATCCTAGGAAGCATCATCCTTTTAGTGCATTCCACCTAAGGCCACTTTTCCTATGATCTTGACATTTCAAAAGAAATCCTAGTACTGACCAAGCAATTACATATATTGGTTCTTTCATTTCCTTACTTTCTTCCTGGAGCCACACAAGACAGCTCTTTGATAGCTAAGTGTGCACTGAAAGATATGTATATGCTCAAATCTGGCCATGCTATTATTCCTCAAACTACCTCCCTTTTAACTTTTCTCATCTAAAAATACTGTGTACTAAAAGCTAGAAAATGCTATCAAATAGACACAATGGTATCCAAGGAATCTGAACTCACAAAAGCAGGTGGGGATTGTCCAGCAAGGGCAGACTGAGAGGTAGGTAAAAGACACCAAGGATTGATTCTGAACTCTATTCTTTGTAAATCTTGCTACTCTCTTATGTTCCTCACTTATAAAAGAAGACAGACCTTTGTTTATATGATTTGAGCATGATAAGCATAAAAGTATTATTAGTGGCTTTATTTCAATTAAAATCTACATATCTGCCATTTTAGTCATCTGAATTGAGTAGGTACTACTAACATCTAAATTACTGGAGATGAAGTGTGCATTACTTTGTGAATGGTCCTGGAGAGCAGAACTGGGGGCAATCAAAGAACAGGGATCCCTTTTGATAGCTCACATATCCTCAGCATGTACTTCTTTGTGAAGTACACACATCAATATTCTATTTGATTTATTATCCAATTTCAGACAGGAAAAGAGACAGGATTACTCAAATGGCTGCTTCAACACCAGGGATTTAGAGAGATGAAGTTAAGGAAATCTGTTTTGTTTTCTAATAGACCATTAGTAAGGCTTTTTGTCTGTAAAATGGAAAAAAAATTAACAAAATATTTACCCAGACTGCCTACATTTTAAGGTGAAAGTAAACTTACATGAGCTTGAAATGTTTCTACCTTTACTGTTTATATTCAGTGATCAAAAATGCTTGTTAAGACTTCTAATATAGAATAAATTGAAGGAAAGACATTGTTCCTTCTTCACAGTTTATAGTTCCAAATAGCAAAATGTAGACAGCTTTTGGTAAAATAAAATGCATCCTTGCCCTTTCAACCAAATTTCTATTTCCATTTTACATGACAGTACATCTCAGCATTGTTATTTGTACTGGAATCTCTAATGCAAACTTCTAGCCACTTGTTATTATGCATGTTGCTTGTAAAACATTAATCTTGAGACCATTATGTGTTCACCTGGGCGTCACTGATGTACCTCCCAGGCTATAATTTAACCTTCCAATATAGGCAGTGCTTAAAGAACCTTCCTAGTCATAATTTATTACTTAAGGATTTTCAGCAAGATTAACTATGTCAAACCATACAGTCTAGAAAAAGGCATTTTTCCTAGATGAGACTCTATGGCTCTTTAGGAAATTCATTTTGCATACTAACCCTATACTCACTGAGCTACAGATCAATAACATAGCACAATGGAGAATGGGGATGGAAAGGAGACCTGGAATGAGAGTTTTTGTTCATTTATTTGTGAGCACTGCATTTTTACATTCCAATCTTACAAACTGAAACTTGTTGTTTGTGATGAAACACGGTGACTCCTGTGATGACCCTTTTATAGCACTGGCTTCCTTTTGAGAAATATTCTCTTGACCGAAGCACACAGCAGTTACTTTTCAAGCTGGCAGTTTCTCACTTCGTTTTTGCTGTTTTTTAAGACTTTTATTAAATTTCATTTATAGCATATATGTATGCATTCATGTAGACTCAAGGACAGAAGAAAACTTAGAAGTGAATTCTTTCCTTTTACCATGTGGGGCTGCTGGAAAGAACTCAAGTTGTCGGTGTTGGCTGTATGTACACCAATAAAAATTTCAGTGTCTAAAACTTTCAAGACTGTATCACTGGCAGAAGTCAGCTAAAGCCTCCTATTGGCCTTCATTTATTTTTTTTAATGAACTTTGAAATCAGGGAGAAAAGTTTCAAACACTCATGTGTAATGCTTTGGGAGAGCTATGCTTATCTAAGAGTGTGAAGGCTGTGAAAAGCTTTTTCATGCCAGAAACTTATGAAACAGATAATCTTTAATTGGAAAGAACAAATGGAAACCAGGTGATGCAATGTATGGTGGTAAAATAGCAACTTCATACACAGTAAGGTTCTTGAGCTAGGCCATTATAGACAGGGTTGGGCCAGAGTTTTCTTTTTTTTTTTTCCTCTCTTGAAACTGATAAATTAGATGATGAGGCACAGGGAATTGGATTAATGCCTAAGACCGTGCTGCCATTTTCTAGCTACCTCCTCTCAGGAGGATTTACTGGAGCTGGACATGTGGGATGGAGACTGGTTGTTTAAGTATAGTCTCCCTGGTGCACCTGTACCTGGGTGTCATTGAACACACTGGAGTAATTTTCTGAGTAGTTTTCATTAGTGATGAGTGGGTAAGGAAAAAAAAAAACATGAGCAAGATACAAAGATTGTCATTTATGTGTGAGATACTTGATAAATGTTTTCAGTCTCTGGATCCATAAAAGCACAGTAGAAGCTAGTTCTCTGTTACCTTTCAGCCACTAAATATTTTTCCTATAAGAATATATATGTGATGGGGGAGATCCTTCTGTGTATGTATTTGTCTTATTGGTTGATAAAGTACTGTTGGCCAATAGGGAAGAAAGTTAGGCAGGAATAAGGGTTGAGGAGTATTCTGGGAAATGTTGTAAAGAGAAGTCTTGTGACCCGGCAGGAAGTGACAAAGCAGGCAGACTCAGAATATAAGCAAGGAAAATCAGGAATTTGCTCTCTTTCTCCTCCTGTCTTCTCTGTGAGGTTACCATGGGATCACCAGAAAAATGGGATGCTAAGGCCGGCATCCTTGATAAGTCTTTATAAAATATATAGGTTAGTACATATGGTTGATAAGACTGAGCTAGCAAGTAAGAAATCCTAGTCTTTGGCCAGTAGCATTATACCTAATATAAGTCACTGTGTGTTATTTGGGGGCCCTAAAGGCATCTGGCAGAAAGATTTATCATTAGGAATGTGTTATTTTTAAAACTATTTTATGATAAATTTGATGACTATTTTTTAATAGCAGAAATACTTTGGAATGTGGGTTAATATGAGTAACTTTACCCTTAATAGTAGAGATTTCAGAGTTCAAAGTGTTCAACAAGAATGTATTACTGTTGGTTACCATAAGGCCATTTTATGTACCCATCTGATGGCAATGATGGTCATCTCAATGAATACATTTGCTATATTGATTCATAAGTTAGATTAAGATATATACAGAAGTAAAAGATTGTCTAAATAAACAACTTCTCATATGGTTTATGCATACTAGCACAAATTTAATTTAGACCTCTTTTGTAAGTTCATTTCTTTGGGCCAGTTTCAGCAATACATAGAGACTTTAGCAAGTGTGATTCACCAATAGCCATTGTAGGGGATGATAGAGTTTCTTAAATTCTCTGACCTACTTCCTATATTTGATTACACAGATGAAAAAAGATAATAATGATACTAAACATATATAATTCATGGCATGTATATACACAGAAGCCAACAAGTTGGGGCACACAAGCAAAGGAATTAGGACTTGTGTCCTATTTATTTAACTATTTATTTGTTTCCATGCATGGTTTACACACACACACACACACACACACACACACACACACACACACAGACACAGACACACACACTGCCTTCAGGACAATGAGAAATACTATTCAAAGGTATTTTTAAAACTTTATAGCCTGATGCCTCATGTTTCAATCTATTATTCTTTATTCTATCTAATTCCTGATAGTTAAGAATTGGATTCCATATGTTTGATATTTTGTTCCATTGATTTTACTCTTTTGATCCCCAGGCTATTTTATTTCATGTTTCATTATTTAAGTGTGCATTCCTGCCAAAGAATATTTGACTTGGATGACAGGCCTAAATCTTGGATGGAATTGTTATAATTATACAATTTATTACCAATTAAAGTATTATTCACTTGTACACATATAATTACTTTTGTGTACTCCACTAAAAGTAAGGAATCACTTGGCTATTTTTCTTCATCTACTATAAAGAGATATATCTGCCTATAGTCACCATTCTATCCTTCTTACTACTAGTTAGCTTTGACCAATTTAGTCACCTGCAAGGCTTTTGAAGGTAGGGAGGGGGCCATCTCTTACAGAAAGTCATGGATATTTTATCCAACTGTTTTCTAATTTAAGAAACCATTTGTTAGAATATGAATTCCCATGAAAAACATAAGTAAATAAATAAACAAAAATATTTGAGAAAGAAAGGGAGAGGAAGAGAGGGAGGTGAATAAAAAAAACCCAATCACACTGAGGTTTTCATTTTGTATTATAAAATCCCTATATTCTGCATTCTTATATTGAATAGAACAAGATTCTCATTAGAGATTGTATAAGAAAATAATCATATGATGTAATGAGTGCAGACTTTCTGCTTCTCAAAGGGAAACCCTCTAACTATCCACTAAATTTAGGATTTATATTTTCAACAGCCCATAACTTTGGCCAACTTATCTACCAGAAGACTCTTGGCTTTTTGAGCTCCATAGATCTTATAGACCCAACTTGGTCAACAATTAGCTAGATGATGACCCCATCTCAATTATGGTTTTCATTTGAAGTGGTAGAAAGCAGTCAACATTGAACACACCAAACAAACATATAGTCCATACAATCAAGTTAAATAGTAAGGATGTTTTCTTCTGAGCATTTACACAGTACTCATACTAATCTGTTTGTTTCAAGATCATAGGTGTGATTGTACTAAATAGTTGTCTTCTTTCCCTCCATAATTAGAAACAGAGAACCAGGTATCCTTTAGTTATCTCTCTTCTGATTACTTTCTAAACTTATCTAAACTTCCAAATTTCCCTTTAAACAGACATGATTATTTTTACAAAGAAAATATAAAAATAAAACACCAGTAGAAAAAAAGAAAAACGATTTTCTGTGTGATCAGTAATTTACTAGAAATGAAGTACCAATAGAATAATATCATAGCCTGTTTGGTTTTTTTGTTAATATATTTTAATTAGGATATAATTACATCTCTTTGATTCTTTTCCTTTCCTCTTCAAGGGCTCCTACATTCCCTTATTTCAACCTCTCTGTAGCCCTTGCTGTGCTCTCTCTGAAATTGTTGGTCTCCATTTATTTAATTAGTATTGGTAGATATATAGACAGATATATAGACAGACAGACAGACAGACAGATAGATAGATAGATAGATATAGCTGGTAGATGGATAGATAGACAGCAAGACAGACAATCAGAAAGAAAGAAAGAAAGAAAGAAAGAAAGAAAGAAGAAAGAAAGAAAGAAGGATGAGATAGGCTGATAAGTGCAACTTGCTGTGTACTTTTTGTTTGTTATTTTGCATATGGTTTCAGGGCTGACTACTTAGTAATGATTAAACCCTTAGGGCACTCTTCCCTGGGAGAGACTAATTCTCCTCTCTCAGTAGACATTAGTTGTCTTTAGTTCTTTGTCTTAAGAACCCAGGAGTTTTTCTTCTTTCCACGTTAGTATGTCTATTGATATTGTCATTGCCCAGGTCTTGTTTAGACAGACTTTTTCAGGAACCACAGTTAATTTGCTGTTTAATACTTATTCAAGTTTTTCTACAATTGAATTTGTGGATCTGCTTTCAAGGAAATTGAAAATTTTAGAATGTAAAATTTTCAAAAACGGCATTTATCTCCATCTTATTTTAAACGTCTGGAAAAGCCTAGGAACACGTTTTTGTGTTTAAAAAAATTCCCTCATGTAAATTTTTGTTTTTCCAAAACCCAAATCTGTCATAATTCCTTTATACTAATTAAATGAGATGAATCATATGGAAAGCATACCATAAAATACAATTTCCTGTTTATATATTGAAGGGTGGGTGGAAATACATCCTTTTCCACCTTAAAATTCATAGTTTGAGCATCACTTCCTTGCTATGTATTACCATACTTCTTACAGTGTTTGTATAAATATGGCTTTGTTAATTATATCTTACTTTCCATTTAGTCTAGAGATAATATCTCATTTGTTTTGTAACATTTCTGCTTGCTTGTTCTACTAGAGGACCTATTAGCATGCAAGAGGTTTTGAAGCTAATGCACAACATACAAGAGTTGAGGAAGTATGAACAATCCTGATTCTCATTCACTTCTCAGGCTATACATACACCTCTGTTGTTAGCTTTGTAGGCTTTCCTACAGGGGAAGCCCCACCTGTAGCAACAGCCTTGCAGATCAGTAACAGAAAGTTAAAATAATAATTCTTTGTGGGGGTCCACTTCCAGGATGACAGAGATCCTGGGGAATCCTACTACCATATGTCAGTGATTCTATTGTAAATTATTTTTAAATAAAACAAAATCAAATCCAAGAAAGTAAAGTTTAATTACATGACCATAAATGTCATGCAGCAAATAAATATTTATTCTAGAACAACTGCTTAAACAGCAAGAAAGGTGAATATATATCTCTATCTATCTGTTAGATAGATATCTATCTATCCATCCATCCATCCATCTATCTGTTTTAAGAACAAAAAACATGTGTTTTCCTTTCCCTTTCATTTTAAATAGACTGACAACACCAAGAAAATAGATGTCCTAGTCCATGCTAATTTACTAGTCAACTTGCTTTCTTTGAAAAGCCGTGGACATGCTTGTCTTCAGTTTCTGCTTATAAGGCAAAATTCTAGGTGCATATTGCAAGAGATTGATGTTCCTCTTTTCTTCCTAGAACCAAGTCATAAGATGAAGGCTTTCCCTTGGACATTGTAAGACTGAAAATGGGGAGACTGGATGCCCTTGCCTTAGCTTCCCGTGTCAAGAAAGAGTAGTGAGGATATATATACTTTTAAGTATTTTCTCCATATATAAAGCTTCCAGATCGTAATGTATGACTGCCATTCAGAGAGGCAAGTGTCTTCACGCTGGTGCCCTTCTCCTGTGTACAACAAATGTATTTTGGTGATTTTATGTAAGATGAAAAAGAGGACATAGAAAACTGAATTTTAAACCTCAACTCAGGTTAACTTGATGAGAACAGGATGTGGAGAAATTCAAGTGGTACCAAAATCAGTAGGCAGAATATTTATAGATTAATTTGGACTATGAGACAACTTGTTTATTTTTTTTCTAGACAAAAAGTAGAAAGACACAGCTGGGATGAATGATTTGGGGCAGAACAAATTTCAAAGCTACCTTGAAGAAAATGACACCATAGAGGATATAAATTTGTTTGGATAAACCTATAGATCAATTTATGTCCCAGAACATTGTTGAAAAAATTAGAACAATCATCTAGAGAGCAATAGAATTTGATAACTAGATATAGTAAGGAAAAGGGATAGTGAAAAAGAACTTTTCAAAATTTACTTCCCATTCATAGTGATTATGGCTGTATTCAAAGCTATGGACAAACGGAACAAAATCTAAGATTGTATAAAGCAGGGAAGTAGCACATACATCAGAAATAATATTAGCAATCACAGAAGAAATAAACAATGAAACAATAACAAGTGTCAGGGGAGAGCATTGCAGTCATAGATTGTAATAATATATAACCTAACAAGTTTTTTTTTTTCAGGAAAAATGACCAATAAGAGAGCCTGAACTACACACATGGAAAAGGTGTCAATAATAGAAACTCCTATAATGTGGCCTTAAGTTGTATTCAAAATAGCCATTAGTAATATGTTTAATAAAGAATCATGATTAGAAGAAAAAAACAAAACCAAACCAAAGAAAGTAACTAATCAAATAATGGATACTAATGACATTCTAAGAAAAGGAAACATATCTGGGTAAAAATAAGTGGAAAACTCAGCTGATTCAACAATAGTCTTAAATTCATGGGGGCTCTTGTGAATTAAAAGAGGAATTAGTGTTTATGTCATGTGAGAACAGTAATAGAAATAAAACTGAAAGAAAAGTGAATGAGTCCTAAGATGCAGAGTGATGTATGTCAGTTTCTGTAACCTGATCCTTCCAGAGAGAGAAAGACAGGGCAAGAAGAGAAAAGAAGACAAAGAAAAAATGAATGAAATATGTCCCAAAGTTATTTAAAAATCAGTAAGTACACATCTAAGGAGCTTACTGAATTCTAAACAGAACTATTTCAGAAGCCTGCAGATAAATATGTAAGACAAAATAATGCTAAGTGTGAAGATGAAGAGATCAGCTAAAAATAACCAAACATGAAACAGGGAATTGAAAACTGTGACTTAGGAGAGAAACTTCCTAGGATTAACAGTCAACTTCTCATTTGGAATACTAAATGACCCAAAATAGCATAGACATGTTCAAATTACTCAGGGACAAAACTAACTTCAACCGGAAACTTTAACATGGATTGAGATTGTTGGTTTCTTAGGTTTTTTTGAACAAAGTCATTTAGTCTAACCCACCTCAGATGAACAATGGCACCACACAGTTATGAAGAAAAACTGCTTCCTCCCCTTTCATTATTAAGCTTATTGTCATATTTGCTCTTTAACATTCAGATAAAATTGCTATCTACAATGATGTCTTGAAGGTGGATTAAAGGAAGTCCACCAACACCCAAGTAAAGAATTAACAGACATTTACTTGGGGAGCACTGACACAATGAAAGTAAATAACCACCTCAGTCTTCTGCCCCTGGAAGCACAGTGTCTGTCCTGAAAGATGCTGCAACCACAGCCCAAGAGAGCTCAAGAGAACCACTCCTCTTCCTTATAAGGGCTCAGATCTACACAATGAAGCCACACCCTAAGGCCATTACCTCAAGACTATTGGTGGAACAAGATGACACTACATTTCCCCTTTTTGTCCAAATAGGAAAGTTTTAAACCTGATACAAATGCTATAAATACAATATAACAAATATCAAATATAGTCCAGGAGAAAGAAAGGTAAAAATACACACAGATTTAGTCCTACAACCAGGAATAGCAACATTAAGCAAGACACACATACTAAATGTCCAGTCCTGGGTAATGGCATATAACAGAGATTACTCCAATAGTTGTCCTATTCTGAAAAGTCTAAGTCTTGTACTTAATTTGCTCTAGCTAAGAGAGGGCATTAGCTGTGACTATCTAGTCTTCAACTTCATCAAAGACCGGAGAAGGAAAATAACATTACTGGGGTAAGCAGGAAGTGCAAGTGGGTAACTTCCTAAAGGGGAAACAAATGACAGAAATGGTTGCTACCTGTAAAGTCATCCAAGTTCTCATAGTACATCAGGGCAAGCAACTTTGGCTAAGGCCTAGAGTATCTGACAGACGATAGCAGAAGCAGGAAAATTTGAAACACTGTTCTACCCTGACTTGTCAAGGTTTAACATTCTCTTTTTGCTTATCTCCTGCCTGTCCATTTAGGACAACATGTCCATTATCAGTGGTTGAGGCATGGGTAGTTCTTTGCCCAAAATTCCAGTTTTACCAGAAAGAAAATGGACTCCAAATGGAGTGTCACTGGTGCCCATTATACTCTCTGGAATATCTTGATGCTGCCAGGAGCAATTGTGTCTCATGTCAACAGAGTTCTAAATTATTAAAACATTTAAATGTCATATTCTGTAGGTCTTTGAAGTGTTTGAAGATCAAATATCTACACTAAATACATTTCAGAGCATATAGAGAACCTGACTAACATAACTAGGTATGAGAATCATGGCTGATTATACTGTAATTCTTAAAAACATATATTGCTTACCAACTTCCTATATATAAATTAAACAATCTTTATACAGATGTGCAGCATGAAGACATGACTTCAAAATGATAATTATATGCATATATATGTTACTACTTTGATCAGAGGTAGAACTATGTAGTGCAAAATGATTAAAAAATATCCTAAATTGCATCAATCTACAAAATATCTTAAGCATATGTAGAAACATACATACATACAATATAATAAAAATAACATTACATTAGTGTGCTACAAACATTGTAAACAGAAAGAGGAATCTACACAGTATGACAAATGTAATTTCAAGTTTGAAACAATATTCAAATTATCTAAGACAGGAATACAAAATTTCACATAAGTATCAATATACAAGAATCCATAACAATATAAATTTTCAATAGCTAATAGTTGCTAAAATAGTTCACAAGAAGTTATACTAATCTAACTATATCCTATCCCATACATTCCCCTTTATTCTTTCCGCAAAGAGATTCCTGAATCTGAACTTAACATTAAATCCCCAACCCTACACAACTTATAACCAACCCTAAGCAGGTGACAATTATCCATATCCTTGGGAAAAAACCAAAACACCAAAGCTAAATAAATGTAGATAAAGGGGGCATTATTTTCTTAGAATTACTTCCAGCTGTTATGGGGATTCTGTAAAAAACTAAAACAATGTTAAGTCTCAAAAGGACAAGCTGAAACATTTGTAGCTGGTCTCTGAGTAGCAGTTGAGGGTTACCTGAAGTTCTTATCTGAAACTTTGGTCAGAGTAGTGTAAGAAGGTAGACCGTCTCTACCTATCTAATCTGGAATTTTGTAGAACAGTTTTAGTTCAAAACTGATGCTTGGTGTGGTTTTTACCAGTTCAAAGACATCACTTTGAACCAAGTAGAATCAATATTATGGGGCCCTATATTCTTCCTGGAGACTTATTACTGGAGAATTAACAGATATTTGGGTAGCACTCACACAATGATGGAAAATACTGCCTTGGTCTTCTGTCCCTAGAGGCACTCTGACTGAAACCCAAGATATCTTGAGTGAGGCCTTCCTCTTCCTTATAAGGGGTCATGGCCACACACCAAAGCCACACACTATGGCCATTACCTCAAGTTGTTTGGCAGAACAAGATGCCACTACAATGTCTTAAATATGGTATTTTACCTTTATCTTTGAACATGTAATATGGTGGTTTTCATATACCCCTGTAGGTTGTGATAGATAATATTTCCAAGAGAAAACACATTTTGTTAAATGTATTTAAAGTCTATTTCTGGTTTTGTTGCTCATAAATAAGCCACTTGGATGCTATCACTTATATTGTTTTATCAAGAGAAGAATGAGAGAAACTGAAAATCAGTGATTTTTCTTAAAATAATAGTGAACTGAAGAAGGAAGGCACATGTCTTAGAATCGGGAAAGAGGAAGCACAGAGAATCACAGCCAAGAACTCATGTGAGACATCAGAAACACAATGGGTAGGACTTCCAAATGGTTATTTTCATCAATTTCTCTTGCATTTGTTCAACAATATAATATTGTGACATGGCATTGTGCTGTAAAATGATCACTCTCAGAATCATCAAGCAAGTGCCATAAATAAAATGCAAAATAATAGCATTTTAAGTAAACTTATGATTCTTCTTTAAGCCCTACACATAGCTACACTCAGATATAATCCAGTAGACAGCAGGTTAGATACTCCTGTCTGATTGTGGAGGAACTAGTCTAAAAGCAAGAAGATACAGTAGGGAAATTTATCACCAAGGACTCAGGGATCCCTTGAAAGGAAGCTAGGCAAATATTTTTCATCTTTCTTCCAGAGACAGGAGACAACTGTCCATTTTGATATCTAGCCAAAGCATTAACTATTAGAATAGCCTACTGATATTTGGAAAGACTGCATGTGGAACCTACCTTGCCTATGGTTATCTAAAACCAGCAAGTTCTTTCAGCAAATGAGGAGTGACGGATGGCAGGGGGTGGGGATGGATGGAAACTTATGAAGGATGTAATACAACATGGAAAGTCCAATGAAGTCCTGTAATTTTAATTTATCCTAGATGCTATTCATCCTCAATACATTACTACTATATTGACACCATCTTAGCTGACAAACTACCCAGCTGTAGAAGAAAGAAATGCAAAGCTGATTTCTATTTTTAAATAGAGTACTTCTAAAAATCTAATAACATTGAGAGTTGCAAAAATGACTCCCAGGGCAGAAAAGATATGTGACAGATAAGGTTTTAGTTGTGGGGGGGTAGGGTAGGATGGGTGGGAGAAGGGAACTGGGATTGTCATGTAAAACAATCCTGTTTCTAATTCAAATAAAAAAAGTTGGAAAAAAATGACACCCAGGAACTTAAAGCTTCTAGCATCTATATCTAGGTCAGCATTGGGCATAAGCTGATTTCCTGCCTGAAGCATAAACCCTGTTGTAAAGGTCAACTCACTTGGTTCTTAGTATTTCTTGTGTAGTTTCCAGTTTTAAACAAAAGTACAGGGGAATTTGAATGGAAAATGAAAGTATGGTCTAAGAACACAAAAAGAAATGAAACAGTATTAGTCTTACATGTGACAGAGATGTGTGAACTAACACAAAGGAAAGTTATAAATGACTATAATAACTATACTTAAAGATCTATTGGGAAAACTAGAATTACAACCGCAGATAGGAACTGCAAAGCATATATAAACTTAGAATACAAGAAATAATAGGGATCAGAAGTATTACAGCACAATTCAGGATACTGGATTCCATAATGGGTTTGTCTTCCTTCAGAACACAACAAAGAAAGTAATGAGTTAGTAAATAGGTCAGTGGTACATCCTAATTTAAAATGTAGAGCAAACAACATGAAGAAGCAGAAAAGGTTTTTGAGACATGCAGGAAACTTCCCAAGTTCCTATATATCTGTAACAGATATAGATAAAAAAATAAAAAAAAACAGAAGGGGAAAATAAGGAGTAACTTATTAAATAATATTGGCTCAGAGTTGTCTAAAATTAATGACAGACACCAAATCACAGAAGCTCAGTAAACTCCAAGCAGAATCAATTCTAAATCCTCTTTTCTAAGAAATAATATCATCAAAGTTCAGACAGTAAAATAAAAGACAAAATGTTTTTAGTAGATTAAAATATGAAATAAAGAAGCAACATGGTTTTCCATGAAGGAAAAAGACTGAGGCACAAAGGAGCCTTTTTTGTTAGAAGCCAGGCAAATCTGATGAGCTACTTTAGGTGGTGAAAGAAAGGATTTTAAAAAAGAGAAAATCCAGGGCCTCCAGAGATGGCTCAGCAGTTAATTGCTCTGAAAATGACAGGAGTTAGGTTTCTAGAATCTGTGTAATTCCAGCTAATGGTGATCTGGGATCCTTTAGTGACCTCTTTGGGCATTCACACACATGTACACCCATACACATACCAACACAAAAATAAAAATAAGATAAAACAAACCTTTAACAAAATCCCTGTTCAGGATTCTATACATTACTACTATACATTACTACTCTGTCTACACAGAGTAAATAACAGATAAACAAATATTTTGTAAATAAGCAAAATCCTGGGAAATTACTATGAGAAATTGGTTAGGGCCTATTGGCTAAGTACTTGTCATGGAGCTTTAGTACAGAAGTGAACATATGAAGCCTTGTAAGTACCAGTTTGGTGTAGCAACACATTTATAATTCCATACTTGGAAGGCAGAATTCAGGGAGCAGAAGACAGAAATAGCAAGCCAGAAAGCTGGAATAGCCATATCGATGAACCATAAATTTCATTGATATAACATGCCTAAGTAAAGGAAGAAGAGTGAACAAGGATGAGTCTCATCATCAATCTCCATATGTATATTTATAGACATGCAAGTGCACACCAGTACCTGTGTGTCTAGAACCATGGAAACATGCATATATATACTACATATACATGCATGCATGCATACCCTACACACACACACACACACACACACACACATACACATACACAGAAAGAGAGAGAAAAAAAGAGAGAGAGAGAGACAGAAAGAGACAGAGACAGAGAAACTTGCCACTGAGAAATGCTTTCTAAAATTTGTCCTTCATATGGAAGTCATATTCTATAATGTGTAAACAAAAATGCACATAAAAACAGTTCAGAAAAAAACAATGATGTAAAATTTTGAAATATTTTGCTGTGATTTTCATGGTCTTGATTTTATGGATGACTGGTCAGTGTAAAAGTAATTACAAATATAATAAGGGCTTTTAGCCCATGGAAAAGTAAATGTATGTAGCAATATTTTAGGAATGAGGATGAAAATTTGAAGTACTCTAAGGCAGTGGTTCTCAACCTTCATAATGCCACAACCCTTTAAAACATTTCCTCATGTTGTGGTGACCCTTAACCATAAAACCATTTCATTTCTACTTCATAACTACAATTACAATTTTATCACTGTCATAAATATATGATATGCAGCATATCTGGTATGCACCCATGAAAAATTATGCACTTCTTAAAAAAGCAAGTTGGCTATTTGGAGATGTGTATAGGGCCCATAAGTTTGAATGCATAAAGTTTATATATGCTGTTTGTTGTTTGTCTTGATCCTTATGTGCTGAGTATCCTTAATCCGCAAATTGAAAACTAGAATGTTTCCATATACAAGACTTTTTTATGTTGATGTGCTATCCACAGTGAATATGTCCATGTGTGGCCTCATGTTTAGTTAAAATGAATGCCTACAATGAACAGTTTGACCATTGTCCTTCAAGAGCCTCCCATAACACCAGCTCAATATATCATTCTGAAGTTTTCCCCTTGCAAACATACTCAAAATCAGTAACAAAATGGCATGTGCACAGACCAGCTGTACCAATGGTTATTCCTCATAACACTATATGTGAAGCTAAGACAAATGCCCATTATTTACTGAAGATTTGATTTGTTTGTGCTGGGGTGGTGTGTGTGTGTGTGTGCGTGTGTGTTTGTGTGTGTGTGTGTATTTGTGTATTTGAGTGTCTGTATGTGTGTGTGTACACACAGGCATGTTTACTCTGTGCTTTATAGTGTAAAAATATTATTACAAATATCAAAACAGGTCTATTGTGAGAAAATGCTAATTATAAAATCAGGAAGTGTTTATGTTGTTCTCAACACTGCAATAAGAGCTGTTGGAGAAACTGGACAAGGTGTGGGAGTGAAATGCCTTAGATTTGAATTTGGTGGAAGAATTAGTGCCTTGCATAAACCAAAAGAAACAACATATTTCCTTTAAATAAGAAATTAAAGGATTAAACACATGATTTCTGCTCTGAAAGGGATAAACAAAAGCTAATGAAAGCTAGTGAAACAAATATGTTATTCTAAAAATGAAAATCTTGATCATACTATGAAAAGTCAGGTAACTCAACCTCACAATGACGGAATTTGATAGTTTGCTGATCATGAAACAATCAGAGATCTATCATGAGGAATTTAGCATCGAAAAAAATTGTGAATAACACAAAAGGCTTTCTAGAGAAGTTTAAGAAAGGACATGGCATTCCGTTTTCAAAGATGGGTGGTAATAAAGCATCTGCTGATCTCAAAAGATGCAGTGGAGAAACGTGTTGATGAGCTTGTCAAGGTCATCCCTGATTAGACGGTGACACCAGAGAAAGTCTGCACTGCTGAGGAAACATCACTGTTCTGAATTTCCTACCCCCAAAGACACTGACTGCAGCTCAAGATAACTAAGGGAATTATAGATACAGGTCATATAACAATGGTGCTGGCATGTGCTAACAGACATGCACATGACTGTGATCCTACAGAGAGACACAAAATTTACAGACTTGCTGTTTTAAAGGCATGGGTTTCTTACTCTTTCCTTATTGTGCTATCAAGAAGGTACAGATCACCAGAGGTGTCTGACTGGCTTCACTGTTTGCAGCAATGTCCTTTCCTCACTGCAAGGCAAGGAGCTTGATGAGAACTCCTTAATGATGCATAGGCTCATCCTCCAACGGAAATTGTCATTTAAAGAGACGGTTGAAGGAGGGTAAAGGGATAGTTTGGTTGATAGAATTGCTCACTTGCTGGCATGAGGATCTGAGTTCAATGTCAGCACCCACAGAAAAAGCTAAGCATGTTTGTTTGTGATCCCAGCACTGAACAGGGAGTGAAAGCATGTTTGGGGGAGGATGGATTGTTGATCAGCTAGTCTAGGCTAGTTGGTAATTCAAAGGACCCAGTGAGACACCCTATGTCAAAAATGAAGGTGGATGTCTCCAGAGGGTCAGTGCTTGAGATTGACTTTAATTTCTTATATGTGTGTGCACAGATATACACATGGCCTTTCACCCACAAAATGATGTTTATGCCATGCCTCCCTAACATGTGTTTTACATCAATGAAGAGCAAATAAAAAATTATTTCTTTTAATGGCATGCTGGCATCAACCAATAGAAACAGGAATACAAAAGGTTTTCAACACAAGTTTTATATGAATACCTTTAAAATTTTGATATTATTTTTTCATATATTACAATACAGTAATAAATACTTGATAGTAAAATGAAAGGTTTGCCTATAAAGAGTATATAAATTTAAGTCATTAATAGTGGAGATTCTGAACAACCAAAAACTGTCCACTTGAGTAACTAATTAATGAACCATTTGTGTTCTTTTGGTTCAATCGATGCATTCAACTTTGTTTCATGGACAAAACATGGACAACAACATTTTTCAATGTTGTTAAATATTTGTCCCTGTTAGGTGCTTGAGTAGTTTCAAACAGTTGCTGCCATGCCTGACAAACTGCTTTTACGTCCCAGGACCCACATGGTGAGAGGAGAGTAACTACTTTGGAGTGTCATCAGAGGTTCACTTACAAATCATGGCATATGCACATTCCCATTCCCTTCCTACACCATATACAAAATAAATGAATAGTACGTGAGTTTTAAGTATCCTTAATTGCCTTGTGACTAGATATGTAAGATGTGCCCCAAATATGCATTTTTGCATTTAAATATACATTTTATCTCAACATATGTCGTTATGTATATACAACATTCCAAAATATTAATAAAATAAGACAAAATCTTTTGGTCACCAAAACTACAGGACAGGAAAGTCAATTTGAACAACTTGTTTTCAAGAATCCTAGATCTGTGTTTTGGTGCATATCTCTGCTTTTAAAGTACATCCAGTGTGACATAACATTTCAAAAGTCTCGCTGGCACCATTTTCTCTACTCATACTATATATTTGGATAAGTTACTTGCATTTTAAGGGTTTAATATAATTTTTCTCTCCACATTTCAGTTAGGAACTTTCAATTTGTATTACATATGATTCCCTTTTCACAACCACTGATAAGCCCATCACAGAAAGTATTTCCGTCATATTATTTTTAACGTCTAACATTTTTTGAATCTTTAGATTTTCTATTTCATTGAGTGCATTTCTCATTTGTCTTACATTCTTTTACTTCTTGTTTAAAATTCCTGAGATTGACGGGTTATATTACATGATTGCTAACATCTTTAGTTTTTGTAGAGCTCTTGACATAGTAATAATAGTTGTTTCAATTTCTCTGGTATTCTAACACATTTCATTGCCATATTGGATTTGTATTGTCACCTAAATGTGTGTATTTTTTTTTTTACCTGTTGACATGCTTTGTTATTTTTTTCATGATGAAAGTCAGTGATGCATAATATGAATGCATTTAAAAAAACAAAACTCTACATGATATATATATATATATATATATATATATATATATATATAGAGAGAGAGAGAGAGAGAGAGAGAGAAACAGGGCTTACATCATTCCAAAATCCTAATAAGATGTAAAAGTTTTTTTATTTCAAGCATTTTTCTTTTGTTCTTAATATTTGATGCTGTTTTAATTAACAATGATATCACACATCTCTGATATCTTGACTTTTCTGTCTTCCATGGACAGTTGCAAAATTTTTAGGTATAATTTCATCATTTTAGAAAGGTGTTCTGTTTAGTGAACTCTAGAAATATAAGGAAATAAGGGAAACAAGTTTTTCATTCTTAGTTACAAATCTTTGTTAGTGTGTCTAAGAATAAGTTTTAATAATGAAGAAAGTTCTGGATTGTGCCCTTAATTCATATTTATCCCACCTTCAGCTATGCAAGCACTTACCTCATGTATTCACCACAAGCCTGAATGGCAGAGTTAAATTCACTGAAGATAATGGTGTTTGTCAGGAGACTTCAATTCTGAAGAGTTTCTCACACTCAGGCCTCTCATACTTTTACCCCAATTGATGTCTAAATGTTCCTGCTCATTTTGTGACTAAGGATTTCTTCTTCAAATATTTGGATTTCACTGACCTCCTGGATGAGTCTTGCTATTAGAAAATTTTGTGGAACTTTTCATGAGTTCTCAATTTGTTGATGGGACTAAGAAAAACAATCCAATTTGAATTAGAAATTTTTCATCTAAATAACAGGCATTGAGGGCATTCACATTTACAATGAGGGATCTGAAACTGGAAACAAGAAATGTAGGTTTTGAATGTTAACTGCTACTATGATCATTGTACTTTTAATCTCATGGTAGGGGACTGAATCCAGATGTATCTCTTACTGCCTGCTACTGATACATTAAATGCCATGGGATTCTGCCTTGTTAACAGTTAACAACATTAAAATTGGGATGCTGCTTGAGTTTTCTTCAGTCCCATCATTAAAGCCTTTATACATGGGGCTATTTTATTCCTCTATTCATATTTTTTGCATTCATAAACAATTTAGATTGTTTCTCCAACAGATATAACAAAGGTTGAAAATGTGTTTATTTAAGATGAGTAAATGGGCCCTTTCCGTGGACTCACCGCAGACCAGGTGAGCCACCCCCTGCTTTTACCCAATTCTTGTCCTAAGCGCCATCCACCCAGATCCCTCCAGGCTGGTCCCTGCTTGAAACAGACACGCCCAGGCAGGGTGGAGCTTCCTGAATCTGGCTTGGTTCAGGACACTCTTCCTTCCCTTTCCGTGGACTCACCGCAGACCAGGTGAGCCACCCCCTGCTTTTACCCAATTCTTGTCCTAAGCGCCATCCACCCAGATCCCTCCAGGCTCGTCCCTGCTTGAAACAGACACGTCCAGGCAGGGAGGAGCTCCCCGAATCTGGGTACAGGCCACTCTTCATTCCATTCCCGGCGACCGATCCACCAAGAGGCCTAACGCCATCAGAGTGAGGAGGCTACGAGGAGAGGCAAAACCATCCAGAGCTTCGGACATTGAATTCCTGGCCCACACACACTACAGAGTAACAAGAGGAGATAGAGAGATCCTACCTGCACTCACTGGAAAAAGATATGGGAAGAAGACAGAATAAGAACCCGCTCAACAACAGAAAGACCAATATGACACCACCAGAATCTAGGGACTCCACTCCAGCAAGATCTGAAAAGCCCAACACAGTGCATGAAGAAGAGATGGACCTCAAAAATTATCTGAGCAAGATGATAGAGACCTTCAAAGAGGAAACAAGAAAATCCCTTAAAGAAATAGAAGAAAAAGTAAGCAAAAAATTACACGATATGGAGGAAAAGACAAACCAAAATATTCAAGAAATAAACAAATCTCTTAAAGAAGCTAAAGAAACCCAAGATAAAACAACCAAACAAGTGAAGGAAGCTCTTGAAACAGTTCAAAACATGAAAGCTGAATTAGACACATTAAAGAAAACACAGAATGAAGCGATGCTGGAAATGGAAAGGTTGGATAAACGAGCAGGATCTAAAGATGTGAGTATAACTAATAGAATTCAAGAGACAGAAGAGAGAATCTCAGCTATTGAAGACTCGCTAGAGGATATACATTCATCAACCAAAGAAAACCTCAAGACCAACAAATCCCTAACACAAAATATACAGGAAATATGGGACACCGTGAAAAGACCAAACCTAAGAATAATAGGTGTAGAAGAAGGTGAAGAAACACTGCTCAAAGGTACAGAAAACATATTCAACAAAATCATAGAAGAAAACTTCCCCAACCTACAGAAAGATATGCCTATGAAAGTACAAGAAGCTTATAGGACACCAAACAGACTGGACCACAAAAAGAAGTCCCCCCGACACATAATAATCAAAACTCCAAATCTACAGAATAAAGAAAAAATATTAAGAGCTGCAAAGGAAAAAGGCCAAGTAACATATAAAGGCAAACCAATCAGAATCACACCCGACTTCTCAATGGAAACTATGAAAGCCAGAAGGTCTTGGATAGATACACTACAAGCACTAAGGGAGCATGGATGTCAACCCAGACTACTGTACCCAGCAAAACTTTCAATCACTATAGATGGAGAAAACAAGATTTTCCATGACAAAAACAGATTTAAACAATACATATCCACAAATCCAGCACTACAGAAGGTTCTGGAAGGAAAACTCCAACTCAAGGAACATAACTACATGCACAAAAACACAGGCAATAGATAATCTAATATTGCCAAACACAAAAAGAAGCAGGAGAGCAAAATCCACACACAATGACACCACCAACAATAAATCCAAACCAAGCAAGAACCAACGAACAATGGACATTAATATCCCTAAATGTCAATGGCCTTAACTTACCCGTAAAAAGATATAGGCTAACAGAATGGATACGAAGACAGAATCCATCTTTCTGCTGTTTACAAGAAACACACCTCAACTTCAAAGACAGGCGATACCTCAGAGTAAAAGGATGGGAAAAGATTTTCCAATCAAATGGCCTCAAGAAACAAGCAGGTGTAGCAATCCTAATATCTAACAAAATGGACTTTAAACTAAAATCAATCAAAAGAGATGAAGAAGGGCATTTCATACTCATCACAGGAAAAGTCCATCAAGATGAAATCTCAATCCTGAACATCTATGCTCCAAATACGAAGGCACCCACATTTGTGAAAGAAACATTACTAAAGCTCAAACCACACATAAAACCACACACACTTATAGTAGGAGACTTCAACACCCCCCTTACACCACTAGACAGGACCACCAGACAAAAACTTAACAAAGAAACAGAGGATCTGAAAGAAGTCATGGCCCAACTGGGGTTAACGGATATCTATAGAGCATTCCATCCAAACTCAAAAGAATATACCTTCTTCTCAGCACCACATGGCACCTTCTCCAAAATTGACCACATAGTAGGCAACAAAGCAAACCTCCACAATTACAAAAGAATTGAAATAACCCCCTGTATCTTATCAGACCACCATGCATTAAAGCTAGAATTCAGCAACAATACAAATGGCAGGAAACCTGCAAACTTTTGGAAAATGAATAACACCCAATTGCACCATTCCTGGGTTGAGGAAGAAATAAAAAAACAAATTAAAGACTTCCTAGATTCTAATGAAAATGCAGACACAACATACCCAAATTTATGGGACACTCTGAAAGCAGTCCTAAGAGGGAAGTTCATAGCACTAAGTGCCCACATGAAGAAACTAGAAAAAAGTCACATTAGAGAACTGACAGAACAACTGAAAACACTAGAGCAAAAAGAAGCAAACTCACCAAGGAGGAGTAGACGCCAGGAAATAATCAACCTGAGAGCTGAAATCAATAAAGTAGAAACTAGGAAAACATTACAAAGAATCAATGAAACAAAGAGTTGGTTCTTTGAGAAGATCAACAAGATAGACAAACCTCTAGCCAAACTAACCAAAAGGCAGAGAGAGAGCACACTAATTAACAAAATCAGAAACGAAAAGGGGGATATAACAACGGACACTGTGGAAATCCAGAGAATCTTTAGGTCATACTTTGAAAATCTGTACTCCACAAAATTCGAAAATCTAATGGAAATGGACAGTTTCCTGGATAAATATCACTTACCAAAATTAAATCAAGATCAGATAAACAATTTAAATCGACCCATAACCCCTAATGAAATAGAAGCAGTCATCAAAAGCCTCCCAACCAAAAAAAGCCCAGGACCAGATGGCTTCACTGCAGAATTCTACCAGAAATTCAAACAAGAGCTGATACCAATACTCCTCAAACTGTTCCGCACAATAGAAGCAGATGGGATATTGCCAAACTCCTTCTATGAGGCTACAATCACTTTGATACCCAAGCCACACAAAGATAAGAATAAGAAAGAGAACTACAGACCAATATCTCTCATGAACATTGATGCTAAAATACTCAATAAAATATTGGCTAATCGAATCCAAGAACATATCAGAAAAATCATCCACCACGATCAAGTGGGCTTCATCCCAGGGATGCAAGGATGGTTCAATATACGAAAAACCATCAATGTAATCCACCATATAAACAAACTGAAAAAGAAAAACCACATGATCATCTCACTAGATGCTGAAAAGGCCTTTGACAAAATCCAACATCCCTTCATGATAAAGATCTTGGAGAGAACAGGAATAACAGGAACATATCTAAACATGATAAATGCGATATACACCAAACCAATAGCCAACATCAAACTAAATGGAGAGAAACTCAAAGCATTTCCTCTAAAATCAGGAACAAGACAAGGATGTCCACTCTCTCCATATCTCTTCAATATTGTTCTTGAAGTTCTAGCTAGAGCAATAAGACAAGATCAGGATATCAAAGGGATACAAATTGGAAAGGACGAAGTCAAACTTTCACTATTTGCAGATGACATGATAGTCTACATAAGTGACCCGAAAAACTCTACCAGGAAACTCCTACAGCTGATAAACACCTTCAGCAAGGTAGCAGGATACAAAATTAACTTAAATAAATCTGTAGCCCTACTGTATACAGATGATAAACTCAATGAGAAAGAAATCATGGAAACATCACCTTTCACAATATCCACAAGCAACATTAAATATCTGGGGGTAACACTAACCAAAAAAGTGAAAGACCTGTACAATAAGAACTTTGAGACTTTAAAGAAAGAAATTAAAGAAGATACCAGAAAGTGGAAAGATCTCCCGTGCTCTTGGATAGGCAGAATTAACATAGTAAAAATGGCAATTCTACCAAAAGCAATCTACAGATTTAATGCAATCCCCATCAAAATCCCAACACAGTTTTTCACAGACATTGAAAGAACAATACTCAACTTTATATGGAAAAATAAAAAACCTAGGATAGCCAAAACAACTCTTTACAATAAAAGATCCTCTGGAGGCATCACCATCCCTGACTTCAAGGTCTACTATAGAGCCATAGTTCTGAAAACAGCTTGGTATTGGCACAAGAATAGACAGATAGACCAATGGAATCGAATTGAAGACCCAGATATTAACCCACGCACCTACGAACACCTTATTTTTGACAAAGGTGCTAAATCCATACAATGGAAAAAAGATAGCATCTTCAACAAATGGTGCTGGCACAATTGGATTTGAACATGCAGAAAATTGCAGATAGATCCATACTTGTCACCATGCACAAAACTTAAGTGCAAATGGATCAAAGATCTCTCCATAAACCCAGCCACACTGAATCTTTTAGAAGAGAAAGTGGGAACAACCCTTGAACAAATTGGCACAGGAGAACGATTCCTGAACATCACGCCAGAAGCACAGACACTGAGGTCTGCAATTAATAAATGGGACCTCTTGAAACTGAGAAGCTTCTGTAAGGCAAAGGACACAGTCAGTAAGACAAAACGACCACCCACAGAATGGGAAAAAATCTTCACCAGCCCCACATCTGACAGAGGTCTGATTTCCAAAATATACAAGGAGCTCAAGAAGCTAGCCACAAAAACACCATACAATGAAATTAAAAAGTGGGGTGCAGAACTAAACACAGATTTTTCAACAGAGGAATCTGAAATGGCTGAAAGACACCTAAGAAAGTGTTCAAAATCCTTGGCCATCAGAGAAATGCAACTCAAAACAACTCTGAGATACCACCTCACACCTGTCAGAATGGCTAAAATCAAAAATACCAATGACAACCTATGCTGGAGAGGTTGTGGAGAAGAAGGAACACTCCTCCATTGCTGGTGGGAGTGTGAACTTGTAAGACCACTTTGGAAATCAGTATGGTGGTTGCTCAGAAAAATGGGAATCAATCTACCTCAAGATCCAGCCATTCCTCTCTTGGGTATATACCCAAATACTGCTTGTCCATACAACAAGGACATATGTTCAACCATGTTCATAGCAGCATTGTTTGTAATAGCCAGAACCTGGAAACAACCTAGATGCCCCTCAACTGAAGAATGGAAAGAGAAAATGTGGTACATTTATACAATGGAGTACTACTCAGCAGAAAAAAGCAATGGAATCTTGAAATTCGCAGGCAAATGGATGGAACTAGAAGAAACCATCCTGAGTGAGGTAACCCAATCACAAAAAGACAAACATGGTATGTACTCACTCATATATGATTTTTAGACATAGAGCAAAGGTTTACCAGCCTATAATCCTCTACCCCAAGGAAACTAGAAATCATGAATGACTCTAAGGGATAAATGGACCCCAGGAATGGGAAATGGCATGAACTCCCGAGCTAATTGAGAGCATGAGGGTAGGGGAGTGGGTGCTGCCACAATAAGAGCACAAGATGAAGAGTAGAGGAGAAGAAATGGAGGAGCAGATATATTGAGTTGGGGGAAGAATAGAGGAGAGAGAGCAGGATGAGAGATACCGTATCAGAGGGAGCCACTATAGGTCCGAGAAGAGATCTGGAACTAGGAAGATCTCCAGAGACCTATAAGGATGACACGATCTGACAGTCTGGGCAGTGGAGGAGAAGTTGGCCTAGAAACCCTTCCCCTAGAATGAGTTTGATGAATACTCTCTGTGCTATTCTAGAGTCCTCATCCAGTGGCTGATGAGAGCAGAGACAGACATCCACAGAAATACACTGAGCTGAAATCTGGAACTCAGTTGAAGAGAGGGAGGAATGAAGAACGAAGGGGTCTGTACCTGGTTGGAGAAACCCACAGAAACAGTTGGCCTGAAAAAGGGAAAGCATATCGACCCCAGATGCTCTTTGGGAGGACAGTACAGGACTAATCCAGCCCCCTGATCATGGATGCCAATGGGGAGGCCCCTGCACTCCTGGGATTTTTAGACATAGAGCAAAGGTTTACCAGCCTATAATCCTCTACCCCAAGGAAACTAGAAATCATGAATGACTCCAGAGGGAGGTGGACTGGCGTTTTGCCCTGGTGGGTGGGAGGGACTTCGAGAGCCCATCCCACTTGAAGGGATTCGCTCTGTCTCTGAACACATGGGGAGGGGCCTAGGCCCAGCACAGGAAGATTTGGTGGACTTGGTGGAACCCTGGTTGGGGGCCCTACCCTGCCTGGGGAGTGGCGGGTGGATGGGGTGGGGGGTAGGTTGGAGGTGGGGGAGAAGGAATGGGGGGGGGGGAGGGAGAGGGAGAGGGAAAGTATATGTGAAAATATTAATAATTTAATAAAAAAAGAAAAAAAAAGATGAGTAAATGGTTCTGATTATTCACAGGGGTAATTTGAAACAGGGAAAAGGAGTCACAATAACAGTTGCCTGGGGAGTGGCGGGTGGATGGGGTGGGGGATAGGTTGGAGGTGGGGGAGAAGGAATGGGGGTGGGAGAGGGAGAGGGAAAGTATATGTGAAAATATTAATAATTTAATAAAAAAAGAAAAAAAGAAAAAAAAAGAATAATTAGATAAATGCAACAAAGGAAGAAGAAGAAAAGAATGTTAGATTTCAGTGATAACACTAGGCACCATGGAATTATAAAAAATAAAATCTTTGAGTCTTTTAAGAGGAAAAAAAAAAAAAACAGTTCGACAGAGAGTTACAGTGATGCTTCTCTGAGATAAGGAAAAACCCTGAAGTTAGGAATCCCGATGTTCTCAAGACCCCAGAAAGAGAAAGGAAATAGATGTCTCCTGATTTTTAAAAGTAACTATCACACATTGTCGCCTTGGTACTAGCCTAGCAAGCCCTGGTGGCTTCTGGCTGGCAAGAACTGTTAAAATGAGACATGAACATTTAAACGAGATACCAAATTTAATGTTAATTTGAAAGTTGAATTGAGAAACAAATAGCTCCTTACTGATCCCACTTCCATTTCATTTTCCCCATTCCCTTCTTATTTCATTATCCAGTGGCATTTTTAAAGGCTTGTTGTGGTGTTTTGAAAACCAAATTCCTCTTTCAGATGATTCTGTCATAAACCCAGTTACCAGAAATAATGTTTCAGGCAAAAGTTGTTTCTAAGCCACGTTTGTACAAATTTAATTTTTCCTTTGAAGTGACACCATAATTTTACAAAATGATATCAATAAAAATCAATTTTTATGTAATAAAAGTGATATTTTACTTCTAAAATCTACTAGTACTCTGAGATGAAACCATAATATACATTGTAATCATAGCTAGGGCTTGCTTAAAGTATTAATAAAGTTTTTTTCAGATAAATAGATCCTGTGGGATATTTAAAGGAATATAAGGAGATTTAGTATTGAAATTGCTGTATACAATCATAGAGGCTAAAATGTCTCATTTGGTGGTTGTTTTTATGATGGAGAACTATAAATATCACATTCAAAACAATTTTAAATGTGAGAGAATCAGGAGTGCTAAGTAATGGATTTCCTGGGGCAGGGGAATGATCGTTTCCATCTCAAGGAAAAGAAAATTGACTCTTCTCTGCTTTGTTTTCTACCTAAGCCTTCAACAAATAGATAATGAATGTTTCATTCATGATGAAGACATCATTTGGGCTTGATTTTTTAAAGATGTGTGTGTGTGTGTGTGTGTGTGTGTGTGTGTGTGTGTGTGTGTGTGTGTGTGTGTGTGAAGGGTGTGAATGTAAACATGCATTCATATACACAGGTACCTAGCCATGAAAACCAAAAAAAGGCATCAGATCTGGTTCAGGAGTTATGGCTAGTTGTGAGTTGCCAGATGTGGATGCTGGGAACTGAACTCTGTTCTTCTGGAAGAACAGAAAATAATCTTAACCACTGAGATATCTATCCAGAACTGCATCATTTTTCCCCATATATTTTGTATAAATACCCTAAGTGACACATCTAACTCACAATCTATTTTGTGGCTGATGTCATGCTTTCATGTTCCTAAGAGAGAGAAATTCCAAACTGTGCCTTCCACTGCTAGCCAGATACAGTAATTATTCCCAGGTGTCTAGTTAATTTTTGAAATGATACATAAGCAAGGAAAAAAACTGGTGCAATTGGTGGACTCAGTTCTTCCTTTTATTTAGTAGAAAATAAACAAAAAAGAAATGAACATTGACTGAGTTTTAAAAATATACAAACATATATACAAATCAAACTAGGTGACTTTATCTGACACTCAAAGTATCATTAACCTTATTCTAAATGCTAATCTCTTATTCAACATTTACACATTATGTGTATAATCTCTGCACTGAAACTCTATCAGGGATCCAGATCACATTTGTTCTGGGAAAGTTTACAGTTCCAAATCACACGTCTTGTCAAATTGCCTTCGTTGTTTCTCTTCTTTCATTATGAAAGAGAATTTCATTCCTCATTTTGAGGTCAAGTTTTTATTGGTAACTTATTTTATTGAATAACTTTCAATGTACACTTTTATATTTTCTTAGGAGAATTACTTTATGGACACTTCGCAAGAAGATATTTAACATGATATTCTAAGTACAGATTATAGATGATTTTTTCATTACTGATGATATTCATATTGACTATTTGATAAAAATATACTTCTAAGCTCTTGGACTTGAAGCTCACCTACTTTGGAGACCTGAGAGATGTCTGAGAAAATATGGGGGCATGAGTTTTGGCCCCAGAATATAAACACACATGAGTACACATCACCACATGCATGCACAAACTTGTGAGCATATACCCCTTCGTGCATATGAACATGTACTTTTATATACACCACACACATTCATGACCAGTTTCAAAAGTCATCTTTATCACATGCATGTTCTGTACTCTAATGCCTTGTGTGCAGTTACTCAGCTATATAGAAACATTGACCACCCTCCATTGTGCTTTAATCCTTTAACCATGCTGCCACCTCCAGTTGTGGATGCTCTTCTCACTTACTTGTTCTCTAATATAGCTCTATATAACTTACACTCTTGATTAACACACAAATGTGAATATCTATTGTTCTTGATCTCTTTATTAAATTTAACAATGAATTATTTAAGTATTAAGAAGGATGGTAAAAATGGCTATTTAGACATAAAGATGAAAGAATTGAACATGGTGAAGAAAAATTATATTAATATTTTATTTTACCACATTTATTAATTTTTTCAACAAACTAATTTATGATGCAATTCTTAAAAATAAAACTGTTTAGACTAGCAGATAAGAATATAATTTTAAATTCTGATTTGTATTATAATCTATGTCAGGTAAATTCTGTCCTTCTATTTGGTTCCAATGAATGCTTTTCCAGATTATTTTCTACAGCTCATGGTGATGCTTCAGGTTTCACTTAAGTTCTATAACAAGACCCCTTCCTGGTGTAGAAGCTATGTTTATCTCAGGCAGCTTTTATAGCTTTCATTGTAATTTTCAAAGAGCCTTCTAATCTTATGTATAAATTAATTTACTGATGGTATTGAAAATAAAATCAATTCTTCTCTATCATTTTTCTTGAAATTGGATACCTCTCTGATTTTTATGACTTCATTATATCAACAAGAAGTAGAGCCTGTTATTAGATTTTTCATCTTGTAGTGGGAGAGAGAGCTGTGGTGTATGACAATTGAATTACTTATTCAGCAACAGGGGAAATAAGGAAGGGTTGTGAGTTGTGGATTTATAAGACCCACTGAGACTGACTCCACCTACCACTCCTTCCAAGCTACTCACTAGAGGAGTCACTTTGATTAAGTTACCATGGTGACATCTGGGTTTTCAAAGATTAGTCATTTTCATAGTAGTCTAGGTCCTATTTTCTTAATTCAGTTACTTCAATAAATAGCAGCAGTTCCCTTTGGCAATAGGAGGAGGAATATTTAAATTTTATAGCTGTTATACTGTTGTGGAGTTTTGACAATTGTTAACAGGCTGCTAACAAGGGTTCTGTTCTATAAACTGAGTTTCAAGCTAGAGGTCTATATTTTGACTATTAGGCTGTGTGCTTCTTCTTAGATAGACTGAGGTAAGACTAAGTCATCATGAATAGAAATCATTGATAAAAATGGGGTCATTTTGGAGGGAAATGAGGAAACTATTGTTAAGATCTATAGGAATGGGTGACACTTGTATGGTGGTGGGGACTTTAACAAAACTGTGTGATATACAATACAGAAAATGTCATCAATAAGGTTTGAAAATTATGAAAAGGGATCCCTATTATAAATATTTTCAAAATTGGCCTGGATTGTTACTGCTGTTTACAGTAACACACAGAAAGAAAGATACAGATTGGAATAAAGAATGTTGAAAGAAAAAAAGAATAGAAAGTGAAAAATCAGGAAAATGTTAGCGTATTGAGCTGTAAAAATGTTCAAATAAAGAATTTACCATAGGAGAAGTAGACTTTGTTTTTTCAAAGTCCGGTGTATATCTAAATATTATCTCTTCAGGATAGAAGCCATTCATAAGTATGCCTACAAACATTTTAGCACTTCTAAGAATATGAATGAACACAAAGAAAGATCACTTTATTATTCATGGAAAGAGGATTTTCAATTTGCATGGACTCTGCCAGCTTGAGCTTTAAAAAGCAATCAATGAGAATATTTAAGAAGGGATGTCCAATCCCCAGCTTTCTGTGGTCAGAAAAGAAACTGGCAAAGTTATTCCACTTTGAGCATGAGTTATCATTCATTATGTGGGGTCACTATAGGTTTGAGTGTCAGAAACTCCTGTTGGAGTCTTGTTACTCTAAAGATGGTTCTAGGCCTGGAGAGAAGAATCATAGTGCTTTCTGTTTTAGAGATGAAAAGAATTCAGATGAAAGCACCCAGGTCAATGAGATCACAGCTATCTGTAATTCTAGCTTTAGGAGCTACAGTACCCTCTGCTGGCCATCCAACACCCTGGGTACCTGAACTTATGTTCACAAACACATGTAGACATGCACATGTGCATATCAATAAGATAAAACTGGTCTTTAGGAAAACATTAATACAAGGTCTTTAATTGAAAGTACAGTGACTTAGATTGTAGCCTTTGTTCTGTAATATACCATATGTATACTTAGAACTCCAGTTCTCACTTCAAAGAACTCAGTTTATAATAAGTCAAATCACATATTCAGGTAGAAGTATTTTAGAATTTATGTCTTAAGGCCAATTCTGACAGTATGTTTTTGTATCAGTCAGGATTTGAGTCTTTGAGTTTTAGAACATAGAGAATTCACCCTTCTCTGTTATGATAAATCTTTGTGCCAAAAGTCTCCTGAGCCCTACCGTCATGTGGGCAGTCTTTGCCAGCTGCCTGAGTTCTGTTCGTCGCATGGATGGACAAAATATTACACAGACTTCTATCAGCTTCAAAAGCTGATTGGCCAGTGACTAGGATTCTCATCTGTTACCTCAGTCTTAATTATCACAAATCTATATATTTTATAAGACTTATCAGACATCTTCCATTGGTGTCCTCCCTTGCCAGTGGATCACATTGCTCTGCTGGAGGAAGAGTAGAGGGGGAAAGGGAACACTTCCTGTTTGTCCTTGCTTAAATAATGAGTCTCCTTGCTATGTCACTTCCTGCCTGGATCACCACTTCTCTACTACATTTCCCAGGATCATCTTTGACTCCTAGTCCTGCCTAACTTGCTGCCTCATTGGCCAAACAGTACTTTACTTATCGTCCAGTAAGACAAACACACACACAGAAGCACTTTCCCCATCACCTCTCTAATTTGTCTCAGTCAAACCCTAGGTGTGTGTGTGTGTGTGTGTGTGTGTGTGTGTGTGTGTGTGTGTGTGTGTGTACAATTACTAAAACAAGAGCATGAATTTGTAAGAGAGCAAGGAGGCATATTTAGAATGGATGAACTTGAAGGGGGAAGGGAAAGGTGAAATTGTCGCGTCCACCCTTGACCAGCAAGAATGACGCAACACCAAGGAATCTTCTCACAGTTTATTCGGGAACCTTGATTTACAGGAAGTGGCCCCGAACCCCAGAAGGCAGGGCTTGATATAGCCTACAACTACCAATCATCTACGCCCAGGTGGCACACTAGGATAGGTTGTCACCAAGCAGAATTAAGAAGATACGTGGCCTTTACCAAATTAGTTGTTTACCACAGAGAGCACTCACCATCGGGCTGGTGGAAGGCGGAAACCCGCGCCATCTTTTAGGCGCGGTACTCTGCAGCTCCCAACATGAAATAATGTCATTAAAATCTCAAAAAAATGAGAAAAACATATTTGTTGAATTTCTCCAAGAACTAATAAAAATTTTAAAGAGAGCAAAGGATGAAATTCTTAAAAATTTGAAAGAAAAAAGAACCCTTGCAGTCATCATTCAGAGAAATGATACCTCAAACCTGAAGGAAATACATTTGGAAAATAGGTCATCATCATAAATATCTATAAGGAATACTAAAATTTTACTACTTAGAGAGCAGAATAATAGCATGTCTCATTAACTTGGTTCTGCATAAACATAAAGAGAGCAAGAAATAGAATAAATGAAGGAACATATTCTGACTTAGTGTTAACAGGCTTAGTAAATAAATGATTAGAGTATGAAGTGTAGAAATTTATTGGTAACTGTTGTGGAATATTAGATGGGTTACATTCATTTATGCTGTGGACTATTTGCCTAATGATGAAAAGATGTGTGGCATTCTTTATGTTGGATTTGTTTAACTCTGTAAAGCTGTGTTAATTTGCCAGTCTAAAATACCTGATTGATCTAATAAAGAGCTGAATGGTCAATAGGTAGTCAGGATAGAAAGAAAGGTAGGGTTCCAGGCAGAGAAGAGTAGGAGAAATCTAGGCCCAAGAGAAGGGAGAAGCAAAAAAAAGGAGGAGGGGGGGAATCCAGGGGCCAGCCACAGGGCCAGCCACACAGCCAGCCACAGAGTAAGAAGGAAAGGAAGACATATAGAATAAAGACATGTAAAAACCCCAGCGGCAAAACATAGAAAAAGAGAAAGGGGGTTATATCAGTTTAAAAAGCTGGCTAGAAATAAGCCAAGCTAAGGCTTGGCATTCATAAGTGAGAATAAGCCACTGTATATTTATTTGGGAGCTGGGGGTAAATCCTCAAAAGATAAACAAAACAAGCAAACACACAAAACCAACTACAGGTAACAACTGCATATAGAGAAGCTATATGAGTTACAAAGGGTATGCCAGAGAAGAATTGATGACAAGTAGAAGATGAGACAAAATTTAAGCAGTCAAACAATAATACAGAAAATGTAATAAATTAATAGAGATAATAAATGAAACAATTAGGTTTCTGTTTCAGAAGATCATTAAATAGGATTAAACTCAAGTAGACTTCTGCAGAAAAAGATAGAGGGTTGAAACAGGAGTGTGGGGGAAAGTAACAAAAGGAACAATACAAGAAATAAAAAGCCAAGTATTCACATGGAAAAAGAAAAAAATAAAAAGTGAAATAGATACATAGATTTTTGTCTATTAAAGAAGTGAAATTTCTTATAAATAACCATCCAAAATAAGAGAAAACTTAAAAGGTAATTGGCTTTAAAGAAATAGTCTGCAAAATATGACAGTAACAAATGTCAAATCTCCACAATTTCTCAAAAATAAGGAAAGATAGTAGATATTTTCAGTGAAACAGTATTTGCAGATTATGACAAAAGTGTTGCACACACAAGATTTAGCATTTCCATGTGCAAAACCTGTATGAGATGAAGTCAATAAAAATCCCAACATTGAAATGGGTAGGAATTCTGAATGGCCAATCCCTAGTTGAGGACATACTGACAATTGATGACTGCTGGTGGGAGAATATCTATTTTCTCCTTGGAGAGGTTGTATATGTCCAAATAGATGATCCTATAGTCATTCACAAAGAGTGAGGACTAAATTTACCCAGTAAATTTTAAAACAAATGACATAAAGTCAGAAAATAAAAGCATGGTAAGTATAGGGATGGAATTCTGTGGGAGGGATTGGGGTGAATTTTATTAAAACATGACTATATGAAATTCTCAAAAAATTGTAAAAAATTAAGACTAGCTTTTTTTCAATAAAGCAGAACTTGAAACAGAAACTTCTTCCTTAATTCTATAAGTCTGGTAGGATGAGACAATGGAGAGAAGCAATTTGGAGACAGACTTTGATCAGATAATATTATATATAACTCACATGTTTAAAAGTTTATAAGGGAACCTCATTAACATATGCAGATACAAGTACTAAAGGAATGAAAACTGAACCCTTCACTTCTCATGATCATAGATGTGGAACTCCTAAAAAATGTTGACAAATCAAGTTATGAGTGCAAGGTATGTCATACTGTATATACACAGATCTATATATCATGGCAAAGTGATTTATTTCAGGTATATAAGGTTGGTTTAACATTCAGATTCAATCAATCTTATCTGCCACATCAATAGGCTGAGGAAGAAAAACTAAATGATAATATGAATTGAGGTAGAAAAAGGCATTTGACAAATGATAGCACCTATTCAAGTTTCTAAAAAATCCTCAGCAACATTACATGCAAAATTTCTTAACTTGAAAATTTCTTGCATAAAAGTATTCAGTATTGTCATAAAAGGTTAAGAAATTGAACCTTAAATTCTAAAAATCACCAGCCAGAAACAGGTACCTTTCACATTCCTAATCACTATTAATAAAGAAGAACATAAAATAATAATGAACAAGGAAAGGGAAAACAAAAATTCCATTTTTACAGATAACATGTTTGTATAATATAGACTTTCAAGGCCTTGGGGAGGAAAATTCTACTAGTAATGTTATCAAAGTACACAGATTTATATGTGAATGCCAATCAGTCTGTGGTACAAAAGTAATTAACTACTGAAAATTAAAATATAAAATCCGTATCATTTAATGTAGCACTGCCAAAAGGAACATTTAGGTATCAAGTTAATATATCATATGCACAATCTGTATATGGAAACATCTTCTGGGGGGGAATCATAAAATAATATAGCTAAATGTAAAATATGATCTGTGTGCTCAGACTAGATATTTTGATATTGCTAAAATTTCAGTCTTTGTTAATTTGTTCTATAGATTTAACATAACCGTATGAACAAATCAGCAAATCATTTATATATAAATATAAACAGAATTTTAAAAGGTGCAAAGTTGGGAGACTCATGCTACCCAAATTTAATACCTAATGTAATGCTAGAGTGTTAGAAATATAGTAATTCTCATGGAAGAATAGCTGAATAGACCTATTAACTGGTCTATTTACCTATTGCTGGAGTATAGATTTAGACTTTTAGCTATATTGCAGTTAATGGATCTTAATAAAGTGGCACTGTTACTTCAGTGGAGAGATGATAACCATTACAAAAAAGGGGTTACAGTACATGGCAGTCATATTAACATTCATTTTGACATGCAGCATAAGATTACAAATATATATGGTATGTCTATATGTATGGTATAGTAGATCATAGAATGTAAAACACAAATATGTAAAACATATAAATGGAAACTAGTTCTGTTTCCTGAAGTTTTCATGGACCATTGAATGAAGTACAATTCATGAAACAAAAGAAATATGGATTTATTACAAAATACATTGGCTCTCTGGAATGAACTTAGAAATAATTGAGGACAAGAACAAAAACATGGATGAAATATTTCTAAAGCATATCTGTTAAACAGTTTGTACTCAAATATACACAGCATTTCTAAAAATCAGTCATCATCAAAATTTAAAAAGACACAAGAGCTGAGCAGGCACTTGAACAAAGAAAATATGCAGGTCCCAGAAGAAAATATCCAAACATTATTACAGAACTAGTGTTTAGAAATCTTCAATATAAGATATATATACAATTCTGCATCTGTTTAAATAATTATTTCTCAAAAAGCAACATTAATCACTAGAAAGGGTTTGAAATACAAAAATACTCCCCTTCATTACTGATAGAGATTAAAATGGGATGTCCACTTTGAAAAAACAGTGACCAGTATCTTACATAAGTGAACACATTCCACATTGTATTATAGAAATCATGTTGGACTTATTTTTTAAACTGATCATAAAATATTGACACAGAACCTTGTGTGTGAGTATATGGACTCTTTGTTACTGTCCTGATTAGAAGTAACCATGATATCCTTCAATAGTTGAGTACGCCAGTTGTGTTACATCACGCAAGGAAGTACTGTGAGGTATTAAATAGATGGGTCTAGAAAACATATGGTTCACTATTAAAAACATAATGAACACAGGTAATTGGTCTAAAAAAGTGACTCATTATGATTTGACTGACAGAATTTTCTAGGAAGAGCAGAACTAACATTTGTCAAACATTTTAATGGTGGGTAATTGATATGAGTAACATCGATTGTCTAGTAAAACAATTATGTAGAATATTATGCTTGTATGTACATGACAGTATATATGTCCAAACACATAGAATGTCATGGTCTGGTAAAAATTGAAGAAATAAATTTATCTGAATGGTAGATAAAGTTCAAAATTGCCTCACTGAAAATTTACTAAAGTGGGAGAGCTGAACTAAGTAAATATGGGAGGAATGCAAAGCATAAAACCAAAGATAAAATGAATTTTATATAATCACTGTACTTTCTTTAAGCTATTTATGGCAAAGATGTAATTTAAATCTGGGGATACTATGTACATTTATAAGAGTTAGGCATTTTAATGTTGTAAAAACAGGTGAGCAAGAGGGGAAGAAAAACATCAGTATAGTGTCAATTTAGAGTTAGAGACATCTCTATGCACATGTGCAGTATTAGAATTGCTAACTTCATAAAATCAAGGAGAATCTGAGGAAAGTTTCACAGTGTAGAGCTCCAACTGAGACATAAGATGAAATCTAGTATGGTCTAATCTTACAGAAAAATAAGACATAAAGCAAAAGGTGAAAGAAGTGAGAACATCACTCAATTCTGACATACCACTTTTGTTTATTTGTAAAATGCTAACGACAGAGGGAACAGGCACATGCATACATACAGTCACTCCTAGCTGACAAATATTTGAAAATTTTACACTTTGTGACATGAGTTTATTTTAAGAATTCAGCTACCTCAACAATTGTCCAAATACAAAATATTCTGCAGGTGGAGTTATTCGAAGCCATATCCTTCTTTTTAAAAGTACTTTGTCAAGAAAATACTTCTGGCTCTGAAGGGTAATAGAGGAAGTGGGGACATAGTTGAACATATGTCCTTATTGTATGAGTGTGCATTCTTTGGGTATATGTCCAAGAGAGGAATTGCTGGATCTTGAGGTACACTGATTACCATTTTCCTGAGAAACTGCCATATTGATTTCCAAAGTGGCTGTACAAGTTTGCACTCCCACCAGCTATTGGGGAAGAGTTCCTTTTTCTCCACATCCTCTCCAGCATAGATTGTCATTGATGCTCTTGATTTTAGCTATTCTTACAGGAGTAAGATGGCATCTCAGAGTAGTTTTGAGTTGCATTTCCCTGATGGCTAGGGATATTAAGCACTCAACTATGTTCATAGCAGCACTATTTGTAATAGCCATCTGGAAACAACCTAGATGCCCCTCAACTGAAGAATGTACAGAGAAAATGTGGTATATTTACACAATGGAGTACTACTCAGCAGAAAAACAAAACAGTAGCATCTTGAAATTCGAAGTCATATGGATGGAACTAGAAGAAACCATCCTCAGTGAGGTAACCCAAACCCAAAAAGATAAACATGGTATGTACTCACTCAATTTTGATTTTTAGACATATAGTAAAGGATCACTAGCCTACATTCCACACTGCCAGAGGAGCTAAGAAACAAGGAGGACCCCAAGAGAAGATTGCATAGTTCCTCGATGAAGTTGGTGGGGGTCAGAACCCCTGACCAAATTGGAGTCCGGGCCAGGGAGAGGAAGGAGAGTCTTCATCCAGTTGCTGTTAGAAGCAGAAACAGACACCCATAGCTAAGCATTGAACTATAATACTGGAATTCAGTTGTGGAGAGGGAAGAGGTTTGAGCAAAGGAGTCAAGATGGGGATGAGAGACCTGCAGAAACATTGGACATGACCTACTGATAGAATGGAGACCCTAGTCATAAAGCTAGGGAAACAGCATTGGACCAAACCAAACACCTCAGAATGTGGGTACCAGCAAGGGACCCAAGACAGTCTATGGCTCCTCTGACAGCAGAGCCAGTCTTTATCCCTAGAGTACAAATGGACTTTGGGAGACCATTCCCTATGGAGGGATACTATTGCAACCCAGATACAGCAAGGAGGGTATAGACCCTCCCCCAAACAATCTGACAGACTTTGAAGATCCTTGGTAGAGTGCCTCACTATCCCTGGAGAGGAGTCAGGGGGTTGGTTGGGGTGGGTTGGGTGGGGAACATTGGAGGAGAGGAGGGCGAGGGAATGGGGGGATGGATATGTAAATATGAGTAATTAGAAATAATAAAAAATTAAAAAAGAAGTGGGTAAAGAAGTTCATTTTCATAATAAGCCAACGTATTTTTTGTAGAAAGGGTAAGTAGAGATGACACAGGAGAAAAATTATGAATAGTTATGAGGTTTGTACTTGCACAGAAATTTCACATAAATTTAAACCCAACTGGAATTAAATTGAGACTGTGGGGGTGAGAATGAATGATGTTAAAACAAAACAAAGCAAAACAAAACAAACAGGTTTAGGGAGCACTGTGGAAACAGTAATGTCAGCCTCCTAGCAAGGTATATTTGATTATATTTGATGGGCTGATCATCGATATTAGCTAAAAAATATGTTGAATGAATAGAATGTGGCTTTTATTCATGAGACCATCTTTTCTATCTTTTCAGTATTTTTAGCATTTTAATAGATTGAGAATTTTATACATGTAACATTTATTGATCAAATCCACCCCATTCCACCTTTTAATTTCTCCTCTATCTCAAGTGACTTCATGTGCTCTTTTTGTTCCTAAGGCCAGTGTGTCTAATTACTGGGCTACATATATATATATATATATGCACAGGAGTAGGGTTGTCTTAGGATTTCTATGCTGGGATTAAACAGCATAACCAAAAATCAATTTGGGGAGGAAATAATTAATTTGGTTTATTCTTTCATATCACTGTTCATCATTGATGGAAGTCAAGGCAGGAAATTCATCAGGGCAGGGAACTGTAGATGCAGAGGCTATGGAGGTGTGCTTTTGACTGGCTTGTTCAAACAGCTTTCATATGGATCCTAAGACCTTCATCTCAGGAATGGCACCACCATAATGAGATTTGTCCTCCAGTGTCAAACACTAATTAAGAAAATGCCTCTACTCTATGGATCTCATGGAAGAAGTTTCTCTATTCAGGTTCTTTTTTTTTTTTTTTTTTCTTTGGTAACTGTAGTTTGTTTCAAGTGGACATAAAACTGCCATGTCCTGGAACATGCACAGTTCCTTACGGGCTATATCCCTGAGGAAACCACGTTCTCCTCTCCCTGCAGTCACCAGTTGCCAAATGCTCCTCAATTTGGAGTGAGATTTTTTTAGTATATTCTCTTCTATTATTGCTTATGAGTAGATGTCTTTTGGTCATCTTTCCCTTTGCACAACCTATGTCTCATATGGCTGGGAATTAGCTGAGCTTGTTTAGAGTAGAATTTGTATTATTTCTGTAAAACCTCTTCCTGGAACAACTTAGAGCACAGAATTATTTATGACAGATTCTATTCCATCATACTCTTGACCCAAGTATAAGATCTTAATGAATCTCATAGACATGTTGCCTTCTGGCTCACTAGCTGTTTCTGAGCTCAGCAATTTAAACTGTAGTTAAATGTTGAGCACAAGAACAATATGTTAGGACTCACTAAAATTTCCTTACAAAAAAGTAATCTTCAGTTAATTACTCTAAATTATAATCTAAAATTCCCAGTGTCTCAGTTTTGACCTTCAACAGAAATAAGATAACATGTTTTTAAATTAAGTTGTAAACTTTACTTTAAAGGATATAACATTTCTTAAGTATCATGCTTCATATGTTCAAAAGTATAATATCGGGTTACAGTAAGAGGTAGCTTGAACTCAGACTTAGGAACATCTGGGAGTATGAGTCATTAACCTAGTAAATTGTGCTCAATAGAGTGTTGTCTGCAATTATCATCATCAAATAGGTATAAGAACTGCATATGCATACCTACATAGTCTACAGTTTAATGTTCTCTGTTAGTTAACAAGTTACTCTTGCACAAAATATGTTTGCAAAAGTTTATATTATGTTAAGCATCCTCTCTATTCCCTACATTTCTGCATTCCCCTTCTTTCTCCTTCCTCCCTTCATTCTGTTTTGCATCTTTTCTCAAAAATATTTTATAGAGAATATTTGGAATCAAACAAGCTGTTCAATTTGCATAAAGCAAACCAGTAATGAAAATTTCAATGTATTGAAAGGAGTGGCACCTTCAGATAAAAGAAATCATATGGGCTGTACAATTAGCCTTTGTTTCTCTTCAAATATGTTTCCATATTCTTGCATAGGATCAGGATTCAGTTCCTAGCACCCACATAATAGACCAGAACTGTTTAATCTGTCCTCTGTAGGCACCAGGTATGCATGTGGTACACAGACATACAAACATAGAATTTTGTTTTTATCTCAAAAAAGAGAAAGCCATTAATTGTCTTATAGAACATGACATTAAAATGTGAGTAGCAGAAAGCTACTGAAGTCACTGTACAATTACATAATGAGCAAAATACTGTCTGTACATCATCTCCACTTCCTCCCATATTCACTTTTATTATATTTATCATTATGCTTAAAAATATTAGGAGTAGAGCATTGGTATATAAAAGAGAAAAATAGTTGCTTTTCTTAGAAATATTTTATCTTTTAAAAGAAGCAATAGGGCACACACACACACACATATATGTGTATATATATATATATGTATATATATATTCCTATAATTGGTAATTCATTGTACATATGTGAATTGGAATAATACTCTGTCCTCAAAATGTTCACAAATATTTCTTCAATATTCTTGGAAAGAAAGGCTTCCTGACAGAGGTTTCTCTGCTGTTGTTGCTCTCAGTGTGGCTTGAGAGGGGAGGGTATGCCTGTGTGCGTATACCTGGAGGTCAAAGTGGAGTTGGGTGTCTTCTTCAATTACTATCCACTTTACTTATAGAAGCAGAGAGTTTCAGTTAACCAGAGCACTCACAGATTCCACTAGTTCCACAAGCTAGCTTGCTCCTGGAATCTCTGTCTATAAAACAAATATGTTGAGATTTCTTCAGGTAGTCTGCCAAATTCTGATGTGTATTTTGAAGATCTGAATCCTGGTCCCCATGCTTATGTGACCAGCACTTGATCTATTGAGTGAGTCAGTTTCCTAGCTCCTCACAGACTTGCTTGTGTTCATTGATTGGTGTAATAAAAAGAGCATAGTATATTAACTTATATTGCTTTTTAGGTATGTTGTGTGAGGTGACTTTCCAATAACATTTTATTTCACCCTTATATGAAATTGCTATAAACAATATTACTTAACTTATATTTTTTTCTGAACTGAAATTGTATACTAGCTTTTATTAGTTGCAAAGACTGTTTCAGAAACCTCAAACACATATTTGAAAATAATGCAAATGTTGTACTTAAAATATTTATTTAGTTTGTGTGTCTGTGTGGGTGTGTGCACTGGAATATCTGTAGGGGCACCATGTGTCTGAAGTTCTCAGAGATGTCAGAAGTGTTTGGATTCTCTGGTTCTGGAGTTACAGAGAGAAGAGATTCATCATGTGTGCTGCTGGTAACCTAACTCCTGTCCACTGTAGGAGCACTATGTAAGTGCTAAGTCATCTTCCAGCTCCAAAATTGCCCTTTAAAAATAGTCCCCTGTTGAACAAAACCATAAAACAGTCAGACTCCACAACAAGAAAAATTCTCTTTTGGAGTCATGTCTCAGAGTACTTTTAAGTTCATGCTATCCAAAACTTGGTCTGCTGAGTGTGTAATGTCTTTCTTCCCATGACATCTTAACTTTTGGAACTGAACTCCCTTATCTCAATGAATAAATCAATTCAAGAGCTGACTGTCCAAAAAGCCTTGGCTGCAGAGAGCTTTCATTGTGCAGAGATGAACAGTGATGAAGATGCATGCCTCTCCCTATACTGCTCTTACCCCTGCTTTTAACTCATTTGATGCTCTGAGTAGATGTATAAAGTGATATTTTAGATGAACAGACATTCGCTCTGGTCTTTCATGAACTCATGAACTTTCTATTTTATATAATGAACATTGAATCATAACTGATTGTAAATAAGCATAAGGAGTTAATGTGAATCTAACTAAGTGGTTCCCATCCAGCATATGCTGACTCCAATGCAAAGACAGTTTTGAAGGTATTCTCATTCAGTAATGAATCTTTCCCTGATTACCAAGCCCTGCTTCTTCCGGACTTTATATTTAATCTCCTTTGGACAATTGCATTGATATTACCTGTCACTCAATGTAAAAAGTAGAACTCTTAAATCTATAAGGAAATAAGACATTGGATTGAGAATATCAACTACTTAAATAATTGAGCTTAAGATGCCATAGTGACCTGCATTGAATGTAGTATTGGGATTCATTTGTTTTAGCAGCTTTGTTTCAAGGTAATTATTCCCAAAGAAGAAGCCCAGGAAGTTTTCTGGCAAACAAGGCAGAGAAGTTCGGTCTTAATGCAATGTAAAAATAAGGACTTTTCATAAGGTAGTGAAAAGAGAGGTATGTAATCATGATTTTGTAATGCAAAGCTCACACTGGTGTCTAGACTAGGTCAACAGAACAGGGCTTTTGTAATGAAGGAGACATCAAATTTTCAGCTACTATCTGAGAAAAGGATGAGGCACACTCTTCTGTGATGGCATTGAGAATAGCAAAATAAATACATTCTGATTGTTTCTGATTGAGGACAGTAAAGTGTAACAGGCTATTCTGTCTTATTGATCAATTTGTGAAGACAGCTATTTGAACAAATCAACTTTCTAAGTTTTCATTAGTTAATCTGAACAGTATGAGCCATTAATTACTTATAAACTGAATCAAGAAAATAACCAAATCCAAACATCAACTAAGTTGTTACTGATTTTGCTAGCACCAACAGTTCAAGGAATATGGAGAGAAAATGCTAAATAGAAGGTTTTGAAAAATAAATATTAAGTACATTATGCATTAAGTTTATATGTACCTTTAATTCATCACAAACTCTACTTACTCTTTCATATATGTTTAATTTTAAAAATATTCAGAAATATATACATTGCACATGTACACATATATGCCAACATTATAGACATCTGTTCATATCTGTTATGTGTTAGTCCTTTTTTGTATATGAAAGAAATATGGCAGAGGTATATTGTTGTCCATTGTCAATGTCTAGCTTCCTATGTCTAGTAACCTATAGGACAATTCATTCAGTACCAGCAATTCTTATCTATCTTAATGCACTTCTTATTTATGTGTAGGATAGTCATTGTTAATAGGGATTTTTGAAGGAAGGGATTAAGGTATATTCTAAAGGTTTCTGTAGAACATAGAATTTTTGACATTTCCTCTGTTGTCATGCCCCAGCTCTGCTGCTTCATGTGACATGTACTGGTTCTTCCTGAATAATATTGAGAGTATCCATGTTTGAGCAACTTGTTAATATTAATTAATTATGAAGTAAATAAATATCTGGACATGTATGTGATGGAGTTTCTAAGTTAGGTTCAATGAATTGGGAACACTCACCATAATCATAGGTGCCACCGTGTCCTTTGGCTTGGAGTTTGGACAGAGTATAAAAAAGAAAATTATCTGAATCCTATCATTCATCATCCTTCATCACCCTCTGTTTCCTGATTCTGGATTAAATTTACCCCTTTGCCTCAGGCTCCTACTGCCTTAATTTCAACCAACAGAATAGTTTGTACCCTCAAGGTATGAATGAAAAAATACTCATCCTTGCTCAAGTTGTTTTATTAGATATTCTATTATAACAACAAGACAAGCTAACTAATATAGTTGCCATTTCTAAAATATGAGGAAATGCTGACAAACACAATCAATCTCCTTCATCTATCTAATTTCAAATGGGTTCAGCAGAGCTACTGATCCACAAGTGACTTTTGATATAGGTCATTGAGCTACAACACAAAAATGTGTACATACACATTGAACAAAAGGCATAAAATCTTCACCATGCCTCGGTGAAGTTGTCTTGTAGTACTCTTTTGCTTTAAGTATCACCTTTAATGATTAATTATTAATTATTTTCACATTTGATGTTTATAACTTGTGTGTTCCTATACACTCAGGAATGTAAAGACACAGTCCCTATTTTACAGTGTTGTTTGGAGAGGCTATGGGGAGTTGAAGCCTTGTTAGAGGAAGTATCTCACTGGCTTTGAGAAATAAAAGCCATACTCCACATTCAGTTCATTCTCTGCTTCATATAATATCTCAGCTCTCTGCTCTTGCCATGATGTCTGCCACCTTGTCATGAGGGACTTGACACTATGCCATCTTGTCATGAGGGACTTTTAACCATCTGGAAGTAAACAGAAATAAACACTCTCTCTCATAAGTTTGATTTGATCATAGCATTTTCTCACAACAACAGAAAATCAACTACTACAGGGATATCACATTCCACATTTTCTACTTTCTTTCTTCCTGATATTTGAGAGCATTCATGATTTCCCCCTGTGTACTGTATACATTTAGAGCTGTGCTTTATATATTTTTTTCTTTCATGACAATGTTTTTCCTCAAAATCATCACTTGTATACCAGTTAGCAAACCACATTCTGAAGGGTAAACTTCTTTGTCAGTGTGTTACATTAAAGAATACAATAACAGGCATTTCAGAATTTAGAAAATATGCTTATAATCAAAATTGTGCAGAAAGCAATTCTAATGCAATTATATTTAAGGACACCACCTGGAACCTTCACTTTATTTAAAGACATCAAATACTTAAGAACTCAAAGTTTTTGTTACTGCATTATTCTAAGTATCTTTGTCTTTGCCACAAGGAAGTTGTTTTTCAGATTAGAAGATGTGAAACTTGAAAATCAAATGCTATGGAGCAAAATGAAACATCAACTCAAGTGGTGTGCCTCTCAAAGTTCTTTGAAATTAGTAAAGCAGTCTGCAAACAGTTTGGGAAGGAGGATTCTTTTGTGCTATGTTGGGAGGTGCCAGATGTGTTTCAAGGGACCCAGTCCAATGCCAAATCCCATCACCTTCTGGATGGTTTCTTCAATGCATTTTCTTCACCTCTCTGAGAGATTAAATAACAGTGAAGCCCATGTCAAGAAAATCCTCAGAGCTAAAGAATAAATAAACTTTTGTAACATATTACTATATACAAATTATTAATAAAATAACTTTCTGTTAAATTAATCCTAGAAAAAGTAATCTAAAAAAGGCAGAGTGTTTCAGTTTGGCTCACAGTGCCATTGGGTCAACACTCATGACTAGTTGTCATTGCTCTAACAAACTTCTTCTTTGTAGAAGAAACATTACCAACCAAAAGCAACCAATACAAACCATTTTCCTCACATTGCAGAAATTGAGAAAATATTGAAATACCAGGAAATCTTCCACCTACACAAAAATCTGAAGACCTCTATTTGAGCCATTTTTGTTTTCCACATGAAATACCTTTTTCCATTTCAGCAAAGAACATTTCTGGAAATCAAGACATGAGAAAACAGTTCTGTTTTTCACGTCCTCAAATGCAATTTGCTAAAATGCTTTGAGTTGCAAAGATTTTTACTATGCAATCCTTGCCACACATTAATACACAAACAGCTGTATGTTGATTTTGAAAATAAAAGGAATAGAAGGAATTTCAAATATTGCTTTATTGTGTATATGTACACATGTGTTCTTGTACATGAAAATATACATGTATGTGCTTCTCCCTGTGAGAGAAAAACTCGATTCTCTTTCCTTAGTGGCTTTCCACCTAGTTTTTAAATTTTTTTCTATTTTTTAAATTAGTAAGAAGCTTGCTTCACATGTCAATCCCAGCTCTCTCTCCTTCTCCCCCATCCCACACCAACCACCCAAGGCCCTCCTATTACCCCTCTGCCTCTCAGGGAGGGTCAGGCCCTCCATGAGGGGATCTCCAAAGTCTGTCATATCATCCGAGGCAGGGCCTAGGCTCTCCCCCATGTGTTCAGACTGAGATAGCATCTCTCCATGTGGAATGAGCTCCCAAAGTCCATTTGTCTGCCAGGGATAAATACTGAGATCCCATAGATTGTCAAGGCCTCCTCACTGACACTGTAACGATAATCTTCTGCCAGCTGCCTGAGTTCTGTCCCCAAATTCTCAGTGTTCAAGTGAGACTCCTAAAAGAGGGAGCTGGGGCTGTTTCTGACACCTTTATCTGCTTTGGGGACTCTTTTCCTCCTACTGGGTTGCTTCCTCCAGTCTTAATACAAGGGTTGATGCCTAGTCTCATTGCAACTTGATATGCATTTCATGTTTGGTTGATATCCCTTGGAGACCTGCCCTTTTGCTAAGAGAAATGGAGGAGGAAGAATGGATGGAGAAAGGGGAGGGAGGGGAAATTGAAGTTAGGATGTAATGTATGAGAGAATCTCAGTAGTGATGATTAGGGAAAGCTAGTGAGCTAACCAACTCAGCTACCATCCAGGCCCAGAACCAGGGCTATGAGTGGTCCAACCCCAACATTCACCAAATGTATGAAGTGTTGGAGCATGTGAAATTGATGAAACTACAGATCCAAAATAGCAGGATCCCCACGACATAGGACAACAACAGAACATCCAGAAAGAGTCCCAGTAAGAGCTCATTATTGGTAGTGTAGCAGAAGGTAGAGGTCTGGAACCAGAGCAATGACTTATGGAAATAAACATTTGCAAGTAAACATGAACAGACTAAAGGTTAAACTGTCTCAATGAGCCACACTGTAGCTTCCTTTATATTTTTCTTTTTGTTTTGTTCTGTTTTTTACATTTCAATGAATTTTTATTTATATATTCATTTTTGTTTTAGCAAGTTTCAGCTGGATTTCTGCCATGTGTTCCACAAATAATTCTGATACAATTCTATAATTAAAAGTGTTATAAACATAGGCGTTCTTCTCTGGTAGGGAGGGAAAGGTAGCTGGATTAATGAACGGAAACTAGGTGGAGTTGAGGACACAGCCGAGGTTTCTATCAGAAACTATATCTGGGTCTCTGGGAGCCACGCAACATGAATGAGAGTCCCAAGAGTGACCAGTGGAGCTTCGTAAAGCTCTCCTCTCTGTTCTTCCATCTCTTGCCTCATTTTCCCCATCTGCTTATACCCACCGGACCTCCCCACAAGTAAGAACTTCAGAAGTTTCTGGAAGGGACATGGGGGATAACAGAGGTCAGCTGGGAGAGCACTTGCTTAGCATGCACACAGCCTTGGTTTCCAACTCCACCACTCTATAAAGCAGTGTGCTTGGATCCTGAACCTTGAGTGGAAGCCATCTGGGCTGATTCTCATACAGATGAGAGCTCCATGTCCCTCTGTGCCTGCTCAACTGATTGTAGTGTCTTGGATGTTTCTCAGGGAGGGGAGTGACTGGTATTTAGTTCACACAGGAATTAGGGGACTGCTATCTTTACATCTTTCTAGAAATTGGTTCTTTTTGGCTACATAATGACTTTTTAGTATCTGGGGCTGGTGCTCAGGTAGCTAGCTTCTGTGAAGGGTGACAGGGTGACTTCAAACTCTTTGAGACTGCACTTGGGGTATGGGTTATAATAATAGCAACAACCTGCTGGCTGCAGACACTGCAGGTCTGGAAGAATAGCTGTGAGGATGGGAAAAGGGCTGCTGAAGGCCCACACAGTTCTGTGTTGGAAAGAGCCTGGTTTACAGGTTGTCTGGGTGTGGTCCCTGCTTTTCCTCATTACTATCTGTGAGCATATGGTGAATTAAAAGAAAATCATAACAAAATATTTTTTGAGTTGTTTCCACATGAAGTTGACCTAAAAGCATACACACACACACACACACTCAGCTTTACAGAAAAGTTGAAACATTGAGAGAAATATTAGACACAAAAGTTTAAATATTCTGACAGATTTTGGATGGATTAAAGTTGAATGATTTATTGAGTCAAAGCAGATGTTAGAAGTTCTCAATCTGGAACACAGAAACACCCAATCAAAATAAAGTGTGTGTTCTGGATTCAGATGTTTCACAGATGTTAGCAATTGGTAAATGGAGGTTGCAGTCTTTGTAGATAACCTATTTACCTTTAGACTTGTTACAGAGGCATGGCATTTAGTATACAATGTATGACTGATGTGATGGCTATCCTTGATTGTCAACTTAAATACATCTGGAAATAAAACCCAAGAGACTAGGTACATTTGTGGGGTATTTTGAAGTGGGAAGACCCATTTTAAATCTAGATTTCTTGAGGTGGGAATACCTACCTTAAGTCTAGGTCATGCCTTCTGGTGGCAGCTTATATTAAGGACATGGAAAAAAGATGCTCTTGCTCTTTGCCTGCTTGCCCTATTTCTGACTGGCAATTTCATTCCTTCACTGGCATTCTAGCCTTCTTCACCAGGATTCCTGTGTACACTGAAGATCAACTGAGACATCCAGCCTCATGTACTGAACAACTACTGGATACTTGGGCATTCCTTTGATAGATAGCCATTGTTGGATGACCCAGTCCACATACTCTAAACCACTGCAATAATTCCCCTTTATATATCCATTCTATAAATTCTGTTCCTCTGGCGATCCCTGACTAATACAACTACCCAGAATAATTAATGTTTCAGTTATGTTTTACAATTCTATCTTAGTACTTTCCCTTCCTTACACTGGTTATTATCATGAAATTTTGTTTCTTCCTTTTTCTCTAGCTCATTGTTCTTATCAGTCTTAATGCTGTTACTCTTTAATAAAATTTCTCATGTTGTGGTGATCCTCAGCCATAAAATTATTTCATTGCTGCTTTCACAACTGTAGCTTTGCTATTGTTATGAATCATAATATAAATATGTGGTATGCAGTGTATCTGATAAGTGACACAGAGGAATCATGACCCATAGGTTGAGAACAATTGCTCTAGCTTGTATTATCATGGATACACATCTTGTTTATTTCTGTATCTTTAGAGGTTGTGAGAACACAATTTAAGCCATGAAATACTGGTAGATGTGTTTTAATATTTGGAAACCAGGAAAGGAAAATTTATATTAGATATAAACAATATTTCAAAAGTTAAAGCTGCTTCAAGCAAAAATGCATCACTGTCAAATGTTAAAGCAGCTATGTCTTTACAATTCTAATATGTATTTGAGATTGAACTGCAATGTGGGTGAGTCATAGAATAGAAGACTAGCATTCCCAAGGCTCAAGGTTTGATCCCTAGCACCAAGAAAAATAAGTCTGCATGCATCTATTTTGTAGAGCATTTAGTACAAAATTGTCCTGGTTCCATGAACAGTACATAGTGATAGAACCCTCATACAAATTTAATTTTTGTATTTGTTTATTTATTGTTTGTTAGTACATGAATGTGTGTACAAGATGTTTGCATGAGCGAATACAGGCACATACATTTTATAGGGCATTTTCATAGATAATCCTGCCTTCTTCCTTGTTTGAGACAGGGTCGATTGCTGTTCACCTCTGGGTTTGCCAAAGTAGTAGGTCTGTGAATTCCAGGTTATTTTACTCTCTATCTCCCATTTTGTAATACATTCTGGGGTTATAGGCAAGTTCTACCATCTAACTTTATATGAGTTTTTGAAATTTAAACTCAGGTACTTATATTTGCACAGCAAACAACCCACTGATAAATCTACCCAACTAGTAATACAGATTTATTAACAAAAATAGATAGTCAATCTCTAGTCAAAGATATGTATGTATGCATGTATGTATGTATGTATGTATGTTAAGGTCATTTTCAGAGTCCCATTTGAAAATGTTAGTGTAACAAGAAAATTCTTAGAGAAACAGTAGATAAAGCTGGGAAAAGAAAGGCAAGTAATCATGGGAAATATTGAGAGGGTAGATAGCAGCTTCACATAAGCTACTAGATATTTTTAACTCATTAAACCAAAAATTTTGTCCTCAATAAGCTGGAAGAATGAAAACTGCTTCAATATATAGTTTAAATTTGTTTTTCTGGGGGAAGGAAATCTCTTCTTTAATATAACTATATTAACTGACGTCAAAAATACATTAGATTTTGCATTCTGATATTTCCAATTTTCATCAAATTGAACTGTAATGAAGTAAGGATGATGGTCATCATCAAAACCTGGGGGTCTTGCAGAATTAGTGTGCTCCAAATGAGCCATCCACCTACTCATAAATTCTGTTTCACATATTATTACTGTCACAACATATATTTCCTATCTTGTTCTCTTTATAAATTGCTTACGTAGGAAATGGAATAGTTCAGCCTGGTTATCCATTTCTCCCACTGGAAGGAATGGCTGTGTGTGTGTGTGTGTGTGTGTGTGTGTGTGTGTGTGTGTGTGTGTGTGTGTGTGTGTTGACTGTTGTTGATTAGAAGCTTTACATTTATATTATTCTGAGAAAAAAATATTTACTGGAACCTAGGGATCTCGGGTTAGGTTCAGGCTGGATGTCTAGCTATCTCTGGGGAGCCTGTCCTCCTCAGCACCAGAATAGCAAGTATATGCTGATTAATCTTGGGATATTCTTTTTTTTAATGTGGGTGCTTAGGTTGAATCTAGTTTTTCAAGCATTTTACTGACAGAGGGATCTCCTCAGCTACCTAAGATATTTTTTAAATTGCACACCTAAAGTAAGCTGCACAATCTTTCACTCATGAATCCTCCTAAAGTTTGACTTGATTACTCTTTTGTCAGAAGAGTAACTGGGATTCTGAAACTAAGTGTGACTAAGAAAATCAACTTCATGGAAGGTTTCAAAAGTGAATCAAGTGAATAAAGGTGATGGGGGTGGTGGAAAATGTGCTGAGACAGAAGGGAAATGCAGATCCTTTATAAAGCTGTCATTACAAGCACCTGATGAATGGCTGCATTATGACACCACAAGGATTTCTTTTCTAAATTCACACACATTCCTTAGTTCAGTTCATGGTTGGCAACAGAATTTTGGAACAATGTGCCATATTTAGTAATGTTCAAATATCTGTTACCAATAACTTAATAATTTAGAAAAATTTAATATGGCTTATAAACGGCTTGTGTAGATAACCCAAGAGGCAAACACATACATTGACTGGTGAGATCAATAGTAAAATACACATGCCCTTGCACAGGTAACCGCTTAGAAGCATTTATTTAGATATATAGCTCATTTTTTAACAAGTGACCACATTTTTATATTAACACATTTCTTCATGGCATGACTTAATATAAAATATGATACAAGGCTATATGTTGCTTTGACATGAATGTGATGGACTTTGGTCTACCTGTAGAACTACCTCACTCCAAGCCTTTAATCTCACTTGTAGCTTTAATATCAAATTCATCCTTCATGCTTTGTGTGAGCAGATTTTTTTTTTTTTTTGGTTTTTTGAGTCAGGGTTTCTCTGTATTGCTTTGGAGGTTGTCCTGGAACTTGCTCTGCAGACCAGGCTGGCCTCGAATTCACAGAGATCTACTTGCCTCTGCCTCCCAAGTGCTGGGATTAAAGGCATGAGCCACCAATGCCTGGCATGTGAGAAAAATTCTAAAATGTAAAGTGAATGACCTCCCTCTTTTCCTTCTTGTTATTTTCTGTTGTTCATTGCCTTGCAGATACATCCATCTTGTTTCCCATGGACCATTCTCTGTACTAGCTACTTTTCTTGCTACTGTAACAATTTCTGACCTAACCAATTTTAGAGGAAAGGGGATATTTTTGGCTCAAAGTTCCAGGATATGATCTATAACAGTGAAAACTCAGGGTGCCATGTATTCCTAAAGCAGTAAGTCATAGAACATCTTCAGTTTCAATTTTATGTAGTCCAGGATCCAAGGTCAGGGAATGAAACCTCCCTGGTCTAGATAAACATTCATAGGACTTGTTTTCTAGGTAATTCTGAATCCTGTAAATTTGATAACGGACATTAACTATTCATATCTGATAGGGCAGCAAGGATGGATCAAAGAAATGATTCACCCAAGCCAACTTGAGCAAATTTACATGTTCATTTATTTACTATTGATGACTCAAAGCAGCTGAAATCACCAAATCACCAAAGTGCTACACTCTGTGGAATGAAAATTTGAGTAAAAAATTTGATGATTTCAGCCTTCAGTTAACCTACCATCTCCTGTGTAATCTAGTACAAGATCATGTGTAGCTTAGCTGAAGAGGGATCAATGACTGGAATCCTAGGTAAGTTCCCTATGACTCTGACTTGTCTATTTCAATCAGGAGTGTTAGTAGTTCTATTGTTACCATAGACCACCCTAACATTGTATTGTTCTGCTTATTTCATTGTCATGACTACCAATTAATGACTCTGTAGGTCACCATAGTAGCTATAGCTACACCATAGATTGGAATGGTCAAGGTATAACTAGAGGAATAATCTGCACTGCAATGTCATCCAAATGATCTCATTGGTAAATTTTGCCAGTTCTTTCCAACCTCTTAAGATCATTTTTAACTTTCTTCCCACTACAGTACTTTTGTTATCTTCTCTGCCTCCTATGAGTTTAAATATATTCCTATCATCCCAATGAACATCCTTAGATAACAATGTAATAATTTTCTAAAAAGCTGTTTATCTCCTGGATCCCAGCAATGGCTTTGACACATAGATGTTTACTTTCTGGTCGAATAGCAAGCAGGATAATGGAGTCACAAAAGGAATGATCCAGAAAAGTTTGAATCATGTTCCTCATATTCATGTTCAGTTCCTATCCATGGCAACTCAGCACACAATCATTTGGAGATAAAACATTTATAAAGCTGATTAAATTGGAATGAAGGACCTTGGTGCATGAACTAATTAAATGTAACTGTAGTCTTTAGAGGGTGAAGAGACACCAAGGATGTACGTTCAGAAAAACAATTTGATCTGTTCCAAAACAGAGAGGCCATGAGGGAAGACAAACCTGCCAGCACCTTGACTGTAGATTTTTAGCCTACAGAACTGTGAAATAACACATTTCCTTGCTTTGAGCACTTATTTTTCACTAGTTTATCAAAACAGTCCTATTGAGTTGTGTATTTATTCAAGCTGGGATGAATTCCTTTGAAAATCAAGGCCTGAACAAGCAGGGCATCCAGTCAAGGAGGTACCATATGCCAGTAAACAGAATATACATATGATTTTGAATACATAAAAAATTTAAAGTCATTGAACTTAGCTGTACACTACAGGAGTACAAACACAGAAAATAAAGCCAGATCCAACCACAATCGCCAGTAGATTTTTTTATAAACAGGAAAGTCCTAAAACCAATAAAAAATTAAGTATAAGCGTTCATGTGTGTCTGGGGAGGGGGTGTTCATTAGTAAAGGTTTCACAACAGCCAGAAATATGTGTATAACCTCCAGCTACAGTTATAGGAAATTAAAGCCACCCAACCATCATACTGGGATTTGTGTCCACATCTTCTGCAAGAGCAATATGTGCTCTTAATGGCTTAGCCATCTATTCAGCTACAGGCTCTAGTTCTATTTGTGTGTTGGTTTGTTAGTTTTAAAAAGTTATTCTTAAATAAAAGAGGATATATATCATAATTATGAGATGGACATTGACTACCCAAAGATTTAATGAAAATGTCAATCATAGTTTGAGATTTAAAGCTTACTATGGAGATTGACATACAGAATAATGCTCTCTTGAGGACAAGTATATAAAACAATAATACAGTATGTAGAAAAGTAACTCCAGATATTGATTGCAAATTGATTTCAGACAGAAGTGCTAAAAATGCTCAGTGTGTAGAAAGCAATCTAAATTAAATGGTGTTGGACTACTATTAGCAAACTAGTGAAATTATGCAATATGCACAAATTAACACAAAATATACCCCAACCTGACAGTACATTCTCAAATTAACTCAAAATAAATGGATTTCTTTAATGTACATGTTCAAGCCAATGAAAGAAATCAAGTCTAAATCTGCTGGGTCTTGAATTTGGCAATCCTTCCTTTAAAGTGGTAGAACACGGTTAAATGACAGATAATAAAACATCGATAAGTCAAACTTAATCATTATTAAAGATAAAACATAATTGGGATAAAATAAAATACTTGAGAAAATTTATCTTCTGAAAGTTTAGTATCCAGAGCATACAAATCATTATTATTATTTCAACAATGAAAAGGCAAACAAGCACAGGTACTATATAAATCCTAGACATCTTAAGGGACATCACCTAAAGAAGATAAGGAAATGGTTAACATGGTTAGATTTTTCAAAATCTTTTATTTGAGATAATCAAATTCCAACCTTGACAAGAGAACAGTAAAGAGACTCAATCACTAGCTGTGCAAAGATAAGGACCCAAATAAAACTATAGGCATGGCTCTGTATGCCTATAATCCCAGCACTGTGAAGACAGACACTGGTGGAAGTCTGAACCATGCTCAGGCCAACCAAGATACCCTCTTCTGGACTCCACTTGCACAACAGGTACATTCATCACATGCAGCACCTGCTTCCTGATAAACTCCAAGAACAGACACATGTACATGAACATACAAATACAATTATGTGAAGATGCTATTGCAAACTTACTAGCATGGCATAAATGAAAATAGCAAGTAACAATAAATGTGTCAATAGAAAATCAGAAGATACTGTGTGTCAGGTTAGTAATTCATTAAAAACAAAGCAAAATGACTCTCCCCCTATAACAAAAAATATACTCCACAGAACTCTACAGACACAGACATTGTATTCCTAAGTTTCCATACAGTGTGTGGACACCAAAGTTGAAACAGATATTTTATGGTGATACTTATAAAAGTATCATTTCAACTGTCAAAGGGAGAGAAAAATATAGGTCCATAGATGACTGAAAAGAAAAAAAATTAAAATTATGATTCATAGGATATGATTCATCAGGATATGAAAAATGTAATGTTTATAAATACTTCACTGTGGGTAACTGTCAAAAACTTTTTAACAAGAAAAGGCCATCACGCAAAATACTACATATTATCTGAGTCAATATGTATAAAACATATAGAATATGCTAATCCACTGAGATAGAATGAAAAACAGTAATTGCCAACAGACAGAGAAGAGAGAAAGGGGAGCCACTGACCAATGGGCATAGAGTTTCATGGCCAAATAGAGAACATGGTTTTGAATTAGATAAAGGTTTGGTTTCTACATGTTATGGCTATGCAACTATTACGATGCAAATTGTCCTCTTTATCATGACTAAATTTAAAATATGTGAATTTCACTATACTGAAAGAAAATGCTTTATTGAATGTGATAGAGCAATTCTGTGTTCCTGGCACTCAGGAGATAGATCCAGAGCCATGAGGACCCTAGTTTGCTGGCCAGTATCAGGTATCAAGTAAGTTACAGACTAGATTGAGGTCTGTAGCAGACATACATAACTGACACAATAGCCAAGGGCTGGGATGCAGTTGAGTGGTACAGTGTGCTTCCTTAACAAGCAGAAGGCTCTGTGTTTGAATACTCACACCAGAGAAAACTGACTCCTCATTCAACAATAATCATATGAGCAGCATTTTGGGCAAATGATGCTAAAACTAGAACAGGGTGTGATTTCACACATTTTAAACAGCTTCAAGGCAATGTCCCCACAACATGCATATTAACTACAATGAAAGTAAAACAATCTAACTTCATCTAGAAAATTTGCACAGAAGCATCATGACTGAATTCATCAGCCTGATGGAAGTACCACAAACAGGACAGTTTGCATTTTTGAAATTCACTAGACTGCAATGAAGGAGGCAGTTCCATTTCTGTGGCATTCTTGTCCAACATGACAGACTTGTGTGTAGTAAAAGAAAACAAGGTATAGCCGTGCCTGGAATGTGCAACATTGGGATGGATCTTTCTGCTCTAATGAACTTGTTTCAGACAAAGGAACAAACAACATGCTTGCTAGGAAACAGGCATGCAGACCTTGGTGATATTTTTCTCCTTTAGGCATATTTGAAATCATTGTAAAGCAAAAATAAAACAATTAGCCATAATGACAGATCACTCAGAGGAGAAGATGTAGAGGCACTGATTCAGAAGCACATTGTGAATTTTAGAATAGAGAATCATGTCTGGCGGTAGCTATTCATACAACCTCTTCAAAAGGTATTGTACTGAACAAGACAATGCATCTTAAGTACTCTGAAAATTTCCTGTCTCATATTAATTTCTCAATAAATGTCAAGTACTATTACTTAATAATGAAGAGGAATCAGGAAACCATCTCAACTGAATTGCTCTGTAGCAAGTTATTTCATAAACTGAAAGCTAGGCAGTCATGGGTTACTTTAATTATCAAAATAAAATTAGCATTCTTTAAATATTTCACAGTATTCTTGGTCAAGAACTTGTTACATTTGATTTCTCAATTGAGTTTTGAAATGTTATGTAGTTTATTGAATCAATAAGTCATTGATATTTTTTAAACTGTGAATTTAATGAAAATGGAAACATATCACTTTACCCCCACTTCCCTCCCTGCAGCCAATCTCAATACTTCCTCTTAACCCTTCCATTTTCTCCCAAATTTCAAGATGATAGCCTCTTTTATTTTGATTATTATTGTTGCATCTTTAATATTTGTAAGTAAGAATAGGTATGTATACACACTCACCTGTATAAATGTAATCTGAGACCATTTTTATTGCTAGTATGAATACAGAGTAGGAGTAACCAGCATTGTTATTGAATTAAAAAAATCTTCAAATAATTTATTCCAAAAAACACGCTGTATTAACAGAATTTTTTCATGTAGAAATGAATAATCAAAAATAAAAACTTATACAGTCTATGATATTTTACTCTCTCAAAATAAATTATGATTTACACTGCATCATATGAATTATCTTTTTATATTTAATTGTTTTTTATAGTCATTGAATATGGTTTTTATCAAAAGTACAGTCACTGTCCAATCATAACATCAGCCTCACTATAGAGATGAAGGGAACATTGTTTTAATACTGCTCAAAAATCATAAAAAATAAACTTTCAGTGATTTATAATTCACTCATTTACTTTCTACTACAGAGTTTGCAGGTTCAGCATTCTAAAAATTTACTTAAATTCTAATTGAAAAATGATAATTTTATTTATACAGTTTAGTGTGTTCAATTAATTATGGAATTATCAACTAAGAATAATTTATCTACCAGCATATCAAATGCATTTGAATCCATCATTCCAATGATTGTGGAATGTACATCTCATTATTATCAATCTCTTCACCATGCTGTATAATAACTTACCAGTACCTAGTCCTCATAGCTGACTATACATTTATATGTATTGGCTGGCCCAAGCAACTAATAATAGTCATTTAACATTTTAGTTTTATGAATTCAAAATGTGTTCAGATTTCACATAGAAAGCAAAACATTCAGTATTTTTCTTTCTGTTCATCACTTTAGTAGCTGAGTTAAAAAAGCCTCAGAGTTTCTATCCTGATGTCTGAAGTGACAAAGAGCATGTTCCACAGTATTTATGCTAACCATGGACCTTAGGAACATAAAAAATTGCATAGTTACGCAGATATATTTAGAGTTCTATTCTTCTCATAAGTCATTGGCTAAAGCAAACCATGAGATCCATGGATGTAAAAGGAAGAGAGGCTGTGAGGAAACATTTGTAAAAACAGAAATTGGTATTTATTAGAATGACAATTAGTCATGTGCAGGTTGAGCACAATTTTAATAAAAATTAATAATACAGATATTATTACTATTATCTGATATTATAAACAATGTAGCAATGAAAATCTATAGTTTGTTGGCTTCACTTGTTTCTTATAAATATGTGATTTCTGAATCAGTATACCCATAAGATGATTTTGATATAAGTTACATTCCCAAAGAAGTTGCATTAATTTTCACTTCTATCAGCAATGCATGTTGCTGCTTGGTCCTTCGCACTCTTTACTATACCATGTACAATGTGGTAAATTACTGGTTTGATTTGTATTCTATATTGTAAGTCACTATGGAGAATTTTACTTATATGGAAGACATATTTCTATTCATTATTGGTTTTATGTTGGATTCCTTTGCTTAAAAAATATGTTGTTTTATATGTGAAAATGAGCTTTGTTGCATTCATCTGTATGTGAAATTTTTTCCCTGTGTAAGTGGGTTCATGAATGAACCTTAGTTTAATCAAGTCTAGACCAATGTCTCAGCAGTCCAGTTCAGAAGTTTCAAATGTGTTTCTTGGAAACACTTTATGTGTCAGTTTGAGAGAGTCAAACTTGACCAGTCAGAATGAGAAACTATTTCTATATGCTCTGTATAAAAGAAATTCCTTGTGGTGTGTTTATTAGGTTTCTGGGGGTTAAGAATAGATAATACTAAATGGTAAGAAAGAAACTGAAGAAAACTTTTGAAGATTAGTCAGATCCTTGACATAAATCAAGAAAACTACAGCCTGGACATGTCTACACAATTCCTCTAAGTGCCTGACTATAGAAAATGTTATCTATTGTGCTGCCACCCAGGCCCATATTGAAATCTGAGCCTGGGCTGTGGTGTGGGGCAATGTCTGGGTCTGGGGTCCACTGCATCTAGTGGAAGGCTGAGTTGATGTCTGTGGGTCCTGATACTATCAAAGGGCATGCTGATTCCAGGGGTCTGGACTGCCACCTGGGGCCATGTTGGTGTCTGAGGGCCACACTGCCATGGAGGTCATCTGAATTATCTGTACTGCCTTCTGGGGCCATGGTGGCAACCGAGTGTGGGCTGTTGTGTGGCACCATGTGTGGGTCCGTGGTCCTACCACAGTAGGGGTCTGTGGTGTCTATGACCCGTGGTGCCACCAAAGACCACAAAGATGCCTGGGGTCTAGGATGCATCCTATGGTCGTGTTGGTGTCCGAGGATCACACCGCCACCGGGACCATGGTGACATCTGGGGCAAGGTGGCTGTCGAGGGACATGTCTAGGTCTACGGCCCTATTGCAGCCAAGGGCTGTGTTGATGTCAGTGGTTCCTGATACCATTAATGGCCATGCTGATTCCAGGGGTCTGGACCATCACCTGTGGCAATGTTGATGTCAGAGGGCCTGGCTTATATGAATCAGGCCAAAGTAAGTGACTTGTGCTGTGCCACACTGGAGCATGGCTAGGTCCATGGTCTGACAGTTGCCAAGGTCTAGGCTGATGTCCATTGCTCATGTTGTCACAGGGGGTCATAGGAACCATATGTTTTTAATTCCAAGGGCCATGCTGAGCCAGCCCTGTTCCTCAAGGGCCCCAAGATAACTGGTCCTTCCCCTTGCTGGACACTACAGCAGGAAAACTGGTGCTGTCCAGCCCCTGTGGGAGAGCTGACCCCATCACTTGGAAGAGATGTCCACACCACACACTATAGGCTTGGGATAGCTGGCACCATTGGTGTGGGCTTAGAGCTGGCTCTACCTGAGGTGGTGATCCCAAAGGTCTAGACCTACCTCCTCAACCCCCCCCAAGACCCACATCCTGGGCCCTGGGATGGCCCACCCTAACAGCTGCCCCATCTTTGACTTGCTGGAGTTTGTGAAGGGACTGGTCCTGCCATAGAAGAACCACAGAAAAAATTCCTATTACTTGGGGTCCAGAACAGGATATCAGTCCAGAGATTTCATGAGAGCCCAGCCTCATCAAAATAATGATACACCAGGAAACATAGCCCCTGATTCTAGACGAAAGACTCATTGCAATGAACATTTTACTGGTGGGGGACAAGAAGAGTATACTGTGTATACTCCAAGTATACACCAAGCTCTAGATGCCACTGGGATGAATGAGGAGGGGGTCATAAAGAAGGAGGAGTGAGGTGGGGTGTTTTGTTGTTGTTGTTGTTAATCTGGGGGGCATAGTGCAGGGGTGAGAGGCAGATATGGAGGAACCAAGAGGTGAGCAGGATTGGTTTGCAAGTTTTGAAATCTTCAAAGATCAATAAAGAACTACATTTAAAATAAAAATAAAAAAATGTCATCTTTAAAGACCTATTTTTGTTTCACAGTGCTCATGCCCACTCAATATTGAAATGTTGACTAGCAACTTATATGCTCTTTGTCTCCCTGTCCTGCCATCTTCTCATTAACTATTCATCTTCTGAATCTGAAAATACAAGGCAAAAATTATGGAAGAGATACTCTACTGAAAATCAGGAAAGGAAAACTGATTCTCTTGCAGCTTCTGTCCTAATATAGTGAGGATCAGTAAGATGGCTCAGCGGATGAAGGCACTCATAGCCAAGCCTGAAAATATGAGTTTGATGCCCAGAGCCTATGTAGTAGAATAAAATTTACTTCTCTGTCTTAGGTTCTAGTTCCATAGTAAGCACACCCACAAAAAAATATAACCCAGAGAATCAATTAACAAATAAATATGTTTTCATTAAAAGTGAGTGTAGCACAGGGGTGGGCCGAGGCCCTATCACAAAGGATATGACAGAATCTGAAGACCCTCTATAGATGGCCTTACCCTCCCTGGGGAGCAGAAAGGATATGGGATCCGTAGGGTGTTAGTTGGGTTGGGCAGAGGAGGAGGGGAAGGAGAGGGAACTGGGATTGACATGTAAAACAATCTTGTTTCCAATTCAAATAAAAAACTGGAGAAAAAATGTGAGTGCAGCAGAATATATTTGCTACAACTGAAAAATATATTTTTATTGAATGCTGACCTTTTCAAAATTGAACAGTTTAGAGAAATTTTGGAGAAAAGATGGTGTGTCTAAATGTCAAGAGCTTTAGGGAGATGGCATGGGCTAATTAATTACACAGGTGTTTCAGTATATATTTTTTTTCTTCCATAGTAAAAACAGATTGCATGGTTAGAGACAGCAGTCCATAAGGCTATAGTTTGAGTTCTGCAGAGCAGAGTCAAAAGAAAAAACAGTTTTATTTTGTGAATAAAATATTAGTAATGGTTCCACAAAGTCTAACAAAACAAAGCATGAAAATTATTTTGAGAGCTGTTGGATGTATTTTAAAAAGCCTTTGAATAAGAGATGGTTTCCAACTTGCAATGGCTTAGTCTGATATTTCCATTCATAATGGTAATAAGCCAAGCATATTCAGTATAAAATGAATTTTGATATGTACTACCTAGAACACGCAGTAAGGTGGTCAAATACAGCTTGCCCCAGCTTTGGGTCTACTATGAAATCACAAGGGCAAACAACTGGTATTGCACCAGCACTTTTGGATATTTTATTTTATGTTTTCATATCCTGGTGTGTCTATAAAAATTGTCTGTGTTTCATGTACCCATTGATTCACTGCATTATCAGTTTCAATAGGCAACATGTGTTATTCAACCCTTTCCTATAGGATAGGTTTGGTTTTAATAATTTTGGTCACTTGTAAGCTAATGAAAGGAGTTTGAAAAATTTAAGGTAAGGGGTCCCAGCTACAGTGTTGTGCAGGCCTAAGTGCACTAAACAGTTTTGAAACTCAGGGTATTTTCAAGTCATAGTTGTTGATTAGCTTGTAGTCCCGTCATAGCTCAAGTAGCATCTCTACCTCATATGCCATCCTAGAGCCTTCATTCAGTAGCTGATGGAAGCAGATGCAGACACCCACAGCTAAACACTGAGCTGAACTCTGGAATCCAGTTGCAGAGAGGAAGAAGTGATGAGCAAAAGCTGGTGAAACCCACAGTGACAGCTGTGGTCATGGGCCCCAGACTGATAGCTTCGAAATCAGCATAGGACTGTTCCAGAACTCCTGAAGGAGGAAGTCATTTTGGAGGTCTGGACAATCCATGGGGCCACTGGTATTGGATAGGTATTTACCCCTAATACACAAATGAACTTTGGGAGCCCTCTCCTCATAGAAGGATACTCTCGAAGCCTTGGCACACTGGGGAGACTCTAGGCCCTGCTCCAAATGATATGACAGACTTTGAAGATTCCCCCAAGGAAGGCCTCACCCTCCCTGGGTATCAGAAAGGGGTTGGAATAGGGGAGTCAATGGGGGGCATGGGAGGAGGGGAGAGAGAGGGAACTGAGATTGACATGTAAAAGAAGAGTGATTCTAATTTTAATTAAAAATACAGAAAAAATAAAATTAAATTAAAGCTTGAAAAATGACATAGCTAAGGTTACTAAGATTTAGTAGAGAAGTTGAGTTTGATTCAGTATTAAACTGAGGTTACTGTTATTAACAAACACTTTTCTGTACAAAAGCACATTATTAAAGTAGGACTATGCACACATTATTGCTAAAAACTGTTAAATGTGTTTATACATATATGGACGAATATTTAAAATTAGAGAATCATTACATAATAGAAGCATGTTCCCTAGGTTATAAATAAGCATGGTCCAATTCTTGTTTAATTTTTTCATGCAATATATTTTAATCATCTTTCTATTCTCTTAAATTCCTCTCTGATACCTCTCACTGCTCTATACACCCAGCTTCTTATGTTCCCTAAAACAAATAAACAAAAAGACAAAAATGTACCAAATAAATTTTAAAAATGCACACACATTCAAACCATCGAGCCTATTTTGTGTTATCCAACTATTTAAAACTCCTTCCTGACTTCACCCCTGTCCACACTCTGCCCTCTGTCCTGCAATGGGCACCCGAACCTGAGGTGAGTCTGGGCACTGCTCTGCCTCCACCCATCAACCCATGCTGGCTTCTGCCTGAACCACCTGGGGAAGAATGGACCAGCCTAGACCGGGAAGGCCCACCCTGCGTCCAGACACACCCCACCCTTGTCCACCCACCACCCTCTCCCATCTGGCTGCTGCTGGAGGCTAAGCCCTCCGCCTGCCAATGGAAAGAGGGAAAGACCCCACCTGCACTAACTGGAAGAATGGATGGGAAGAAGACACGTAAGAACACACTCAACAACAGTAAAACAAATATCACACCACCAGAATCTATGGACTCCACACCAGTAAGATCTGAAAAGCGCAACACAGAGGATGAAGAAGAGATGGACCTCAAAAATTATCTCAGGAAGATGATAGAGAACTTTAAAGAGGAAACAAGAAAATCCCTTAAAGAAATAGAAGAAATAAACCAAAAAATTACATGAAATGGAGGAAAAGATAAATCCAAAAATTCAAGAAGAAAACAAATCTCTTAAAGAATCTAAAGACAGCAAAGAAAACAACCAAACAAGTGAAGGAAGCACTCAAAACAGTTCAAGTCATGAAAGCTGAAATAAACACACAAAGAAAACACAGAACGAGGGGACGCTGGAAATAGAAAGGCTGGATAAACTATCAGGAAATAAAGATGTGAGTATAACCAAAAGAATTCAAGAGGTGGAAGAGAGAATCTCAGTTGCTGAAGACTCTCTAGAAGATATACAGTTAGTGACCAAAGAAAATCTCAAGTTCAACAAATCCCTAACACAAAATATGCAGAAAATATGGGACATCGTGAAAAGGCTGAACCTAAGAATAATAGGTATACAAGAAGGTGAAGAAATAAAGCTCAATGTTACAGAAAACATATTCAACAAAATCAAAGAAGAAAATTTCCCAAACTACAGAAGGATATGACTATGAAAGTAAAAGAAGCCTACAGAACACCAAACAGACTGGGCCACAAAAAGAAGTCCCCTCGACACATAATAATCAAAACACCAAACCTACAGAAAAAAGAGAAAATATTAAGAGCAGCAAAGGAAAAAGGTCAAGTAACATACAAAGGCAGACCTATCAGAATGACACCCAAATTCTCAATGGAAACTTTGAAAGCCAGAAGGTCCTGGATAGATATCCTACAAACACTAAGTAAGCATGGATGCCAACCCAGACTACTGTACCCCCAAAAAAGTTTCAATCACTATAGATGGAGAAAACAAGATGTTACATGACAAAACTAGACTTAAACAATACATATCCACAAATCCAGCACTACAGAAAGTTCTGGAAGGAAAACTCCAACCCAACAGAGATAACTACACTCACAAATCATAGGCAATAGATAATCCAATTTTACCAAACACGAAAAGGAACAGGAGGCTGAAATTCCCACACAATGACACCACCAACAATAAATCCAAAACAAACAAGAACCAATAATCAAAGGACATTAATATCCCTCAATGTCAATGGTCTTAACCTGCCAATAAAAAGACACAGGCTAACAGAATGGATACGAAGACAGAATCCATCCTTCTGCTGTTTACAAGAAACACACCTCAACTTCAAAGACGGGTGTTACCTCAGAGTAAAGGGTAGGGAAAAGATTTTTCCAATCAACTGGGCCCAAGAAGCAAGCTGGTGTAGCAATATTAATATCTAACAAATTAGACTTCAAACTAAAAATCAATCAAAAGAGATGAAGAAGGGCATTTCATTCTCATCAAAGAAAAGTCCACAAAGATGAAGTCTCAATCCTGAACATCTATGCACCAAATCCGAAGGCACACACATTTTTAAAAGAAACATTACTAAAGCTCAAACCACACATAAAGCCACACACACACTTATAGTAGGAGACTTCAACACCCCCATTTCACCACTAGACAGGACGACCAGACAGAAACATAACAATGAAACAAAGGATCTAACAGAATTTATGATCCAACTGGGCTTAACAGATCTCTATAGAACATTGCATCCAAACACAAAAGAATATACCTTCTTCTCAGCACCACATGGAACCTTCTCTAAAATTGACCACATCGTTGGCAGCAAAGCAAACCTCCACAGTTACAAAAGAATTGTAATAACCCCCTGTATCTTATCAGATCACCATGCTTTAAAGCTGGAATTCAACAGCAATACAAATTAAAGAAAATCTACATATTCAATATGTAGAATAACATAATGAATAACACCCAACTGCAACATTCCTGGGTAGAGGAAGAAATAAAAAATGAAATTAAAGACTTGCTAGAATTTAATGAGAATGTAGACACAACATACACAAATTTATGGGACACTCTAAAAGCAGTGATAAGAGGAAAGTTCATAGCACTAAATGCCCACATGAAGAAACTGGACAACAGTCATACTAGAAAATTGACAGAAAAACTGAAAGCTTTAGAACAAAAAGAAGCAAACTCACCAAGGAGGAGTAGACACCAGAAAATAATCAAAGTGAGGGCTGAAATTACTAAAGTAGAAACTAGGAAAACTTTACAAAGAAATCAATGAAACAAAGAGTTGGTTCTTTGAGAAGATCAACAAGATAGACAAACCTCTATCCAAACTAACAAAAAGGCAGAGAGAGAGCATGCTAATTAGCAAAATCAGAAATGAAAAGGGGGATATAACAATGGACACTAAGGAAATTTAGAGAATCATCAGGTCATACTTTGAAAAACTTTACTTGACAAAATTCAAAAATCTAAAGGAAATGGACAATTTTCTGGATAGATATCACTTACCAAAATTAAGCCAAGAACAGATAAGCAGTTTAAATCGACCTAAAACCCCTAATGAAATAGAAGCAGTCATCAAAAGCCTTCCAACCAAAAAAAGCCCAGGGCCAGATGATTCACTACAGAATTCTACCAGAAATTCAAACAAGAGCTAATACCAGTACTGCACAAGTTATTCCACACAATAGAAGCAGAAGGGACATTGCCAATCAATTTTTACAAGGCTACAATCACTTTGATACCCAAGCCACAGGAAGATACAACCAAAGAAGAGAATTACAGACCAATATCCCTCATGAACATTGATGCAAAAATACTCAACAAAATACTCATCAGAAAAATCTTCCACTATAATTAAGTAGGCTTCTTCCCAGCGATGCAAGGATGGTTCGACATATGAAAATCCATCAATGTAATCCACCGTAGAAACAAACTGAAAAAGAAAAACCACATGATCATCTCACTAGATTCTGAAAAAGCCTTTGACAAAATCAAACATCCCTTCATGATAATGATCTTGGAGAGAAAAGGAATGACAGGAACCTATCTAAACATGATAAAAGCAATATACACCAAACCAACAGCCAACATCAAACTAAATGAAGAGAAACTCAATACGATTCTTCTAAAATCAGGAACAAGACAAGGCTGTCAACTCTCTCTATATCTCTTCAATATTGTACTTAAAGTACTAGCTAGAGCAATAAGACAAGAAAATGAGATCAAAGGGATACAAATTAGAAAGGAAGAAGTCAAACTTACACTATTTGCAGATGATATGTTCATCTTCATAAGTGACCAGAAAAACTCTACCAGGGAACTCCTATAGCTGATAAACAACTTCAGCAAAGTAGCAGTCTACAAAATTAACTCAAAAAAAATCAGTAACCCAATTTTGTACAGATGATAAATGCAATGAGAAAGAAAACAGAGAAACATCACCCTTCACAATATCCACAAGCAACATAAAATATATTGGGGTAACACTAACCAAAAAAGTGAAAGACCTGTATAGTAAGAACTTTGAGTATTTAAAGAAAGAAATTTAAGAAGATACCAGAAAATGGAAAGATCTCCCATACTCTTGGAAAGGTATGATCAACATAGTAAAAATGGCAATCTTGTTAAAAGCAATAGACAGATTCAACACAATCCCCATCAAAATCCCAACACAGTTCTTCACAGAACTTGAAAGAACAATTCTCACCTTTATATGGAGAAACAAAAGACCCAGGATAGCCAAAACAACTCTGTACAATAAAGGATCTTCTGGAGGCATCAATATCCATGACTTCAAGCTCTATTATAGAGCCACAGTTCTGAAAACAGCTTGGTATTGGCACAAAAATAGACAGATACACCAATGGTATCTAATTGAAAACCCTGATATTAACCCACACTCCTATGAACACCTTAATTTTGACAAAGATACTAAATCTATACAATGGAAGATAGATAGGATCCTCAACAAATAGTGCTAGCACAACTGGATTCAGACATGCAGAAGATTGCAGATATATCCATATCTGTCACCATGCACAAAAATTAAGTGCAAATGGATCAAAGATCTCAACATAAATCCAGCCACACTGTATCTTCCAGAAGAGAAAGTGGGAGATACTCTTGAATGAATTGGCACAGGAGACTGCTTCCTGAACATTACACCAGCAGTACAGACATGGAGATCTGCAATTAATAAATGGGACCTCCTGAAACTGAGAAGCTTCTGTAAGGCAAAGGACATAGTCAGTAAGAGAAAATGACAGCACACAGAATAGGAAAAGATCTTCACCAACCTCACATCTGACAGAGGGCTTATGTCCAAAATATACAATGAACTCAAGAAACTAGCCACCAAAACACTAAAAAATGAATTAAAAATTGGGGTGCAGAATTAAATAGAGAACTCTCAACAGAGGAATCTGAAATGGCTGAAAGAAACTTAGGAAAGTGCTCAAAACCTTTGGCCATCAGAGAAAGGCAATTCAAAACAAATCTGAGATACCACCTCACACCTGCCAGAATGGCTAAAATCAAAAACACCAATGACAATCTATGCTGGAGAGGATGTGGAGAAAAATGAACACTCCTCCATTGCTGGTGGGAGTGGGAACTTGTAAGACCACTCTGGAAATCAGTATGTCTGTTGCTCAGAAAAATGGGAATCAGTCTACCTCAAGATCCAGCCATTCCTCTCTTGGGCATACACCCAAATAATGCACACCAATACAACAAGGATGTATTGTCCAACCATGTTCATTGAAGCATTGTTTGTAATAGCCAGAACCTGGAAGCAACCTAGATGCCCCTCAACTGAAGAATCGATAGAGAAAATGTGGCACATTTATACAGTGGAGTACTAGTCAGCAGAAAAAAGCAACAGAATCTTGAAATTTTCAGACAAATGGATGGAACTAGAAGAAACCATCCTGTGTGGGGTAACCCAGACACAAAGAGACAAACATGGTATGTACTCACTCATACATGAATTTTAGACAAAGAGCAAAGGATTACCAGCCTACAATCCTTTTCACTGAAGAAACTAGGAAAAAAGAAAGAGTCTAAGGGAAAAATGCAAGGACCCCAGGAATGGGAAGGGGCAGGAACTCCTGAGCTAATTGGGAGCATGAGGGTAGGGGAGAGGGAGCTGACAGAATGAGAGGAGGAGAGGACAAAACAGAGGAGCATTAATATTGAGTTGAGGGAAGAATAGAGGAGAGCAGGATGAGAGATACCATATTAAAGGGAGCCATTATAGGTCTGAGGAGACATCTGGCAATAGGGAGATTTCCAGAGATCTACAAGGATGACACCAACTGACAATCCAGACAATGGTGGAGAGGATAATCTAAATGCCCTTCCCCTATAATGACACTGATGACTAATTTTTATGCCATCCTCGAGCCCTCATCCAGTGGCTGATGGAAGCAGAGGCAGACACCCACAGATATACACTGAACTGAACTCTGGAACTTATTTGCAGAGAAGAAGTAATGAAGATCAAAGAGGTCAGTACCAGGCTGGTGAAACCCACAGAAACAGCTGGCCTATTCAAGGTGGAGCACATGGACCGCAGTCTGCTATCTGTGAAGACAGGGGACTGAACCAGACCCCTGAACATGGATGTCAATTAGGAGGCCTCCACACTTTAGGGGGCCCCTGGTAGTGGATTAGTGTTTTTCCCTGGTGTAAGAAGGGACTTTTAGAGCCCACGTGAAGGGATGCACTCTTGGCCTGGACACATGGGGGAGGGCCTAGGCCTAGCCCAAGATGATGTGGTGGACTTTGGGGAGCCTCTGTTGAGGGCCCTACCCTGCCTGGGGAATGGAGGGTGGATGGAGTGGGTGGTATATCAGAGGTAATGGGTGTAGTGGGGGGGAGGGGAGGTAGAGGGAGAAGGGATTGACATATGAAACAAGCTTGTGCCTAATTTGAACTAATTAAAAAAAGAATTACAAAAAAGAAAAAAACTCCTTCCCTTAAGTCTTAGGGATCTACACAGAAGAAATAGAAGGATTGAAAAAGCAAGATATGACAGATGACTCCAAGGACAAATCAGGGTGGATGCAAAAAGGGATTCACAGAGACAGTGACAGTATCACAAAACCTGCAGAAGATAAAGTCAGACAAAAGCCTAACACTGAGAATGGTAAGTAGATACAAAGTACAACATTTAAGGAAGAAACTCTTTGCAATTGATAGCTAATGGAGTGACACTGGGTAGGGTATAACAAACCTAATTCCTTTATTCTCTCTCTCTCTCTCTCTCTCTCTCTCTCTCTCTCTCTCTCTCTCTCTTTCTGCTGTTCTTTTTTTTTCTTCTTCAAGTAAGGCATTCTGTATATATCCCTGACTGTCCTGGAGTTCACTCTGTAGATCAGGCTAGATTCAAACTCAGATATCCACCTGCTTATGCCTCTTTAGTGCTGGCATTAAAGGTGTGCAATACTACTGCCCAGACAAACATACTTAATAAGTATTGAAGAAATTATTATAGAGGACGAATAGATAGATGTCTGTCAGTAAAGTCTTTGCTACATAAGTATAAGGATTTTGAGTTCTATGCTTTGAATCTATTATTTCAAAAAGTCTTCTATGATGCCATATGTTTGTAATCTCAGTACTGGGAAGACAGAAGCAGGCAAATCCCTGGGGCATGCTAGCCAAACAGGCTAGCGAAAGTGGTGAGCTGTAGATCATTGTGAGATCTTGTCCCAAACACATGAGGTGAATGTAATTCTGAAGAATGACATCTGTGGTTTATCTCTGGCTTACACACACACACACACACACACACACACACACACACACTCACACATGTGCACACATACACATGCTACTTTCACTCTTTTTGAATCTAACAAACTGAATTAGAACAAAAATTAATAAGCCCAAGTTATTTCTTCATGTGTGATATGCTCATGTTTGCAAAAAGTTAATGAGATTTAGAGGGAAGGAATGCAGTATTACAGACAAGGACAAATGGTTAAGGTAGATTTTAAGTAAAACCTCAGACTCAGTGCTAAAATTTCCATCATTCCTGACACCAATGTGCTTCATAGAAAGGAAAATAACAATAAGGCCATAAGGACTTTGTCATTTTAATTTTCATATCCTGAAAACAAATCACGGTGTGCATGCTGTCACATGCCCATCACATGTTTACCATCTTTCTGGGGTATTTTCCAGGGTTCTCACTTGGTTGTCAGTTTGTTTTGAGGCAGACCTCACTCTTCAGCCTAGACAGGCCTGGAACTCACTCTGTAGCCCAGGTTAGTATTATGGAGATTCTCTTGATTCAGAAAGTCAGGTGCTAGTGTTGGGAGCTGCAGAGTACCGCAACCTAAAAGATGGCACTGGTTTCTGCCTTCTGCCAGCCCGATGGTGAGTGCTCTCTGTGGTAAACAACTCCTTATTAGGAGAGAGGCCACATATCTTTCTAAATCTGCTTGGTGACAACCTATCCTAGCGTGCCACCTGGGCGTAGATGATTGGTAGTTGCTGACTATATTAAACCCCGCCTTCCTTGGTTCGGGGCCACTTCCTGTAAAGCAAGGTTCCCGAATAAACTGTGAGAAGAAGATTCCTTGGTGTTTCGTCGTTCTTGCTGGTCAAGGGTGGACACGACATGCAAGTATTACAGTCATGTGACACTCTGTATATCTTCATTGACTATTTCCATTTTTCATATTGGGTGTTAAAGCATTTCTTACATCATGTCCTTTGCAGAAAAGATGTCTCATAAATTACAACTCTTCTTTCTGATCAAAGGAATGTACTGAAAAGAGCGAAAGTTTTAAAATTTTCAGAAAATTAAAGTTTGGTGGGAAGACACATGCTTAGTCAGGTCTTCTGGTTAGCATTTCCCCACAGACACACTAATGAACAGCTACTCATAAACAAATGCACCTTTCTAGCAGCTGGGTAGAGGAGAAAGACCTATCTCTGGTATGTAACAGACAAACAGAAAATATACTGAGCAATGTAATGCTGTTCCAAACTGGAGTCAGAGTTTGTAACACAAATAATCAAAGACCCAGAGACAGATCCTAGGCTTCAAGCATTAAGCTGAAGGTCAGAAAAGCAAAGCAGCAGGCCACTAGCTCTTACCTCTACCTCAGGCTGAAATGGCTGTCCTGTCCTCAGCATGGCTGAAGGATAAATCTCTGATACTGAATACTGAATGTCTGGCTCCTATCTTACATAACTCTCTAGAGCTGGGATTAAAAGCATGGGATCCCAAGGGCAGAGATCTCCTTTTTGTGAACTGTTTCTCTTGTAGACTAATTCACTCTAATGTAACCCTGGGTGGCCTTGAACTCACAGAGATCCATCTGCCTTTGGCTCCTGAGTCCTGGGATTAAAGGTGTGTGCCACTACTGCCCAGCTTCTATAGCTAACTAATGTGGCTGGTGAAGTTAAAGGTGTGTATCACCATTACTTGGCTCTGTGGCTCTGGCTAGCCTTGCATTTTGATTGCCATTGGCTTCATTAAATCATAAACAATGTATCAGCACAATATTTTTTAATTTAGCTTTATCACTGAATAATGGTGAAAGCAATTATACTTAGGGATTGCATAAAATCACAGCAATAATTTTTTTCTGGTATACAGTAAGTACCTAATATATGTGTATATATATATTAAATAGAATAAGAATAAGTATGCTGAGATTGAGAATATAATACCAAAGAAAAAGAAGTGTGATTTAAAGGGCTGAGGTTACACCAAAATAACTTAGAAAGAGTAAAGACATAAAGAAAGAGATAATATAGATAATAAAGAACTAAAGTGTCACCAAAGACACTAAGATTATTTCACTTAGGTGTGAGGGAACTAATTCAAGGAATAAAGCAGAAATGAAAAATGATCCATAGGCTTCTAAAACATAATGAAATTAGTACCCCAAAATGAGAAAATAATGAAGACTTTAGAGGCAGCATAACAGTTTAGAACTTTCTAGATAATAACTTTGTTGGTATTACACAGAAAGCATGCTATTTGTGTAATTCTGTGTGATCTCTGATTATTTTGGGTTTTCTAATCTCTAATAATCAACATTCAAGGGTCTTCAGTGAATATATTTGAGAATTGTCAATGTGACACACATATACTCACATGTAAGTAATTCCATTCCACAATTCAGCCTAAAAGAAAAGTGCCTTTCTTGGTGAGCTAATAGTCTTATGAATTGCCTTGTATATTGCTGTGTGGTGTTTATTATTTTATTCATGTGTTTCTCCATTTTATTCTTTAATTTCATTTTACATTCCCACTACAGTTCACCCTCCCAAACTTACTCCCACCCCCTTACCTCCTCTCACCCCCCTCAACTTCCTCCAACCCTCTCTCGGTCCATATGGAGTCAACATAGTCTAGCACAGAAGTTGGGGCAGGGTCAGACCCTTTCCTATGCATTAAGAGTGAGCATGCCATCCCACCATGGGGAGTGGGCTCCAATAAGCTAGCTCATGTACTGGGATAATATACTGGTCCTACTGCCACTGAGCATGGCATTGGGCACTAAGGAATAGATTCCAGTAAGCTAGCTAATGTGCCAGTTGTATATCATAGTCCTATTGCCAGGGTCCCCTCAGATAGTTCATTTTTCACAACTGACTCCTACATATGGAGGGCCTAGTTCAGTCCTCTGGAGTCTCCACAGTTGTAGGGCTAGAGCTCATGAGTTTCTATAAGCTTGGTTCAGCTGTTTCTGTACATTTCTCTATTGTGATCTTGATCTCCCTTGCTCATATATTCCCTCCTCCCTCTCTTCTACTGAGTTCCCAGAGCTTGGCCTGGTTTTTCTGCTGTGGATCTCTGCATGTAGTTCCTTCAATTACTAGATGAGGGCTCAATGATGATAGTCAGGGTATTCATCAATCTGATTTCAGGGGTATACCAGCTCAGGCATCCTCTTTCCTATTGCTATGATCCTTAGCTGGGGCCCTCCTTGTGGACTCTTGGGAGTTACAATGTAATCTCCATCAAAATCCTTACAAATTTTCCATAGACCTGGAAAGAACAATACTCCAGTAGTTCATATGAAAAACAACAACAACAACTCAGAATAACTAACACAATCCTGGATAATAAAGGAACATCTGGAGGCATCACCATCCCTGACTTCAAACTCCACTATAGAGCTATAATAATAAAAACAGCGTGGCATTGGCATAAAAACAGACAGGTGGATAAATGGAATTGAATCAAAAACCCTGGTATTAATCCACACTCCTCTGAACACCTGATTTTTGAAAAAGAAGCAAATGTTACAATGGAAAAAAGAAAACCTCTTTAACGAATGTTGTTGGCATAGCTGGATGTTAACATGCAGAAAATTGCAAATACATCCATATCTGTCACCATGCACAAAATTCAAATCAAGGACCTCAACATAAATACAGTTACATTTAACCTGATAGAAGAGATAACATAAAGTAGCCTTGAACACATGGGCATAGGAGATCACGTCTTAAATATAACACCGGTAGCACAGACACTGAAAGCAATAATCAATAAATGGGACCCCTGAAACTGAAATGCTTCTGAAGTAAGGCAAAGGACACTGTCAATAAGACAAAACAACAGACTACAGAATGGGAAAATATCTTCCCCAACCCCCATATCTAACATATGGCTGATCTCCAAAATTTATTCCTCTGGTTTTATGTAACCCATAAGTATATATATATTTTTTACCATTATACAGTGATAGAGCTAATTTTTTTAAAAAAAATATGTCTCCAGTTAAGAATTACATTTCTCAGTATGTTTTTCATTTTTGGTTAGATTTTTATATACAAGAGATAGGCATTCTAGTCTTTCTCCTTTACCCAGCTCTTAGGAAGATAGTTTTGTTTATGAGTAGTTGTTCATTGTAATGTGTGTGTGTGGGGAATGCTAACCAGAAGACCTTACTAAGCATCTATCTTCCCACCTATTTGAATTTTCTCAACATTGAAAACGTTTGCTTTTTAGTACAACAGTTTATTAAACAAGAAGATCATCCAATGAAATTCAATAAACTAAGTGCAAATCTAAATGCAGAACAACAGATAACGACCTGTCTGCTTCTTGTAATGTAATCAATTATTTTTTAGTGCCCACAGTGTAATGTACATGCAGTCATCATTTTAATTTAAGGATTCATAAACCGACATTTTGAAAGTGATGTCTTCACTACTGTTATTGGGAAAAAGCTGAATCAGATCTGGAATACAGTCCAGAAAATCCAAAAACAAAGTAGAGTGATCTTTCTATAATATCATATACTTCTGCTGGAAACATATACTTCATTAACTACAGAAATGCCTATATTTGGTATTCTACAGCACACACGCATCTGATTTTTCATATTCTTATAGATTCTGAAGCTCCAGTGAGATAGCATGAATTTATAGTAGATAATGGTATCTTTTGTAGTGGATACAACTATAGATAAAATTGTATCTGTCATGTATTATTAGGTGAAGTATTCAAGTTACAAATTTATTTATTTGTGTTTCAGCATCATGTGGCACATTGCTCATTAAAGAAAAGATATTGTCAAGAACTTTCCAATTTTGTATTTTTATTGTGTGTCTATGACTGCACATAATTTTCCTGTACCTTTTCTTTGATTTACTTTATTCTTGCTTACTTTTCTTTCTATTGGTCTGCTTGTTTTCTAAAGGAAGAAAGGAATAAGTTATGTAGCATGAGGTTTACGGAAGTGAAGAGGATCTGGGAGCTCCATTTGGTGACAGGAGATGGCCAGTTAGGACTCTGTCTCCCACATTACTTGAAGACCTCATTAGGATCTCTGTCACATATTTTAAGAACTTTCACTGAATTAGGCTTCCATACCACCCTTCTTAGGCCCCTCAATTCTAGCTGTCTTTCCCTGTAATTCATCCCTCTACTCTCTACTCTCACCCTACCCACTTGATCCTCCTGTTCCAATGAGAAGACTTTCTGAAGAGAACAATATTAGTGAAAGCTCTATGATCAATGACTAATAAATGAGACCACATGAACTGAAAAGTTTTTCTAAAGCAAATGACACCATCATTCATAAAAAGCAGCAAACTATATATTGAGAAAAGATTTTACCAACTTTACGTATCTCATAGACTAATATCCAAAATATGTAAGGAACCCTAAAACCTAGATAATAAAAAACAAATAATTCACTTCAAACTCACCTAGGCTCATAGGAGCTCACTGACTCTGGACCTACAACTAGGGAGCCTTCATGGGACTGATCTACGCCCTCTGTATATGTGTAACAGTTGTTTATCTTGGTCTATTTGTGAGACTCCCAGAAGTGGGATCAGGGCTGGTCTCTAATGCTTGAGATGGCTTTAGGGAACCTATTCCCATGCTGGGTTGCCTCACCTGTCCTAAACACAAAGGGAGAAGCTTAGTTTTACCTCAATTTGATGTGCCATTCTTCTTTAATGCCCATGGAAGGTCTGACTTTTCTAAACAGAAACAGAGGAGGAGTGTGTGGGGTGGGGGGACAGAGGGGGGGAGTTTGGGTGGGAATGGGAGGAGAAGAGGGGGAAACTGCAGTCAGGTTATAATATAAATGATCACATTTAATTAATAAAAAAGTGTGGTACAGTTTGTAATACAGAATTCTCAAAAGTGGAAACTGAAATGACTGAGAAAACAAGAGATGTTCAACACCCTTAGCCACCATGGAAATACAATTCACAACTAGTTTGAGATTCCATCTTATATCTGTCAGAATAGTTAAGATCAATAATGCAAATGACAGCTCATTCTGGCAAAGGGTGAGGGGGCATCCTTCTGCAATCTGTGAATATAAGTTTCTCTTATTGGTTGATGAATAAAACTCTTCTGGCCAATGGATAGGGAGGATGTGGCCATGCAGGAAGCATAGGCAGGAATTCCAGAATAAGGGAATTCTGGAAAGAGAAATGCAGAGAGTGAGTCTCAAGAGACACACCATGTAGCTGTCAAGAAAGCACATATCTTGGGCGTCACTAGTAAGCAAAGACCACATGGAGATAGAAGACCATGTGGACATACATAGATTAATAGAAATGGAATAGTAACTAGTAGAGAGCTACCCAATAAGAAGCCTAAGCCATTGGCCAAACAGTTTATAATTAATATAAGCCTGTGTGAAGGGACACAGTAACCATGCCTGCTCAGGGCTGGCGGGTGTGGTCAGGCACACCTGTAGCCAGCCCCGAGCAGGCATGGTTACAGTGTCCCCTACACCTGTGTGTATTTATTTGGGACTAAATGGCTGTGGGCAGGACAGGGCAGAGACTTCCATCTACAAAAGGGGGGGCACTCCTCCCTTCTGGTGTAAGTCCAAACTCATACAGCCACTTTGGAAATCAATATGGCATTTCCTCAGGAAGATGACAATTTATCTATTTCAATATCCAGCTATACCATTTTTGAGCATATGCACAAAGAATGCTTTATCATATAGCAGGGGTACTTACTCAAACATGTTCATTCCTGCTCTACACATAATAGCCAGAAACTGGAAACAACATAGATATCCATGACCCACAACCAAATAATGGATAAAGAAAATGTGTATATTTACACAATGGAGAATCTAAGAAAAGACATCATGGAATGTTTCTTTTAACAAAATCTCTAGTATCCAGTTTTACCAATAAAGACTTGGGAATACAAAAACTTCAAATAAAGAGGTGTCCTAGGATGACACATAAAGCTTTACTACCTAGCTTGATACACTCATTAGATCATCAATGGTGACATATTTCAAGGTCCAGCTCACTCTAAGTTATACTTTTATTATATATGTCTTCTCCTCCCATGACTTAGGATAAATGAACAGCTATACAATGAGCCTGACTCTGTTTATTCTGTTGTAGATGGTAATTTAATAAAAACAGTTAAGGAAAAATGTGTCCAGTGACTTTTTCAGGAATTTCACTTTTACCTATCATGATTTTAAGTTTAAGCTAAGGCAGTTTACCTTCACCAAGCTCCACTTAAAAGTTAAGTCCTTGACTTTTATTGAAAGTCACTATCTGAATGAGAAACATAAAGGTGCTATTTTAGTAACAATAACTATATTATTGCAGACATTACAGCAGTGGGATTCTCTATAAAGCCACACATAAGAAATCTATTAGATTTTGGTCATGTAAAACATGTTATTTCATTGACTAATGAAAATATTTACCCCCTGAATTATGTACAGTTTTGTGTTTGTTGTGAGGAAACTTGTATCAAGTTTGAATGTCAGTACTAAAAGTATGTTGCTCATTAAAGTTAGTGTATGTTAAGATTTATTCTACTTGGCTTTATATTTTTGTATTGGTACATTATTATTCTCTCTCTCTCTCTCTCTCTCTCTCTCTCTCTCTCTGTGTGTGTGTGTGTGTGTGTGTGTGTGTGTGTGTGTGTGTGTGTGTGTGTTAAAGGACTATCAGCACAAACCTGCTAAAATTTCCAGCGAATGACTGGCATTTAAAAGAATATCAAATATATTCCATTATTTCTTTTCCCATGGAAAAGTCCAAACGAAATAATAATGACAAAAGATTCCTGCTTTCTGCTCTTTCATGAAAAAAAGTTATTATGATCAGCATCATTAAATATTTCCAGGAGAAAGACTATGTGTGTAATGTCTTTAGGAAAAACTGTTAATAGCTGTTAAAATAGAAGCTATTATAAACTATAAATTATATTCATGATAATTCCAAAGCCACTCCTTTCTTTGGGAGTCTTCAATGATTCAATTATTTTAAATTATTAAAAGGGCAAAAAGTAATTCAGTGGTCTCAAAGAGTATGTATGAAAGGAACAAAGATTGGAAAAAAGCAAAGATACTCTAGATGGAAAGATTTGTCAACTACAAACATAGAATGGATTTTTGTTGATTGGTATATCTTTGCAAATTTCAAGTTTCTCTAATTTTGCATCTCTATATGGACATATAACATATGCACATGGAACATGTATATACATCTAGAATAAAAGACACATAAATGATTACTACCTAACTTATTACATATAGCATTTAATTATGTCTCAGACCATATCCTTTTCTACCTATACAGAATAAACCACCATCTGTTATCTTTGAAAAATATGTCAAAGTGTGTGTGTGTGTGTGTGTGTGTGTGTGTCTGTCTGTCTGTCTGTCTGTCTGTCTGTCTGTCTGTCTCATTTCATTTGATATTTTGTTCATGATTTCTATTTATTAGGTAAGTCAGTGGTTTCAAATTGTTCATACAAAATACTGCATGAGCTCACTGTACCATACTTCATTAGTATTACATCACTGAAACTTGTTTAGGTTGTCTCTGTTGTTGTTTTACTTTTTAATTAAATATTTTTTGAGAAATTTACACATGAGTATTGTATTAACATCATTTCCTCCTTCGTCCCTTCCAGCTCTTCCTGTACCCTCCTCAAATTGATGACCTCTTTTTCTTTAATTATTACTGTTATTCTTATATGTGTGTGTTTAGGAGTAACCACTTAGGATTATATAATTTATCCACAGGGCTCATCCATGGAGAAAGGTGGTCATCCTTCTCTAAGTAGCCATCAATTGCCACCAACTGCCTGTAGCTCAAAGGTAGTTTAGTAGATTTACAGTACCAGGCACCAATTGCCTCCTATTAAATGTGCCTTGAGTACAATTAGACAGCTATTAGTTATCCCCAAAAAAGAAGTGTCACTATTGAGACTATCTTTTCATGCTGATTATTGTTATTGTTTGTGGGCATTAGAGCTTGTAGGACTGTTGAATGTTTCTTCCTTGGAAGCTTGTCTATGCATGTTCAGATATTATGAGAGAAAATCTTCAGGAAGTAGATGCCAAGGTCAGCTCCATTTCAATTCCTCAAAATTCTGTGTCAGAAATATGTGATATCTTCGACAATAAAGTCTTACCTCCAAGTTCTGCAGAACAACTAAGGGCAACAGCAACAACATATATTGTTCTGGACGTCTTTTGGACTCCTCTGACCAATGAATCAAAGAGTCAAAGGTATAAGAAAAATTCTCTCTGTTCAGTGTCACATATCTTGTAGTGCGGTTGTACAGTCACTAGTTCTTTTACCCTATTTGATAACACCGTATCTATTTTTTCTTGAACATGATGCCATTGTACAGTTTGGAGGTTGATGGAGGTTTCACCTTTCCTTGTCATTTTAAATACACAATTTTACCATCTTCAGATTTCTTCATCTCTCCTTCCCTATTAGGGAACTCTGTTCTTTGAGTCCTGTGAAGAATTTTTCTTTGTTTCCTAGTAGTTATTTTACTATTCTGTAGCTAGGTGATTTGTTTGTCTTTTTAAGTCCACTTGTGTTTCTAAATGTCTTGTTTCTGGCAGTTTGTGTTTTTATTTTAAAGAAAATTCTGCCATATATGGTTTCCAGACACTGTCTATTGTGGTAGAGGAGATGGCTTTTGTTGGGAATCTACTTCCTGGCAAGCATAAGGAACTGAATTTGATATCTAGGATCACTGTACTAAAGCCTCGCTCCATGGTACACAACTCTAATCCCAGCTGTGAGGAGACAAGGAAGAGATGATCCCTGGGATTCATTGGCCAAATGGTCTAGGGAAGCCAGCAAGCTCCAGCTTCAGGGAGAGACTGTCTAAAACAGTGAGGTGGAGAACCATTAAGGAATACACCTGGCCTCAACTTTCAGACACCACATTCATGAACACACATGTTTGCATACAGGCCCACACACATGTATAAACATGAGCATACAAACAAACAAAGAAACAGAAAAACCATCATGGATTTTCACTTTCTTCTGATTATCAAATATCATACATGTTAGACTATGCGGCAATTTTCCATACAAGTTTCATGTGCCTTGCTCTTATTTATTTCCTGTTTCATCCTGTGCTTCATTTTGGAAAATTTCTCACAATGAATAATAAATTTCTTCAAATGATCTTGGATTTTTTCCAAAGAGGTTTAAAAACTTTTAATTGCATATTTGGATATTGTGAAGTAGCTTATATATGTAAGTTTTTCTTTTTTTTTTTTGATTTTTGAAACAGGGTTTCTCTGTGTAGCTTTGGAGCCTATCCTGGCACTCACTTTGGAGACCAGGCTGGCCTTGAACTCACAGAGATCCACCTGCTTCTGCCTCCCGAGTGCTGGGATTAAAGGTGTGTGCTGCCAATGCCCAGCCATATATGTAAGTTTTAATGTTCTTTATTTTATGCAGTTTATCTACATTATCCTTTACTTATAAAACTTTTATATTCTAAAATAGTTGTCTAATACTTATATATATATATATATCATATATTGTATATCAATATTTGCACAAGTATTATATATATATATATATATATATATATATATAATCTGCACTATGCTTCTTTTTGTTGCTTTTTAATCTAAATTTGACACTTTTTCTTTATGATGCAGCCTGTGTTGTAGAGATTGCATGCATGATATTTTACATGATAAGAATATGAATGTTGTTGATGGTGATGTTTTTCATGAGAAAGGGATATCATTTTGCTTTCAGTCAGTCAGAGAAGCTATTACTACAAAGGATTTTTCTTACACCAGGCTGCCTTACAATTTTATGAAATGTCATCATAGCTTTGATTTCTCAAGTGTGGATGCCCTGAACTTTTCTTCACGGCAAAGCTGCTTTTGTTTCCTCAGGTCTAAGACACTTCAGGAGGCTCAGACATGTCCTTTCAAAGTTCTGGTGTTACAAGATTCAGTTAGATTTCACAGTCTAAAAATATGGTCACTTCATTTTTTTTTTTAGAAATCATTGCATTCTTTAATGAAAACTTAAAGTTTTAACTTAGTCCAAACGAATGACACTGAGTGTAGGCAAGGGAATAGCATGGTCAGGAGTGGGATCTCAGGTGGTAAGAGCATCCAGGAGAGATGGCTGACAAGTAATTGGTGGCCTCGCCACGGAGACTGAGTTCAGAATGATGTTAGTACCATGCTGACAGTTGCCAGCAGAAGGTAAACTGAACACCTGATCCCAAATTATGCAGTCAAGAAACACATGGATTTCTTAGTTGAAGGGCTCACATTCCTTCAGAGGATTCCATCATGAAATCTAGACACCAGAACAGGGGCATTCCTGGGCTTAGGGTACAGCTCAGTGGTATGGTGACCAGTAAGCATGCATCAGGCCTCAGCTCTATTTCTAGTATGGGAAATAGCAAGAAAACAAGCTCTTTGCCTCACAGGGAGAGACTGAGCACAGAACGAAAATCCCAACAACAGAACAAGAGCAACGCTGAAAAGACTATGATACAAACACAGTTGCAAAGGAAATGAGTTCCAGGGAAGAATGATTATTCAGATACTTAATTAGGCTGTATTTTATCATCAAAATTTCTGCATCCTATTAAAGAAGACAGAGAGGGAGGGGTGGGAGAAATATTCTTAAGAGCCATTAAAGATAGGGTCTTGCTTTGTTACTCAGTCTGACCTCAAATCCACGAACTCCGGTGACTCTCCAGTCTCCTGCCTCGGACTTCTGAGTTTCTGGGCTTGCATCACACACCTTCATTCTGGCTTGCTTGTTTTTAATAGATTTTTCAATTGTTGAAATTTCAGGTTTATCAAGAATTGTGATATCAATTCAGGCTCTCATGCACACATGGTTTGCCACACTGAACTTCACCATTTATGAACCAATGTTTATGTATTGCCATTAACTTGAGTCCTAATTTAATCATGAGGAGCTTTTTTCATTTTTACATAATGATGTTTTCTTGTCAAGCATCCATTTAGATGAGGATGTGACACCTATGTTGCTTTGGGCTGAGACAGTTTCACAATTTACCTTGTATTTCTTTAATTATTTTTATTCATCTATTTATTTTACACTCTGGACACAGTGCCTCCTTCATCTTCCCCTCTCAGGCACTCACACCCTATTTCTGCCTCACTCTCATCCCCACATCCCTTCTTTTTCCATCTCCATCTAGGAAAGGGCAGTTCTCCCATGAGTATCAACAAAACATGGCATATGAAGTGTCAGTAAGACCATGTTTTAAGGAATGGAAAGGTGAAAAAGAAAGCATCTTCAACAAATGGTGCTAGTCTAAAATGAACATTAGCATGTAGAACAATGCCAATTGATCCACATCTACCACCCTGTACAAAACTCAAGTCCAAGTGGATGAAAGACCTCAACATGAATCCTGATACACTGAACCTGATAGAAGAGAAATGGCAAGTGGAAAATGATCTGGAACACGTTGAACTTCATGAACAGAACACCAATAGCACAGGACTAAGATTAAAAATATTAATTATCAGTGAAATACAAATCAAAATGATCCTAAGATCCCATCCTACACTTCTCAGGATGGCTAAGATCAAAAATACAAGTGACAGCTCATGCTGGAGAGGATATGGAACAAAGGGAAAACTCCTCCATTGCTGGTGGAGTAAAATTTGTACATCCATTTTGGATGTCAGCGTGCAGTTTCTCAGAAAACTGGGAATCAACTTACCACAATGCACAGCTACAGCACTCTTGGGTATATTTGCAAAGGATGCTCAATAATACCATAAGGATACTTGCTTAACTATGTTCACACAGCTTTATTTGTAATAGCCAGAAACTAAAAACAACCTAGATCTTCTTAAACCAAAGAATGAATAACGAATTTGTGGTACATTTACACAGTGGAGTATTACTCCAAGGAGCCTACAGGGAAGATCCCAGCTTAGACCCAGAGCAATAGTGGCTAAATAACTTGAACTGTCGTTTCCTGGGACCAGATTTGTGTCTGGCACACTTGTCATAGAAGAGGTACTATTCAGAATCTGATGGAGCCAGATGCAGAAACCCACAGCCAAATATTAGGAAGAGATTGGGAATCCTGCAGAGGAAGGGAAATAAAGAGAAAGAGGTATAGGAGCCAGAGAGATCAAGGACACCATGGGAAGGCTCAGACAATGAATTAACGTGGGCTCATAGGGGCTCAAAGATACTAAAGAGATAACCAGGAATTCTGCTTGGGCCTGACCTTGGCACTCTGCATATAAGTTACAGTTGTATAGCTTGTTCCTCTTTTGGGCTCCTAACAGTGGAAACAGGGAATGTCTTCAACCCTTTTCCTGGCTTTTGGTGACTTCATTCAACAATCCATTTCTTTCATTTTCTTAATGTTGATGTTATAATTACAACATTTCTCCTTTTCTTCCATCCAAATCCTCCCATGTGCACTTCCCAAACTCTTCTTGAAATTTATAACCAGTTTTTTCATTAATGGAGTCTTGGCTATCATCTAAGAGCAGTGATATTACTCTACTGCATTTCAACCTCTGAACACCAGAAACTACAGCCAATTTCAACATCCCTACAGACAGCTCTTGGTTCAAATGTTTGAATCCAAAATTTCATGCTATCCATCAGTTTCTGTTTTCTACACCAAAAGTCTCTTTCTTTGATCAAACAAATATATCAGTGCCTTCTCAAAGAGAAAATATTACCAGCAATTGTAACACGATAAATAAAAGATCCAAAGACAGATATTAGGGTTCAAGCTTCAAGCTGAAGACCAGAGAAGTAAAGCAGCCAAGTCAGTAGCTTTTACTGAAATGGTAATCCTATCTCCACAAATCTTCAGAGGCAAAAGCTCTAAATTCCTGTCTTCTCCTCTTTATATTCCTTTCTTGGCCCAGCTACAACCTCCTGTCTCTACCTCTCTAGTGCTGGGATTAAAAGGCATGTGATCCCAAGCGCTCAGATCAAAGGCATGAGCTCTATTACTCTTCAATCTAGTGTAGGCCAGGGTGGCCTTGAACTCAGAAAGATCCATCTGCCTGTCTCCTAAGTCCTGGGATTAAAGGTGTGTGCCAACCCTGCCTAGGTTCTACAGTTAACTGGTATGGCTGGCTTTGCTTTCTGATATTTCAGGCAATCTTTATTAAATCATAAAAAAATACAATACCACAAGCAAACCATCACCAAGATAAAGGAATGCTTGATTCAAAAAATGCAAAAAGTATCAACATCTAAGGATGTTTATTTTCACTGAAGTTTTCCCAATATAAGTAGGTATGACATATGATAATTAGTTAATATAGTAAGTACTATTCAGTGGATTCTGATAAAATTGGTTATTATAAACAAAATCTTTTTTGATGCTCACATATTTCAGTGAGTCATTATTGGGTAGCTGCAATGAACATTCATGGATCCATTAAGACAAGAATTTTATAGAAATAATACATTGGTCTCAGTTTCCTTTTTATTTTTATTCTGTAAACAGGGTTTCCTTGTATAGCCTGGGTTGATCTGCAACTTCCAGGCTGGCCTTGAATGAAGAAAGATCTACCTGCTTCTGCTTCGCTGAATGCTTGGGTTAAAGGTATGTTCCACCACCTTTCTCTCAGTTTTGTAATGCTCACAACTTACCTTAATAGAGGGAGCCATTATGGATTTAAAAGGAAATCTGGCACTAGGGGAATGTCCAGAGATCCACAAGGATGACCCCAAATAACAATCTAAGCAATAGTGGAGAGGCTACCTTAAATGCCCTCCCCCTATATTGAAATTGGTGACTATCTTAAATGCCATCCTAGAGCCTTCATCCAGTAGCTAATGGAAGCAGAAGCAGAGACCCAAGCTAAGCACTGAGCTGAACTCCTGGAATCCAGTTGCAGAGAAGGAGTAGTTATGAGCAAAGGGGTCAAGACCAGGCTGGAGCAACCCACAGAAACAATTGACCTGAGCAAATGGGAGCTCACAGACAGCTGTCTGACAGCTGGGTAACCAGCATAGAACCAAACCAGGCCCCCTGAATGTGGGTGTCAGTTAGGAGAACTGGGCCGTCTATGGAGCCTCTGGCAGTGAAACCAGTGTTCATTACTAGTGTATAATTGGACTTCAGGAGCCCATTTGCCATGGAGGGATCCTCTCTCAGCCTAGATACATGGGGAATGGCCTAGGCCCTGCCCTAAATGATGTGACAGACTTTGATGTTCCCCCATAGAAGGCCTGACCCTCCCTGGGGAGTAGATGGGGGTGGGATGGGGGGTTAGTGGGGAGCATTGGAGAATAGGAGGGAGAGGGAACTGGGATTGATAGTTAAAATAAGATTGTTTCATATATATATATATATATATATATATATATATATATATATATATGCTGATATATATCCAGGAATAAAACCATACAAATCTATAGTTGATACATTAAAGACAGTGAATAACTGCATGACAAATAGAGCAGATGACATAGATTTTATGATCTTTAAGCAGAGATTAGTAAGACAAGATTGGAAAGCAAAGAGGGCTCTTTCACAGATATCAAGTTCAACATGTGTTAGACACTGAAAACTTGCTTCCTGTTTTTAGGCCTGATAAGTACCTTATCTATTGTCCTGAAGTAGTAGACAACAGCAGTTACTGAATCCCGAAATCCTTAAACCACAAGGTGAGATATGGTTTTAGAAAACAGTAACACATTAAAATTTTAGATATGAACTTGTGACAACAACAATAGGTAAAGATGTAATATAGGAGTAGCACAATGCTTTTGTGAGTATGCAACCAATATCAGATTTAAGTTAAATCTCACTCCATGAGATATAACCCATACCCATTGCTGCTTGAGTAACCAAGAACCTGAGACAACATAGCCAGGGACCTAGGGTAAAACCCATTCTCAGTGTGTTGGCTTTTAAACAAGGTAGCATTATAATCCAGTCCATAGATGAGTACCAGGGTTGAGGTGATGGGCAACATTGGGTAAGTGGAGAAATCCAGAAAGACAATTGATGTTGGCAAACTAATCTGAGGACAGATCACTGGACAGATTGTATATGAAAGAAATCACAAGATACTTCCCACATGGAAAATAAAAGGAAACACTCCAAGTCTACACTTGAGAAGCTCAGCTAGATTGACATTAATAGGGCACCTAGGTGTGTGTGTGTGTGTGTGTGTGTGTGTGTGTGTGTGTGTGTGTGTGTTTACTTTCAAATGTGGACAATGGCTTTCTTATTCTACCTTGCTATCTTAGTTTTCTTTCTCACTGTAGAAGTTAATCTCTACTAAGCAACGAGAATGCAAAAATAGAAAATTGTCCACATCAATATTGTTTAAATTTTGATTATTTGTCACTTCATGTAGTAACTTAACTCTTACCCTGATGTTTAAATCTCTCGATTTAAACTTGAGACTTTGTTTTCCCGAAACAGAATTCTTTCATGCCGACAGCTTGGAGTTTGCTTGGAATTCTTTCTTGGAATTCTTTCTTTTTATATATATATAAATTTTATTTAAATTAGAAAATCTTATTTTACATATCAATCACAGTTCCTTCTCCCTCCCATCCTCCCATGCCTCCCATCGACCCCACCCATCCCATCCCCCATATACTACCCAAGGAGAGTGTGGTCTTCCATGAGGGATCATCAAAAATATGCCAAGTTATTTAGGGCAGGGCCTAGGCCCTGCCCTGTGTATCTAGGCTAAGAGAGTATCCCACCATGGGAAATGGGTTTCCGAAGTCCCTTTGTGCATTAGGGATATATCCTGGTTCCATTGCCTGGTCCCATAGACTGCCCAGTGCTCCCCGCTGACACCCATGTTCATGGGGCCTAGTTTGGTCCTGTGTTGGTTCCCCAGGTGTCAAACTGGGGTCCATGAGTTCTCCATTACTCAGGTCAACTGTTTGTGTGATTTTTCCCAGCATGGTTTTGACCCCTTTGTTTGTCATTCCTCCCTCTCTGAAACTGGATTCCAGGAGTTTGGCTTAGTGGTTGGCTGTAGATCGCTGCTTCTGCTTCCATCATCTACTGGATGAAGGCTCTAGGATGACATTTAAGGTAGTTATCATTCTCATTATAAGAGAAGGGCATTTAAGGTAGCCTCTCCAGTATTGCTTAGGTTCCTAGTTGGGTTCATTCGTGTGAATCTCCATAGTCCAATTCCCTCGTGCCAGATTTCTCTTTAAACCTATAGTGGCTCCCTCTATTGATGTGTCTCTTTTCTTGCTGTCCTCAATTCCTCTCCCCATTCAATCTACCTGATCCCTCATGTTCTCCTCCCCCTCCTCTTCTCCCCTCTTCTTTCTTGCATAGCTTCTGCCACCTAACTTCCTTTGGTCGATACAGTCTGTACTATGACCATTGTAGATGATTGCTCCTGACATCTGATGTAAATATATGAGTGGTGATTCCTCCTCACATCTAACTGAACTCAGAAATCGTGTTTTCTGACACTATAGTGATTAGTGTCAGTCTTGATATGAGATACAATAAAGTTTTATTACAGCACAGTGGGCAGAGGGTTTTTTTCATATAAAAGAGATATCACATTTTCTGGTCAATATTTCTTACACTGTCCTGTGTTCATGTTTTCATAACCTTTAATAATATAAAGCATTTTTCTTCTGGCTTTACTTTCATTTCCCTTCCTCACATGGTGACTTGCAAAAATGCTTGGCATTTGGCTGATGCTTAATAACAATTTTTGAAAGACTAAAAATTAAAACTTTTTTAACATTGTGCATAAACCATTCAAATAGCATAGCTCCTAATCTATCAAATACATTTGACATTTCACCAGTTCAGATAGGAAACATGCTCATCCTAGAATTATTTTCCCTAAAACATTCTGCCCTTCCCAGGTGAAAAAAACGAGCACTTTTATATTGTGATAAATGTCCACTAAGAAGTGTCACAGAACACCATGATTTATTCAGTTAGATGTGTGGAGGAATTAGGATTCATTTTTCAGAGTTTGAACTGTGCTACAAGAAAAGCTGGGAAACATAGCTTTGACATGGAGATAACAATGTCTCCATGTGAATTGCTACAAAATACAGAGGATAGAGTATTAGTATTCAAACAATAAAATCATAATCTATACTTGTCTTTATTTTTGTATAATATGTTAGAAAATAGGCAGCAATATTTATTTTTAAATTTAGAAATTTTGAAAATGATAGTGAGAATAAAGAAATCACTAGCCATTTTTAAACTATGAGCATTCTTACTAGTAAAAGAAAAAAAACTTGCTTCAAATTTTAACATCTTATTTGTCATGAACGAATTCTGATGTTACCATATTTCCCGAGTCTTTTCTCCTGACTTGGAACTAGAAATACAAATATTTCCTGCTGAATAAAATACACTTCTATCTCTTGTGACAGTTTCCAGGTTTTTTGGTTTGTGTCCTGTGCTGGTAGTACAGACAGACACAGAAGTGTGTCCAACTGACACTAACCGTAACTCTATCCCTGACCCTAAACATAACCCTAATGAAACCCTAATCCTACCCATACCCCTAACCATAACCCTCACCCTAAACCTACCCCTACCCCTAACCCTAAGTAGTTTTTCTGTCCTCCTTGGGGCTCCTGGTAGCTACTGAGCTAAGAAGAGGATGGAAAAGTTGTGGTGTCTTCTCTGTGACATGCACCTCCTAAAGCACTATTTACCCCACAAATGTCCTGTATCCCAAGTCATTCATTTTTTCCTCATGAGCTTTCGCTTTAGATTGCCAGTTCCTTTTAAAATCTTGTCAGTAATTAATATTGAAATTCCATCAAGTCTATAGGATAATAGGGAAAGCATTTCAAATGAACAATATATAACTTTTAGCCCATGATAAATTTATTTCAATCCTTTAGCTGAGATCTAATATAGGGTGTTGTTTTGCTGATTACTTTAAACTTATTTAATTATGGTATTAAAAATTTAAAACTCTCTAATAATGTAAATTTGAAATACATATACCTGACCTTTTGATTATTTTCTTAGTAAGTCATAAATTCGTATTTGTTCTTTTGTGATTTTCTATTGTATCATTCTGCTATTCATGACTCATAACACACCCTTTCTCTGCTTTACACTTTTTATATGATTTTCTGTGTCCTTTACCTTCTAGTGTAATCTTAAAAAGAATTGGTGAGAGGGCTCTGCAAGGTAAACATATTCACTGCTCTTATAGTGAACCAGAATTCATTTTTCTAGTACCCACACTTATCTAACTACAGTTCCAGAAAATTCTAATGCCTTCTTGCTGTGGCCACAAGTATCAAAGGAGCACATACATTTTTGAGGACAAACCCTCACATTAAAGTAAATAAATCTAAATATTTAAATTGTTCCAGAATATACAATATTAAATTATGACTTATTTAAATGATACAAGCATGCACTGCTATCTAGTATTTATAGTGCTGCGTGCGCACATGTGCACACGTGCGCGTACACACACACACACACACACACACACACACACATACACAGGCCCTCCACATACTCACAGAGCAAAAGTAATGATACTTTTCAATACTCTTTCTTAAACAAAATATTAGCTAACATATTCTAATGCCACACCAGAAAATTATTCATTATAAGTTGTACAAGAATAGTGATGACAGTTTTAAATTAGATGTAAACTCAATTTACAAATGACAAGAGAGTATAAATGCAAAACAATTGAGAATAAATAATAAATCTGTATTAAAAATAAAAATTTAATAAGGGTACTGGGTCAATACTATCATCTAAAACTGAACAGTTTCTGTGCAGGAATAAGTACTGGTTATGTAATGAAATTGATTAAATAATAGCAATAGTAATAAAATTTTAGAGAATAAAGTTAGAAAGAAATGCCTTAAATAAAGAATATCAGGTACTCCTAAAAGTCACAAGAGTAGCTTGAAGAAACTGAAATAAATTCCTTCTTCTAAATTAAAAATAACTTCATATTTTAAGCTATCCTTACATTTAGTGACAAATTGAATGTGATTTAACTAAAAATATCTACAAGTTTCTGTGTTGTTCTAATAAATCATAAGTACTATAAAAATAAATATATGGAGTTGTTATTAAAATATTGAGAAGAGCCCTGACAGATTATATTCCAAGATGGTAAAGCCCATTTCAATACCATTGAAATGAAGGAAGGATGAACTTGAATAGACTAACTAATAGAATAAAACTGAAAGCCCAGAAACCCACCCAACTAGTAAACAAGGCATATGTTATGGGTTACATCTGTAGTCTCAGCACCCAGATATCTAGGGCAGGATGATCATATGTTTGATGCCATCCCAGCCTACATGGTAGACCATGACTTGAAGAGGAGAAACAGGAAGAGGGGGGTTAGATAAAGAAGAAAAGGGATGAAGATAAGAGGATGACAAATCTGTTTTGAATTATGGGACTGTGCTGGTTACTTTTAGGTTTAGTCAACTTGACACAAGCTAGAGTCACTGAAGAAGTGGGAGCCTCTATTGAAAAAAATGCCTCCATAAGTGTCTGTAAACAAGACTACAGAGCATTTTCTTAATTTGTCATTGATGGAGGACAGCCCAGTTCATTATGTGTGTGGCTACCCCTGGATGGAGAGCCTCAGTTTCAGAAGAAAGGCTGAGCAAGTCAGTAAGCTGGGCTCCTCAGTGATCTCTGTATCAGCTCTTGCTTCCAGGTTCCTGCCTTGTTTAAGTTCCTGTTCTAACTTCCATCAATGATGAACAGCTATGTGGAAGTAGAAGTCAAACAAGCCAAGTTGTTTTGGTCAGGATGCTTTATTACAGCAATACAAACCATAAGTAGGACATATATTGCTACCAGGATTGCAGGTTATTGCTGTGACAGACTGGAACATGTGTTTTTGTGAGGATTATGGAAGGACTTTGAATCTTTGGTCTTAGAAATCCATTAAGCTTTCACAGCTTGGTGAGCTGGTCTTTGAGAGCTTAGAAGATAAAAATATTGGAAGCAATGCAGACGATGGAGGCCTGGCTTATGACATTTCAGAGGGAAGCAGAGACTTTTTCAGGTCTTTTATGGGAGGAATCAGTGATGTCTGGCCAGCTGGAGATGAATAATCAGCCGTAATTAATGAGAGACCAGAACCACTAAAGTAAAACCTTTGCTTTGATGGGTCAGGGGATGCTTGCCAGCTGAGGCTTAAGGATCAGCTGGGTTTAAGCAGGACAAGGATCATCAAAGTGAAGTCTTTTGGAAAGTGTTTCCTTAGCATTTCCACACAGAAAGCAGTGTTCCACAAGTGGCCAAGGTTGGACTTCATGCTGAACTTGGTCATGTGTAAGAGTCTCAAAATCTTACTGGCTTTGAAAGTATGAAGGGGTCCTGGATAGTTATTGGGCTTGTCACTCTATGATAGACTCTGAAGAGAGCCCAGGACATTCTATTGGTGAAAGTATAGTCTAGTTGCAGCAAGAGACCCCAACATTTTTGAGATGCCAGTACCATGGGATGAGCAAGAATATTAGCACCCATAGAATGGAACCAGCCCAAACCTGAATACAAACTGTGTGTACTACAGGTGGCAAAGAAATGACCAAAGCCCTTTGGGGGACAAATTCCATGGGAGGGTCCAAGATATTGGACATTGAATTATTTACACAGTTGGAGTCTGGTTTTACTTTTTTGGATTGTGAATGTGCCCTGGTTCTTCCCTCTTGAAATAAAAAAAAAATGTTTAACTTAGTTTTACAACCACAGTTGTAGTCTTAAGATTTTAAAAGAAACTTTAGATTTTTAAAAAGAGACTAAATTTATTTATTTTTTTGTTTTTTGTTGCTATTGTTTTTTTTTTTGAAGAAACTGAATTTTAATGTGTTTGACTTTGCTAATATTGTAGAACATTTTAGGTTTCTAAAATGTTTTATATTGTGGTATTTATAGTAATGTGTGGTCTTGGGGATGAACAAGAATGGAAAGGTTGTAGCTTAACAATGATGTGCTTGCATGTCAAGTTGCCAAGGGTCAGTTGTGCTGGCTAGTTTTGTGTCAATTTGACAGACACAGACTATAGTCATTAGAAGAGAGTGCATCAACTGAGAAAATGACTCCATAAGACTGGGCTGTAGGCAAGCTTGTAGGACATTTTCTTATTTAGTGATTGATGAAGGAGGGCCCAGCTCATTGTGGGAGGGGCCATCCCTGGGCAAGAGGTCCTGTGTTCTATTAGAAGACAGTTTGAGCAAGCCACATAGAACAAGCTAGTAAGCTGGACTCCTCATCAGCTCCTTTCTCCAAATTCCTATCCTGTTTGATACCTTATCTCCACTTCCTTCAATGATGAATGTGATGGATGTGGAAATGCAAGCCAAATAAACCCTTTCTTTCTCTAGTTGCTTTTGTCATCGTGTTTCATCACAGAACCAGAAACCCTTACTTCAACATGGACTAAGATTATATTTTATCATTTATTGTTAGGAGAACCATAGAGTCTTTTAGAAAAAGTACATTATTCACATTTTACAGTATTTGGTCCACTTTTTAAGAGCAAATGTATCATGACAGTCCTGACATGGTTTATTTTTCTTTTATTTTTAACTATGATATGAAGACATATCTTGGTTGTTCCCAATTTTGACTCTCCTGATTAAGTCAGCCATAAACATCTATGTACTGATTTTTATGTAAACTTGACGTTCTGGAGTTCATTGCTGTGTCAGATGATAGCTGTATGCATGATTCATTTTTTAAAAAATGAAGTGTTACTTTTCAGAACAGTTGAAACATTTTATAACCCTAATAGCAATATAAATTTCTCTGGATCCTAACCCATATTTGTTGATCCCCTATTTTTATACTTAGCCACTCTGAAACCCATCTAGTTTTGATTTGCTTTTTCATAAAGGAATGATAGTTTTACATAACATTTTGTGATATTTTAGATACCTGAATGCTAGCTCTGAATATTCCCCCATTTTCTGTACTTATCATTGTATTGTACTGCTTGCTAACTATTGATTATATAAGTTCTTTTTGTATTTTGGACTTTGACATTTTTGCACTGTAAGTATTATATATACACATAATACACACACACACACACACACACACACACACACACACCTATATGTAATTTCCCATGATGTACTTTTCTGTATTGTTTTAACAGAGCCAATATTTTAATGAAATGTAGAGGAAATCCTATATATTAATATTCCTTCCCCCCTTTTTCTCTCATGCTTTAGTTGGCAGGCTATAAGGGCTTTGTCTCAAATCCTGAAAATTTACATTTTTGTAAGAGATTTTACTGATTAGATTTAGGACTGTATTTATTATTTTGAGTTGGTTTTCATACAACTATGAGATTTCAATGAAACTTTGTTTTTATGTATTTCTACTTGTTCCAGCATCATTTTTTTTAAAAAGAAGAATTTTCATCTTCTGAATTTATTTTCTATCCCCCTCCAGAAAAAAACATTAGCAAAATTTCAAAGACTAGACAAAGAGAGAGTATATAAATATCTAAGTATGTCTCAGGAGGCCTGCCTTCCCCATTCCTCATTTCCTTTCCATGCCACAGGTAGAGGCATGAGCTCAGTCAGTGTCTACAACAAAGAAGTATAGTCAAGGCTGGATGGAGGGAGGATTTCATAAAGAAATTTACTGAACCTTCAGACATGAGGACTCCTCATTCAAGGCAAGTGCTTCTGGGTTTTCTGGAGCTTCTTCAGTCACTGGGAAAGGAGGTTTGTAAAAAGATACCCCTTTGCCTTCCTTTTGACCATCCTCGATACACTTATAGAGACTTCAAAACTTCACCATAGTTTGGAAGCCTAGTGAGCATCAGAGTTTTGCTCTCAGGGCATGGACTGAAATTGTTGCTGCAGCAGCTCCTAGTATCTTTTGATTCTGGGATCACACAGAAATGCTGTTTCTTTGTCTACAGCCTTGCAGACCTAAGATATGCTTATGCAGAGATTTCAGACCCAGCCTGGCGCTCTAACTGTCTGGGTCTTCCATCAGAACCACAGTTACTACAGGCATTCATAGCATTCTCTCTCCAAGTTCCCAATGAGGGTCATGTAAATCCCCCCTACTATGTTTGGATAGAATTACAGGGGTGGGGCAGAAGGGTCTAGCCTCAGAAAATTACTTTATTGATAGGGGACTGTGATTGCAATTACCTGAATACCCACCTATAATCCAAAGGGAATGAGGGCATCAATGCTCTGTTCTCTCTGATTGGACAGTTGGTTTATTTATTGGAAAAAAATCACTAGTGGTTACTCCCTGGCAATATAAAGGCATTGCTGTTCATTAACCCATCTACTTTCTCATAGAGGTTTTGGATTTTTGTTGTCTATCTGTCATAAATTGTTTTTTGTTCATTCTTTCACTGTCCCATCTGTGCCCTGTATGAACTTCTATTTTGATCTGAGAACCAAGACTTGCTGGTCATGGACATATTTATATGCGTTGCATTCTTAATTTTTCATTCAATTTTATTGATTGCTTGATTTTTCCCTCCACTGTTTCTCATTATATGGAGCACAACAACTATATATCTTAAAATCACCAGTTTGATTCCTCTCGATGGTATTTCTTAAAATTGCTAGACCTACTTCTGTTCCTTTGTCATATCATAAAAATTTTCAGATAATCTTAGATATTATCAGAAAAAAGCCTCCACAAAATTTTGATAGAGATAGTGTTAAAGTGCCTAAGAGCTTGGAAACAATTTGCAACCTTGTTGCAAAGGTCTTCCATTGTGTAACTATCATGTATCTCAAGTTGTTACAGATATGGTTTGTCAAATGTTAATTTGTGTATAATTTGTTAATGATACACCTATTATTTTGCTTTTTATTGTTTTAAATTTAGGTTCTCACACCTTCCTTGCTAGCGTATAAAAGAACATTAGTTTTTGTTCATTCACAATATATATGGAGGTATTGCTGAATGTACATACAAGGCATTGACTTTGTTTTGTTTTATAGATTTCTCATGAGATGTTATCTAGATAATTATGCAGCTTTAAAAGAGTTTCAGTTGCATTTATTTCTTCCTAAACTATAATCCCTTTGTTTCTTCTTCTTTTCTGGCATGGACTGGAAGGTGCAGTGAGGAAAAGTGGTGAGAACTGACAGCTTTGTTTCTGATCCAGTACAAAATACTGAGGTTACACATTCAAGAAGAATGCCAGTCAGAATTTGCTTGAGTTCTCTCCATAGAATTGAAAAAGTTTCTTTTTAGTTCTAATTTTCTGAAAGCCTTTAAAAACTGCTTTCTATTTTCTTTGTGCATGAGCACACTGTACATATGTCATTTCCACACCCTCCTTCTTCCCCGTCCAACTCCTCCCAGGTCTCAACTGACACCTTCCTCTCAAACTCCCACCATCTTCTTCTAGAATTAGTGTTTTATTCTCTCTACCTATATAGATATAGGTAGATATAGTGTGTGAGAGAGAGAAAGAGAGAGACTGAGAATAAGAGAGGGAGAGGTGAACATATAGCTGCTTATGATTGCTTAGGATGGCGGGTAACAGTCTGTTTATGCATCAAGCTAGATTTAAGTTCTCCCTGTCTGGAGAAAACTTTAAGAAACTGTAAATATTGTGGAGGCAGCATGATAACTAAATATAATACCTGTCCCGAGGTTAGATAACCTCCTACAGAAAGAACTGATTTAAAAGATATTATTTGCTCATGTTGCATACTGGAAACTAGATAATTAATGATATTTTCCTATTAGTGCTAAATTTATTGAGCCTGGTTAAAGATGTGGTTATAAGGACACATAGCTGCATTCTTATATAATATTTACTAAAGTAAATAATAGACACATAGCATATGTTTCTTATCCTCAAAATGTTCCAATCTCTCTATTTTTGTCTCTTTGTCTCTCTGTCTCTCTATCTCTCTCTTTCTCTCAGACAAACAATATAGCCAGTATAATAAATATTGACAAGAAATAAATATGTAGCAAAGCAACGTTTTGGTATTATTTTCAACACACACACAAATATATTATTTACAGTTTAAAAAGTTTGGTTTTCTTTGTTTGTTTGTTCTTGCTAACTCAGTGGTTCTCAACCTTCCTGATGCTGCAGCCCTTTAATACAGTTCCTCATGTTGAGGTGACCCCAACCATGAAATTATTTTCACTGATACTTAATACTGTTGTGTCTGATAATATAAATATATGTATTTTCTGATGGTTTTAGGTGACCCTGGTGAAAGGGTCCTTTGACCCACCAAAGGGATTGTGACCCATAGTTTGAGAACTACTGAGCTAAATAGCTTCCTGAAATTAATAAAAATAGACCCTGGGAAATTGTCAGCCATTGATTTTTCTCTACTCTATGCTAGCTAAGCTCACAAAACTCATGTAATAATGTGCACTTGGTGCTGTTGTACTACAATATCAGCATGTGGAATATGCTTGCAGCATTGCCTGTGCCATAGTAAGCATTTGATGAATGCTGGTTTCCCATGTGCTGCAATAGTACAGCTTTCCTTGGTGACCATTGTCACCACCATGACTATGGAGAAATCTCAGGGACCCAGGGACTCCATGACTAGCACAAGCAGTATGTTGATCTCTATTTTTGTTCCTTTGTACTACATTGTTTTCCTGACTGCCCACTTATGTTTTTAATGGAAAACATTGATTTGAAAGTGAAATTTTTGGCTTTATTTTCTATTTTCTGTAATGGAAAGGCATGAAAAGTGGGCCGTTTTTCTATGCCAATTTATCTGGATTTTAAGATGGATGAGCACTAGACTGAAATTGCAGCAGGGTTAGAGAGGACAATGGAGAAACTTTTGAATGTCACCCAGCATATAAGCTTTGAAAGGTTTATTGTCTTTCATAGTCGGCATAGTTAGTTGAAGTTGTTTTCTAGAAACATCTTGGAAGAGGCAACCTCAGTTGAAGAACTCTCTCCTTTGGATTGGCCTATGGGCAACTTGGCGAGTCATTTTCTTGATTGCTAGTTGCAGTAGGAGGGGAACAGCTTACAAGGTGTGCAGGGTGGTGTCATCCCTGTACAGAAGGCCCTAGGCTGTATAAGAAATGCAACTGTGCAAGCCAGGAACACGTGAGCCAGTAAGCAGGTTCCCCATCCTTCTGTCTCTAGGATTCTGCCTTGGCTTTCCTTGATGATCAACTGTAGCCTATGTATTAAAAGGAACCCTTTCTTCCCCAGGCTGTTTTTTTATTAGTGTTTTATCACAGCTCAAAGAAGTAAACTAATGTAATAGAGTGTTGTGAATTACTTGTGGACATATATTTTTTTAACCTATGTGTTATCGGTTAATGCTCTCTAGCATACACACATTTCTCAGCTGTGATTTATATAGCTGGCTCACTATAGATATCTGTTATTTTACTTCATATATTCATATGAAGCATCTTATACTCAGGAGATTGGCTTAAAGATACATAGTAAATAAAGGTGAAACACCTTATTAGACAGAGGTAGGCAAAATTATTTCTCTTAATCTTCATTTTTTTATGAAATGAAGGAGGGGTTTCCACTTAGATTCTGCTTTTATACTCGAATGTTCCTACTGTGACAAGGAATCTCTAGTTTGGGAAAATAGTTTGTGGACAGAGTTCATCTACAATAGTTTGTTAGTTAAACCATCATAATTTGCTTGTAACCACTAAATTCCGATCTGCTGATCTCTGTGCAATGAGTGGTTTGAATCGGCTTCTAGATAAGACTCTGAACAGCCTCTGAAAACAACGCGAAAAGTTTAATTTAGACGCTCATCAATTAGTCTCGGTATTAGACTCGGTGCTCATGACAGGAAATTAAACGGAAAAAAAAAATCAATTCCAGGTGTAAAATGTTGAACAGGGATTTTCGTCCTCTTTTTTAATTTGGTGCTCCCAGAGTGAGTACTTTCTCTGTCTTAGCCTGATCCAATCTCCCTTATTTGATTGATTGTTGAGTCTACTGAAGGGTGAGCCATTCACTTCAGCCTGAATCCCCAGCAGCAAGGTCAGTCAGTGGACGATGAATCCTCCTCCTTTGTAAGGCTGGGGGTCTTTGTGGAAGGGACGCCACCCAGCACGAGCTTTTTGAGTATGCAGAACATAGCAGCTCAGGCTGAAGCTGGCAGTTAGTGCACACACACACACACACACACACACACACACACACACACACACACACACACACACACACACACACGCACACCAGTGCTTGTTTTCCCCTCAAGTGAAGCGGCATTAGCGATCGCATCTCCAGCTTCCTGAGCTGAGAGCAGCAGCCACTGCTTGATTTATTGGAGAAGGAAGAAGAGACCAGTTTCTGAGGCACCGCTAAAAGGCAGCTGTCACATCCAGTTGCAGGCAGCACTTCTTCCTAGCTTTTTCCCTGCTCTGGCAAGAAAGTATCCTATTTCAAAAGCGAGTGGGCTTGAGGAGGAGTCGGCTTGGTGCTGCAGGTAAAACCAGTTTCTAGTTGTTCTCTTTTTCTAACCAGCCAACCTTCTCACCTACTTACAGGTAGGTGCTTGCAGTTTCTTCATTAGGTATGGAAAATCTTTATAGCAACGTTTAACTGCGGAGTCTTATCCACTGGAAGAGAAGGAGCAGCGAGGGACTTGAGAGTTCAGCAGTGTTTTTGTTTTTTGTTTTTTGTTTTTTTTTTTTTTCTGATTAAAGTTTTAGTGTTGATGGTAATTCCTGGTCTCCCTCTGTCTGATCTTTCCAAGTAGACAGAGAATGTGAGACTCAGCCTCATTTTGTGATTCACAGGCAACTTCACATCTAGCCTAAGTGTGTGAGTCTAACCTTTGAGTTGGTTGACAATTGTTATGCAACTCTGCACGTGTAATTTGAAGAGCTTTACATATTTCTTCCCTCTGCAGGGATAAATATGTATCAACATTTCGAAAGAAAAGTCAGTGGGTGGGAACTTACAGCCTCAGTCTCCAATATTTAAAGTGGGGTTACTGAGACATGATGGAAAGTTGCTGAATCACAGTTTAATATTCATACAAATTGCTGTGTTTCTCAGAGTTTAGTGTCAAGTATCTCTTCCTCTTTTTTAAGTCTTAAATAGGTCTGGATTCCATGGCTTTCAAAAGGAGAAGTTTGTAGTTATTATAATTCAGTTTGTCTTGGTGCAGTGATTATCTTGATAACAGGACAGGGTGAAGATTTAACCTAAGGTTGTATTTTTCTCCACCAGAATAAACTAGAATCAGGATGACCCTTAAAGAACTGTAATTTTTCTTTTTCCAAACAAAACAATACTTTTTATAACCAGAGCCTCTTTGCTGTAGTGATAATGCTAGTCTGTGGAACTTTGCATACATGCCATAATTTAAACATATGTGTTTCTATATCCAGCCATTTTTATTCAAGAAAAATTTCAGAACTGTTTGTATGCATACCTGTCAACAGTCATTTTTGTATTTTCATAGACAAGTTTTGTGAGAGATTAACCATTGTATCTTAACCAGATGAGTTGTAATGACCATAAAGGAAATGTTCACAAGCTCTCAGTCCTGTATTCAAATCAAGCCCTTAATATGTCTGAATGAGCAATGAGTTGAGAAGAGAGGTTGAAATGGAGTTGTGGTAAGCCTTTAAAGTAGAAGCAAAAGTTCCCATGGCTGAGTGGCTGCTACTACAATGTCATGTTGCATATGTGCTTGGCTTGGAACAGTTCCTGTTTTTTCCCTTATGGGAAACTGCCTGCACATCATTTCTGGCACTTGTCTTGATGTAGATGCTGCCCTTCTCTGCTAAGATACCAGCACAGGGTTTCTTGTTGATCTTGAAAGTCAAGAAACCACTTTAATGTCACTCTGTGGGCAGAACTCTGGAGCCAATGGGTTATATGTGAAAAACCTGCAAGCTGCCTCCTTGGAGGTCAGGGAAGAACCCAGAGTTGCCTTCTTTCCTGTCCAACAAGTGTAGTGCTGTTAGTCCCTCTACAAGCTTAGTGGAAACTTTCCATCCATAACATGAATGTAACACTTGGGTTTTGCCACTACCTCCACCTCTTGTAATACCCGTGCTTTCCAACTGGACTTTCAAACCCCAATTTAGTTAAAGAGATTCTGCAGAATCTTGTGAAATGTTATACTGAAATTGCACAACTTTACCTTTTTGTAGCAGCATACTTTCTTTGATTCATACTTAAACTTGAGAGAAGCATGCACATATTTTCTAGCCATGGTACTATGTTATAGAGCTGGTGCTAAAGGATGGACAAGGGGGAGAGGGCAGAATGGATTTGATGTGGAAACTTATAGGTAGGCTAAGAACTCTCTTCTTGTTTGTTTTTGCCAACTTTTTCCAATTTTGCCAACAGTCCAAAAGATATGGAAGACATGATATTAACATGCTCTGCTCTAGAGATGAGAGGTAATTTAATTCAGTTGATCTGCTTTCTTAGTGTGCTAGTTGCAGCAACTTCACTTATGTTAAGCTCCTGGAGTTTCTTGCAAGGCCTGCCATTCAGTCTTCACTGTAATGCAGATTTGTGAGGCAGATTAAAGAACTAGCCAGTTGCTTGTGCACTATGGATTGCCATTTGGAGCTGTCTTTGCTGAGAGGGAATCGATTTTATTTTGTTTGGAGCCAGAGGTGATGACTCCTCTCTCACTTCAAGTCACTGTCCTTGATACCATTTATTAGGGAGCATGGCAAATTACATGATAGTAGGATTATTATTATTATTTAGCAAGGCAAGGAAAATAATGAATACTATAAAGTTAAGAAAATGAGTCATCAATGAGTACCAATGTCCACTGCTGTTCCATCACATATATTCCCATTCTTCTCCAACAGAGGGGTATAGTGCAGCATACAGACATTTTTTTTTTTAATGACACATGCATTTTGACTTTAAGATATGTTCTGACCAAGCAAAAGGAAGGGAAGGAGAGGTAGCAGAAATCTCTATCAGATTTCACGAAATGCAAACAGGTGTTAAATAATGTGAAAACCATGTATTTTAGTACTCACAAGCTGGTGTCCTCCAAATTACCTTAGATTATGATGTAGCTCTAGGAATGGCACATTGCACAAACCCCTAAGGCCTGCATACAGTAAGAGCTGTAAACTGGGAGAAAAGAAGTGGTCCAGAGTCAGTAGTGAAGAGGGCTGGGGTCCAGATGCTCAAACTTTTTGTAGAAATACATCAGTGGGTGTTACAACCATCTACAGCTAATAGCCTATTATATTCTCTCTGGTAAATGCAGTTTGGTGAAGGTAGTGATTACTAAAAAACATCTCCAAAGCCAGGAAAGTAAAATTTCTCATCATGTTAACCTCCCCATCCGGACAGGATGCTCTTCAAATCTGTGGTGTTTAATTATTACATTCTAATGTCATAGCAGTCAAGTCAGACTTCTTTGTATTACTTTTAATTTTAAATAATTTTGTTTTCTGCCCGTGTTTCTGTTTCCCTCCCTGGGTATCTAGCACACTTGAGGAATACATTCAGGAAGAATGTGAGACACTCTCACTAGGACACAGAGGAGTTCTTAGATGACAGTTCTGAGAACTGCTGAGAGCCATGGCTACATCGCAGTTCCTTCCTTCAGAGTTTTCTCTAAAAGAATCCTCTTCTTTAAAAAAAAATATTTATCCTCTCTTCCTTTCTATAGCCTATAGTGGGAATGTTTGCCTTTTGCTGGGGTCACAGTGTCATCCTGCTCTAGCAAAGGTATAGAAAGTGAGCCACCTAGTGGTAAAGAAGGGTGATTCTCAAATTCTTAGTTCGGCCAAGACGAAGGACTAGAAAAGGACATAGCTACTTTTCTGTTAGAGTTTAAAGATGTGTTACTTTTTGCATTTTAAATGAAGAGTGTAGCTACAAATACACAGTTCTGCAGCCTGCTTTGTTTTTCTATCTGATATGAACTGTGCCTTTCCCTTCTACCTTTCTTTTTTTCAAATGAACACATTAAAAATTTGTCAGTGTTGTTTGCCATAAATTAAATGTGTTACCCACATTAAAGCATCTCACCATGCGGGTGGTTCTTTGTAAAGAAGGCAGTGAGCTTTCATACTCTCCATGGTACATTTCTGCTGTGTTTTGAATAGCTTGTATACAAACATAATTTAATAGAGCACAATGTCCAAACCTGATGGGATGCACATATAACTGTACTAATGAAGTTATGGGAATGAGAATGGAAATCTGCACACTGACATGTATATAAGCTATAATTTTTAAAGCGAAATATAGATAGATGTTAGTTATTATCTTCAGCAGCTGAAACTGTATTCTCTAGAGCACTCTTGAGATCATGCCTTAGGACCTAAAGTTCTTTCACTGTGTGAAACTAGCAGAAAACAAAGGATAATATTCTCTCTCTCTCTCTCTCTCTCTCTCTCTCTCTCTCTCTCTCTCTCTCAATATGGAGTAATTGAGTACAGGTGGGGTGAGGGATATAACACTAATCAAATTTCAGGTTATTTGAATTTTTAATGGATCAAAGAAGACTAACTTGTGGCTACCTCAAAGGTAATTTGGTTAATTCCTTAATTTTCTGTTTAATAAAGGTGGCATTCTGAGGACATACTGGTTAGGACCATGTGTTCCAATTTGCCTTTTCTGTTTTGAATTAGTACTCTATATCTTTAGGTGAAAACCATTCCATCCATAAAGGTCTCCCACTGAAAGAATTTATTTAGACAATGTACTTGAGTTAATTAGTAACTGCTCTTTCTTAGGAATAACGACAGAATGTCACTGTGTTAAACTTGTTTTTCTGCATGAGCTATCTATAGTATGATGTTTGAAGACAAATGGAAATTTATCCGTGGTGACTTAGCCTCAGGAAAGTGATGTTTTATTTAATGTTCAGTTTGTGTGAGACCTAAATGGTCAAAGCTCACCTGCCTTGTCCACTTGAGGTCTTTATGTGAAATCTGTTTCTTTTAGATTCCTATGCTGCATCTTCCGATGTCTCTGTGAAGAGAGACTTAAAAAAAAGTCAAATTATTTAAGCATTCATAGAATTACCATTAAATGTTAGATGCCCCACAAAAAAATAAATGCTCAATTGAGAATTTATCTGGGTGCCAGCAATTGGGAATATAATTTTAAATGGGAATTGTTTGATTTTCATAAGCTCATGATTCCCACCCCCACTGCTCTTTTTTTTTTTTTTTTTTTTTTTTTTTTTTTTACAGACTCTTAAGGTTGGACTTGATTAGATGTGTTTCCTAGATGCATCTATAATTGTGCTAATGTATTTCAAAGTGAAGTTCTGTGAAACAACACAACATTCACTCATTAAAAAAATAAAAAAAAAAAGAGAGACTAAGGGAATGGAGTCTTTTTTTTTAACCTAAATTTAGTCTGAAATGTATACACCAAAGATTCTTGACTTTTTGTCTCTTTCCTCCCTCCTCCATCTGCCCTCCTTCTTCTCTCTTCCCTATCTAGTATCTTCTCCCATTGTTTTCTTTACTTTTAAACCTGTCAACCCCTGTGGTTTTAGACTGCCAATTTCCTGTTTAAGGCTCAGGAATCTACATTCAACTTTCAGTCTGTATTGTGATACATTTGGTTAATTCTTTCCCAATTGTCCTTTAAATGTATGTAAATTAGACTTTTGATGAACTTGAATATTTTTTCAGATTCTCTGCATAAATCACTCTGGGTTACAAAACAAATCAACTTGTACAAGGAGCTGGGTATTTTTGAGATCTTGTTGATTTACTTCAGAGACTGGGGACATTTCATCGTTGTTGTCTTGAAACATATACCTAAAGGTTTTCAGGAAAACATATTCCTCCAGTTGTTCCTTGCTTCTGAAGGCCTATTGCACTTCTACAATATGTTACTTGACCCTATAAATGGACGTTGCGACATGTGTACTCTCTTATTCTCCAGGCGATAAAATGAAATATATGTTTCATCACTATAACTTAATAGAAGCAATAATTTAGAAAACTAGTCTACTCTTATGTAACCATACACAATAAAGCTTTCTTAAGTGGATGATAAATTATTTCACTATGAAGTAAGCTAATAATACCCCATATTCTGCACACATTGTACAACTCTGAGCAGTCTACAAGTATTCTTTCTTTTTCTTGCATACCATAATGACAAAGACTAAGTCGGACTGCTTTCTATTCATATCCACAGAAATCCTCTATCATGTATAGATTGTGTACTCAGATTACTTAAATTTGGGGGTGATAATTTCCAATCCATTATAGGTTCCTCACAGTGATTGTAGTTGAACTTAGCCATATTAGCAAGTCGTTTTCAAGCACTGTTTTCCTTAAATGTCGCCATACTAGTGCCTTGCTACACATGGTTCCATACTTAGACATGTATATAAAAGTGTACATGTATATGTGTAAGATTATATGTGTTCCATAGATATGCACAGATCTATGACCATATTATTGTATTTCAAGTTGATGGTCTATAAAACAAAACAGCATTCCTTCATAAAAATAAAAATGAGGAAATAAAGGTGTCTTTTACCTAAGTTTAAGCTGTAATGTAAGCCAAAGGCTCTTCTTCTCTAGCTCTCTGTCTATATATGGAAAAGAAAAAAATCTCTCAGTGCTGCTGTCTCACAGTGTAGATATATTGTATGACAGTAACTAGATAGAGCCTATTTGCTCAGCAAATATAAGAATAAATTGTCATTTGATGGGCTTTTCTGTTATCAGCTTTTGGACCTGCTCAAGAATGCCTTCCTGCCCAGTCTTAGAGTCAAGGAATCTTATGTAGGCTAGCAGAGCAAGCACACTGATTTTAGGTCAGGACTTAAAACCAGAACAAGGAAAATTCATTATGTAAGAAGAACACGGAAATACCAGACTAGCCTATATTCCCATGGTAGAATTTTTATGGACTTTTCTTAGGACTGGCGGGGAATGTCATATTGAATACAGAAACACAGATAGAAAACCCACTCCTGCTCTTCCTGATTTCACTGAGTAAGCCAATTTGTGTGAATTTTCAAACAGTTCTCTCAGTTATAATAAATTGTCACTGATGGGCCTCAAACCTCCTATTCTCTTCACAATTTTGGTTCTGTTCATTAACTTACTTTGTCCTCTTAATACATCTAGAGTAAAAAATTAATTCTGAGAAGGCCATCGTAGACGACATAGATAGGGCAATGTCTGAGGAGATGGATAAATTAATTATTACTGGTAGAAAGCTATGTGAACAGAAAAAAGATATTAAGTGGCATTAGCAAATGTGTGCATTAAAAATTCTAAAGAAAAAAGTATTTTTTCTGTATTTAAATTTGTTTTCTATGCTTTGACTTATAAGTTAGAGGCAACTTTTTACAATGTTAGTAATTTTCCTACTAGTAATTACCTATCAATTATAGCTATTTATTATTTATAAATGCTTTTGTAAATATTTTGTTTCTTATGTTTTGTCAGAGTCAATGGTAATGACTTGATTCACTTCTGAAGGTAAAGGTCTCATTCCATAGATTCTTTTACCAAAATACTAATAATGCTAAAAATTGCTGACAAGTTTTTATTTTACTTTTTGTGGTATCTATCAAAAGCACTGAAGGAGATTACCCTAATTTAAACTTTCTGGAATGATAAAAAAAGATGGTATTTTTAGCTAGTGATATTTTTACCACCATCTCTACTCAAAGTTACATCTGAGTTAGACCTTTGTGTGATCCACTGCGGCTTCTGTGGAGTAGGTAGATTGTTTTCTATATACTGCAAACCCTAAGCTCTTGATCCCATTCAGTTTGATTAGTCATTCACAAATGTGTCATTAACGAATTTAACAAACTACTGGCTTTTAAGCTGTCAGAATTTTCATCTATGACTTTGTTGAGCATACAGTAAATCATCCCATCAGAAGTTCCCCATTGTCTTAATAATTGTCCTTAACAGTCTACCAAGAATATCACGGCAGGTTAATTCAACCTGCTCCCATCCAATTGGTAAAAATTTATGTCATTCAAGACTCTGTCAATTGTCTTGAAATTGCTTTCTCCTAAAATAAGTCTTTATTGAAATTGAGTTATCCTAAAATAAGCCTTAAATAAAGAGATCACATTTGAGAGAAAATCATGTTATTGGAATTACTTCCTCTAATTTTACTGATGGTCCAAATCATCATAACTTGTTTTGCTACAATTTATGCAAATTCTAAGTTTACTAATCCATTCTAGAATCCTGCAATTCAGTAGACAACAAATATTCAAATCATCAGATTTAATAGGGGTCATACATTTACTATATTCTTAAAATAATAACCAAGAGCAGATTTACTTCTTCAGCTGACTAATGTGAGTGTTGGCTCAAATACGTGTTCTGATTTTTCTACCTTTGTGTTGTCATTCACATGAAGTAATCTTAATTTACTTCTCTGTAATTTGTTTACCGCTGCTTTTATTGATAATTAAATCAGCAACTGAAGGCAGTGAACCCATCCATACTATATTTGGGATATATTTGTTTAATCTATTATTTTGCTTTGAAGACTGATTCACAGACATTTAATAAATGCATTTAAATGTTATTTTTGCCCTAAAATATTCATGAGTACTAGAAATTATGTAATCTCATAAAACTTTTGATTTAACATTCAGTCAAGACCACAGAATAATAGCTCTAGATAGCCACACTATTAATAGTATACTTGAGTAGGGTAATATTATTTTACATGACTCTGGGATAGTCTAAACCTGGTATAACAGTGAGTTTGAAACTTCATCTTAATTCCCTCTGATATCTGTTTTTGAGAAACATTTAATGAAGTATCAAAAACCATAACATGAATTGGTCAGGATAAGAAAAACAGAACAAACTTTGGATAGTGAAATCATTATCATTCCCCAAAGAATAAAGATCACAACACTTTGCCAATAGGTAAAGGTAACTCTTTCTGAAGTTTTTATGATGAAAATTTGGCTGAATGAGAGATAGGAAAATATTTCAATTTACTCTTCAGAAAGTAAACTAGGAACACTAAAGTTACAAATTGAGGATTCTAGAAAGATAAAGATAACATACAACAAATGAATATTATAGTCAATACCAGCATATTGGCTTGTTTCTAAAATGTATTATATTGCTGCATTTCTCCCCGGGGCTGTTCCCTGGAGAAAAGTGAGGAGATCTTTTTAAGCTGATGAATATTTGATTTTACTTCAATTGTATTTTCAGTTTGCTGTAGGGAGAAAAGATGCAGAATATGAGCTAGGAGAGTATCAGGAGAGTTTGGGAAAGCATAAGGTAAGGTTATAGATGTTATAGATTGACTAGCATATGAATGTGTAACAAGAAATCTTTTTCTCTAATTCTGTCCCTTAGTATCAGTCTTTTCCTTTTCAAAAATGTACATTAAATGGTATTGTAAAATTATCTAGGCAGTGTTCTCTCATAGGCTGTGTTAAATTTACTTCATTTAAGCACCATGTTTAGAATGTCAAAATACCACAATATCTGCATTTTCATAACCTCAGGCATTCCTTTAAAACTAATATGAAAAAAAAATTAAATTGAGAGGTCGTAGCTTGAGGAAAGACAAAACACACTTCTGGGTCCAGTAACTAGGGTAAGAACACTGGAGATACATCTCACTCTCACTTTCTGTTTCTAAGCTGTGCATTATCTAATTCTCTTACTTATCTAAGCTTTTATACAAGAAACCTTTGAGTCAAATGGATAGGCATTTGAAAAAGAAAAATTCTAGCAAGTGTTGGGGAATGTATGTAAGGAAGCAAGATTTGCAAACTCAGTGTTTGAATTATCTCTCTGACAGGATAAAAGGAATTGAGATCACAGCCAGAATGGGGATGCATTGTGGATGGTCAGAAATAAGTGTTCACAGAGGAAGTGACATGTTTAGCTATATGTTATATGAAAGATAGCCTCACCCTTAGTAGAAAGAATGGACAAGTTACTCATAGGACTGTCTTTACAATATTGACACTAACATGGCATGTTTCCTTAAAAACACCAGAATGATGGGCACAATGTATCACTTTCCACTCTCTTGTGTCATTTCCCTTTTTTCAAAATCATGGCTGCCATGTGAATTTCTGAACTGTGGAATGTGACACAATTGACAGATCTCAGCATGGGGTGGGTTGTTTCAAAGGGTTGTAAGCTTTAATTATGTATGAACTAGGTACTTTTTAACCATTTTTTAAATTATCAAATGAATCACATGAGATTCTATATTCTGTTTATGTCCTTCCTCAGAAAAGAAAATGGAGTTCCCTAGAATGTTATAACAATGGGTACTTGAACTGGGACCAAGATCTAAATATTCTCTATTCCCTTTGATTTGTCCTCAGGACTTTACTCCCTAGTTGTTGTACTAAAACTCACACTACAGAAAGTTACTCTGGGTTGTTTATGCTATAACGAATAAAGAATAAAGCATGCCTAAAGATCAGAGTGCACAGCTAATTACAGTAGTTAGCAATGGAGGTCAGGCAGTGATGGCACACACATTTAACCCCAGCAATCAGGAAACAGAGGTAAATGGTTCTCTGTTAGTTCAAGGCCAACTAAGGCTTGATCCAGTCTAAAAGAGAAACAGAGGTCACACAAAGGTGATCTCAGCACTTGGGATCACATGCCTTTAATCCCAACACTGGAGATATGGATACAGGAGTCATATGGCTGGACAGAGAGAGAAATGTAAGGTGTGGGAGGAAACAGGGGCTTAGTGTAGTTTGACTAGTGGATAGTCTGAGGACAGGATGGCCCCTTTTGACTGAGCATTGGTAAAGGTAAGAACTCTAGTGGCTGGACACTCTGATTCTCTGATCCTTCAGATTTCACCCCCGATAGCTTACTCTGAGTTTTTATTAAGACCAAAGATAATTAGTGCTACACTGTGTAATGTCACATATCTGTTGAGCACTTAAATACTGTTGTTCTTTGGTTCATATCCTATGTCTATATACCACTGAATGATTTTATGGCAGGTTTTAGATACCTGTAGTTCATGCCCCACTGACATAAACTTGTAAGATTTGCACATGTTGCTAGCTAGTCCTACAGAGACATTACAACATAATCTCTCAGGATCTTGGACTGTGACAAAATACTTGGAAAACTTATATGTCAGGTACTATAATAAAACAATAAATACCAGAGATCATGATCATAAGAAACCTACTAAAAGAAGGTTTCACTAGAATTGCAACTATTGACTTGTGTATTGAAGGAGAAATCCCCAAGGTAAAAATAATGTTCCAGTTAAATCCCAGGAAGGCTGGTGCCATTTGCAGAGACATGAATCAAGAAAACAAATGGCTTTCTACTCCACACCTCTACATTTTTTTCATTTTTCTTTCATATTATACAGGATTAATTTAGGATAGTTATAAAGAATGAGTATACAGTATTGCAATATATAGACAATACCCAAACTATGCAGAATTTTCTATCCCAATTTATTCAGTAAATGAATATTTAAGGCAGGAAGGGATTTGATGCACAAAGCTTCCTTGTATCAATAATGCACTGTGACCACATTAATTATAAGGCTAGCAATGATGAAAAATTTCCAAGAATATATTATCCTTTTGCAATGAAAAATAATTGGATTTATGCTTTTTTTGAAAAAGCAAAGTGCTATTATTTCCTCTACTGATGGGTTAAATGCAGTTCTCTGTATCTGCACCTGGGGATCACCAACAGGGAACAGGACAGTAAGGAAAAAAAAAATCCAAGAGATAAAAAAGTATCCTCCCAGGAGGTATACCAAAATTCATCATTATGGCTCCTCACAGCCAGCCTGTACAAGAAATGAATTGTTCCTCCTCTTTGAATAGTAAGTTCTAATGATGACATTCCAATTTTATTCAGATTCTAAAAAGTGGTTGTGTCTGGTGATACACCCAGGTTTCTTAGGTACTTTACTTTCTGGGGCCTGATGCTTTAAAAATTGTATCATTAAAAATAAAAGACAAAAAATATAAAATAAGATGCATATAGTATAGAATATCATAAAGAAATGAGGCCAAAGAAATAAAAAGAATAAAAGGTATTGCAGATTTTAGTCTAGAAGATTCACTAAAACTTCCTGTTCCTCAAAAAGTTGAGTAAGATGGTAACATAATTTTCAAAAATATTCAAACAATTTTCCAGGAAGACTATGGTTTGCTAATGTATACACTGACCTGCTGCAAAAAGTCACAAGTTAAGTTGTGTTAGGAAGTCTGATTTAATTTGTCATTGATTTTGTTTTAAAATAAATTGAATTTTGAATATTCTCTGGCTTATTTAAAGGTAATATCATGAAACAGGTTAGATTAGGTTTACATGATTTCTTGAATGATAAATCTCTTAGTTATGGATGTTGTCTCATCCATCTTGACATCTTTTGGCCAGACACATAACAAGCACAAAGTATATTTTGAACAAATTAAAGAAGAACTGCAACATACCCTCAAAGAGATCTGACTTCTTCAAATAATACAACATGTGATTTGTCTGATACAATGATTGGACATCAAAGATATGGTTTATTTTTAAGATGGTTTTATCAGTATATCAAAGTGAGGCAAGACAATTACTTCATCTTTTTCAATAAAAATTTTATTAGAAATGCAATGGAATTTTAGAGAAAAACACATCATTAGTCAGTGGAAATCTGAGGCTCTGTTCTGTTTTGTCTTGTTTTCAGACAGGGGTCAGTGCCGCTGTCAGCTGCAGTAAAGATTGGATATAATTGAGTCCTGTGTAGATCTCTGAGGCTGACTTTCTGATTCATGGAATAATGAGAAATCATGATGTGATAGATGGCTTGAAGATGACTCATTTCTAGATAATATTAAGTTGAAAGTTAGTCCTAGAACTTCTAAAAATGTCTTCTGACAGTGACATAGCAGATGGATTCCAGCATAAATGTTTCAAAGCTGTGCCAAAATTTTCCATTAATTGTACAGTTATCCACATAATAGAAGTTTATTATTCTGACCTCCACTTAACAATTCCATTTCATACAGCTCACAAAGTATTTTTATATCATCCACTATGTGAGAGTTAACAGACATTCAACCATATGCTTTTATTTTCTAACAATTCTTTGGAAACATATTATTTGGTATCTGTGACATACCAGGCTCAGATTTTTTTTTAATGAACAAAACGGGAACATTAGAATAAATGTTAAAATTCTTTCCTACTTCTAATGTCTCAATATGAAAAGAGAAAAGTTGTTCGAATTTATAAATAAACTTTATAATTTTGTTTAATTAAATTAATAAAATTAAATACTTAAATATTGTTATATTTATCTATTTTGTAAGATCACATTTTGTATCTTGTAAGCTTCATCACTTAATCGCAATACATAAAATTTCTTAACATACACTTCCAAAATTTTACAAGTTTCATCCTGGCTGTGTTTTTTTGTTGTTGTTGTTATTGGGTTTTTCTGTGGCTGTATAGATTATAGAAATGCTTGAAGTTAATTGATCATGTTACTACTAAAATTAACTTTAGAAGAAGAAAGACCCAATGTTTGAAAAATATTTTCATATCACATAGTCTAATGTTTGGCAAACTTCAGTGTGCAACAGATAGGCAGTGTGGGTTTGTGTAATCTTATATATACATCCCAGAGTGGGTCTGAAGAGAACCTGGTACTTCCATTGTTAATAAATTATCAGTGGTGAGCATGATGCAGTCTATGGTGTTCTGGGAACCACAATTTAAAGATAATTTTCCATGTTTTATTCCTTAATATAAAAGAGTCATGGCCACTTACATTTATAAAACAAATGAGTACTACACAAGGGCCAAAATTTCATTCTGACATAATGCCTATTCTGATAATTTTTTTTCTCTTCTCAGTTTTACTGAGTGCATGTTCTATGTCTTATAACTTAGAGAGTATTCATTCAAAAATAGTCACTAACAATTGAGTTTGTAATTCCATTTGCTCATGTGTTCATTTCTCTATTTCTAAATCCTACAATTAAAGGAGCTGGTGCAAATATTTTAATTCCCACTTTTAAAAAGTTTTTTAGTTAATTTCTTTTGTCTTTTTTCTTATATTTTAGAATAAATTGACCTGATATACCTAGAGATTGGCTTTAATTAACACATATTTTCCCTGAGCTCTGTTCTCCTATGCTAAAGAGAGAACTGTGAATGTCAGTCAGTTTCTAAGAATTTATAGTTTTAAATTGACAGTCTGTAGGTACAAATTTTCCTGAAAAGTATTGAAGTCTAGGTAATGGATGAAGTCACTGTACACAGGTAGGTTTGAATTGGCAGGAAGAAATTCTGGATGAGAGTTTAACTGGACTTTAATATATTTAGACAAGAAATGTGCTACATAAATATAAACAAAAGGAAAATAATTGGATTGCCATGCCAATATAATTTTGATTGAAATAGAAAGAGGGAGAGAGAGAGAAAGAGAGAGAGAGCTATCAACTATGTATGATGAAACATGCCCATGCAATCCAAGCTGCTTTAGACGCAATCAGAATAGTCATAAGAACACAGGTGAAAAAAATCACATGATTCCTTGAAAAAAGTAACAGAATATGCAAAATTTTATTCATGAAGAGCTAACTAGCTTACATTTTCAGGAACAGAGGAATTAAAAATCCAATTCCAAAAGAGAACTAAAATTTCCTAGATTGTATAATAGAGAGAGTGGAGCTTATTGGGTAGACAGAGCAAGGCCGTAGTGGCTTGCCTAAGAATGGACTCTATAGGCTAATGAATTCAAATGTCTAGTCACCATGGAGTGGAATAGTTTGAGGGAATTACAAGTATTAGGGTATTTCCCTTTCCTCCTCCTCCTCCTCCTCCTTCTCCTCCTTCTTCTTCTTCTTCTTTTTGTTTTTGGAGGAGTATGCCACTTGGGGTGATCTTTGTGATTTCTAAAGCCCATGCCAGGCCTTCTCTCTCTCTCTCTCTCTCTCTCTCTCTCTCTCTCTCTCTCTCTCTCTCTCCTCTGTCTCTGCTTGAGCATCCGTCAAGACATAGCTCTCAAGTACTTCTCCAGCATGACTCCTACCTGCTACCGCTACCATGCTTCCTACCATAATAACAATGGACTACATCTCTGGAACTGTAAGCAAGCCCCCAGTTAATCACTTTCCTTTATAAGAGTTGCCTTGGTCAAGGTGTCTCTTCATAGTACTAGAACAGTGACTAAGACAAACACATCATAAATATGTTCTACCCAATGTATTTGGCCCTGACCTGGGAAAAGTTGCTTAGTCACTAGGAATCTCATATTTCAATGGCTAAAAAAGGCATCATAGCACAGACACTGCAAAGTTGTAGTGAGGATAGCTCTTCTGAACTTCAAAGTATTCCATAGCTTACATTCTGATAGGTCCCCAAACTACTTAAAGATGAGTACCCAGAAAACTGATGCTATCCGTCAGCTTTGTCCTTCACCATTCATTGTGAATAAACATACACTAAACTGCCATTCAATCTTTTCTTTCACCTTTCAAAGGCACTGCCCAGCCCATTTCAGATGACTAGAATCTAGTATGACAGCCCTACATCACTAATTTGAAAAACAGTATTTTTGTGTATGTATAATTCTGAGTGACTCAAACACATTTATTTCTCTCAAGAGACTGTGGGTTGTCCCTGATGCTAATTTGATACTCTGGCATGTTCAACTTATCAATTAATATTATCAGAAGTTATTTGTTCTTATTTCTCCTTTCCTATTTAATAGAAGATTCTCTTAGAATTCTATGTCATTCTTGGTTTTATAACTTCTTAAAAATCTGTAGTGTAATTCTTCAATGCCTTTGGTTTGTTTGTTTGTTTGTTTTTACACTACCTTTCCATTTTGTGCTCTTTTACTCTTATTCCTATTTTAAGTACACTAGATGATAAATTAAATCAAATATGCTGATGGGTTGATTTAGTTGCAGTAAGATTTCTTACAGATTCCTTTCTCCTTTTATAATGGCTGCAATCTTAGAGGTCTTTCTCAGGTCATCTCTCTGATGTCTGAAAATGTCTATGAGTCTGCTTGACATCAATTGTGTTGGAAACATTATACTCCTACATACTTCAACTAATGAGTGCTCCAGGACTTATTTAGATGTTAATATCTCTCTATGTTTAAAATGATTCATGTTTTAAAAATTGCAGTTAGAAGATAAAAGAATAATATTATACTTCAAGAAAAGCACAATTACAAATTTTTTGAGTTAATTTAGAACACAAAATTAAGCTGGTATGGACTCAGAAAACTTCCTGTGATGAATAATGGTAACGTTACTTTTGTATTTAAAATTTTCAGTGATATTCTATCACATTAAAGATGAAGGTTAAGCTCTTTGAGGTTGACCAACTCTCCTCTGACATGGTTTGTATTGTTGGTCACTTTTGGTCATACCATCTTCCTGATGAGTATCTGCATTGCAACAATAAAGAACTGCTCACAGTGCCCTCTTCTGAACATGTGCTGTAGTCTCTGGCCTCTTACAAAGTTTCCATGGTCAAATTGACCTAGATTAGTGACTATATTTCTCTTTATTCTTTCACGTTCTTCAGTATTGCATCTTTTCTTATTACATACATTATTTTTTAAAAAAATAATGAACTTCAAATCTCATTAAACTCAAATATCTAGGGCTTCTAAACACACCTTAGAGATTAAGTGTCAAAGATACGTTAAAAGAGTCAATATTCTTGTTAATTCATCATAAATTAGTATTTAGCTTAAAGTTCCACTCATCAGTTCTAACATTTTAAGTTTTTATTTCTTTTTATATTACAATAAACTCCAAATAGTACCAAACAAAATACTGCAAAGATGAGCAATGTTGATATCAATTTACCATATATGTTTTGATACTGAGCAGGCATGTTGAATATTTGTTTAGTCAACAGCAATGACATTAATATCTATTTTGTATTAAACTGGTTACAAGGGAATTATTATTGGCTGACTTCCTTATACATACAGCACCAATTTATGTCTGTTTATGTATTTGAGGGAAGGAATATTTTGTCAAATAAGGCTTCTAAACAACTTCACATGACCCTAATATTAATTTACAATGTTAAACTATCTATTCATTGTATAATCTTTTTTGAGGCTATTTAGTAAGTCAACGTAAGATATGACTCGGGGACTTTGTGAAAAGTAAATGAAATGACATGTATGACAATGGACTGAGCAGTTGTTGGCATATAATAGAAATGTTATAATCTCTATTATTGATTTTTTCTGTCCAATTTACTTCTACTTCTGAGAATTAAAAAGGCTTTCTTTTCTTCTCCAATATAGACTGTATGTATAAACATGATTAGAATAATACATTTGTTGTCAGCAAAGCTTTAATACAGTCAGCTAGAAGCATCATTGTTTACCATGAATAACCTTCTACATACATATCATGCATTACACTGTTACACTGTGTTATTCTTAAAGTGCTTTTTTGATCAAAGATGATTGGTTCTTCTTAAATTTGCTTTCCTGAGTAGAGGGTTATAGATAAGGAGGTAAAAATATATAGTGGAAAATACCATACTCTTTCTGCTAGGAGTCAACTTTATTGCCCTACTTCTATGAAGTTCAGTTAAAATTGGAATGCATGTAAATAGGGTATGGTGTGTGTGTGTGTGTGTGTGTGTGTGTGTGTGTGTGTGTGTGTGTGTGTGTGTGTGTTTTGAGACATGGTTTTTCTGTGTAGCTTTGGCTACCCTGAAACTCACTTTGTACAGCAGGCTGTCTTCAAACTCACAGACCCTCCCTAATTTTGGGATTTAAGGGGTGTGCCACCATGCCTGGCATAAATATGATCTTTTAAAATAATAAGCTTTAAAAATAGTTAAGATGTTAGACTACATATTTCAAAATCACTTTTAAAGTATTTTATTTAAATTTTATGAATTATAGTATTATTTAAAGTGCATAGTTTAATCTAGTTGTGTTATTTGCTTTATATAATATAAACATAATTTTCTACCTCTAATTTGTTTGTGAACCTTCTTTTAATGGCCTCAGACTATTGTTGTTTATCTATTTCCTTGCTTGGATAAGCAGAGTTAAACTTTACAAGACAGTCTTGTATGTGTAGGTTGAGTGTCACCATTCATGTGAAACAACTATTCTTATTCAATCTGTTTGCCCTACATTTTTGGGAGGGTCATATGTCACCACTCAAGGAGACAGAGAATACAGATAAGAAGGACACTGATTGTCAAGATAATTCTGGGAAGGTAAACACACTGAGTTATAAATTACTTCAGGAAAAACATATTGGGTCCACAAGAATGAAACCTTTTATTCTTATAAATTCATCTACATACAGTAAAATTTTTCTCAAATTAGAATAATTAATTTATGAAAAGTAAAAAGCTCCTAAGTGCCAAGGCTATTACATTACAGAGAATAATTGAAATCTACCATATGGAGGGATATACATCATCTGTTTGGAGGATGAGCTCTTGCTTTGTGTATGGTGTTCTTGCAAACCATTTGCACATCTTTCCATAGTGGAAATAATTAAGACTACTGTGCCCAATTTTCAAAAATAGTCATTCTCCGTATCCTTGCTTCACCTACTGACTCAGAAATAGTTTATAAAACCCATGAAACTCCTTTCAAGTCTACAGGATATGCTTATATTCGCCCATATACATGGGGTAGCCAGATTCTAGTGCGCTCATCCTGGAGTCATTTGTTTGGCCTTAGCTGATCCCTGAACCTCACAGACTCATGACAGGATGGTTTGGTCCAATCAGAGATGAAGGTTCTGTTCAATTCCTAAACTGTGAGTTAATTCAGTCTCACTTTTCTCTTTCCTCCTGACTCTCTACCAGTGTTCTCCCTGCATTGTTCCCTGTCTTTATCTCTCACCAAGGCTTCTCTGCCTCGCCATCGTCCTTTACACATCTCATTCTTTCACTATTTTTCACAGGACCTCAGCCAATCCTCTGTCTTCCCATCTCAATTGTACTATATGGACTATTCTTCTGACTCTGGAGCTAGACTTCTCTGGATTCTTGAAGTTAAACAGCATGGACCCAGACCATGATCTAATCATCATGCTTAGTTTTTCTGATCAGCACTTAAGGTATCAGGGTCAAGTGCATGCATATGAGCCCAGAGACAGGTGTTTTCAAATTATGGCTGCCCCCTCTATCGATTCATGTGACATTGTCAGGCATCTCCCTATTTTTCTAATGCATTCTTATGTATACATACATACATACATACATACATACATACATACATACATACATCTCTCTTGTATAGATTCTCATTTCCTTCCCTTATTCTAAAATGGCATCTCTACATTACATTCCCCTTTTCTTCCACAAATGACCCATTCAATTCCTTTTTATAATGCATTTATTTTTTAATTGAAAATACATTCCAACCACAGTTCTCCCTCTCACACCTCCTAGAGTCCCTCCTTCCCTCCTCTCCCAGCCCACCTCCAGTCCATTCCTCCTCATGGGTAAGGGCTCCCATAAGGAGTCAACAAAGTCTAGCACATTAAGATAGGAAAGGGCCAACCCCTATCCCATGCATAAAGGCCAAGAATGGCATCCCATCATATTGAATGGAATCCAACAAGCTAGCTCATGTACCAGGGTTATATCCTGGTCCTACTGCCAGGGGCTCCTCAGGAAGTTCAAGCTTCACAGCTGTCTCCCACATACAGAGGTCATAGTTCAGTCCCATGGAATCTCCACAGCTGTCAGTCTAGAGTTCACCAGTTTCCATGAGCTTGATTCAGCTGTCTCTGTAAATTTTTAAATCATGATCTTGACCATTCTTGCTCATATATTCCCTCCTCCCTCTCTTCTACTGGATTCCTGGAGCTTGCCCTGGTACTTGGTTGTGGATCTCTGCATCTAATTCCATCAGTTAGTGGTCAAAGGCTCTATGATGATAGTTGGGGTATTCACAAATATGATTACAGGGGTAGGTCAGATTGGGCATTCTCTCTATTATTGCTAGGAGTCTTAGCTATGGTCATTATTGTGGATTCCTGGGAGCTATCCTAACACCACTTTTCTCCCTAACCCCATAGTGGCTCTCTCAATTAAGATATCTCTTTCATTGCTCTTCCATTCTGTCCCTCCTCCCTACTCAGCCATCCTGTTCCCTCATGTTCTCATACCCCCTTCTCTCCCATTTACTGCTCCCTCCTTCACCGCAGTATACCCAGGATATCTCATCTCATTTTCTTTCCCAGGTTGATCCGTGTGTCCCTCTTATGGTACTCGTTGTTACCTAGCTTCTCTGAATCTGTGGATTGTGGTCTGATTATCCTTCACTTTACATCTAATATGGACTTATGAGTGAATACATCCAGTGTTTGTGTTTCTGACTCTGGGTTAACTCATCCAGGATGTTTTTTTTTTCCTAGTTCCACCCATTTGCCTGCAAATATCATGATGTCATTGTTTCTTACAGATGAATAATACTCCATTATGTAAATGTACCATGTTTTCTTTATCCATTTTTCAGTAAAGGGGCATCTTGGTTGTTTCCAGGTTCTGGCCATTACGAATAATGCTGCTATCGACTCTTAAAAGACAGAAATATTTTATGTCAGAGCCTTTTCCTTGCTGTTCCATGGGTTTGTGTCCTTCCCATCAACATCCAAACAGGCTTCGTATGCTTCAGATTCCAAGTTAGAATCTGCTTTTCCCTGGCTCTGCTGAGATAGCTTAGCAGATGAAGGTGTCTGATGCTGAGTCTGATAGCTCAAGTTTAAGCTCTAGGAGCCACAAGCTGAAAGTATAGACCAGAACCTTGCAAGTTATAGTTATACTTCCACATGTGTGCCTATTCATGTACATGATCTCTCTCTCTCTCCACCCCTCTCTCTGTTTCTCTCTCACACACACATACATATACACACAGACACATAAACACACACACACACACACACACACACACACACACACACACACAAATTCACATGCAATCACACAAAAATAAAACAAAAATAATTTATCCCTTTCTGCCCCCCCCTTTGTAGAAGCCAAGATCCAACCTCTTTTCTATAACAGCTATCTGATATTTTCTATATCGTGAACACCTTAAAAAATTACTTCCCACTAAAATACACATATCACCAACTATATAACCTTCTTAATTCAAGCCTCCAGTCTTAACTAAAGAAGCTGTGTGGTTGTTTTAGCATTAAGGGTTCAGATGGGATTATAGTTTGAGGTTCTTCCATGTGCTCAGCAAGCAACTATGCCTGGCATGTAATTTACCTTTCTCTTCTTTGGTTAATTGCTCATATTTTCTTTTACTTATACAGCACTCACTCATTCTAACTTTCCTCATAATTATGAGCAAAGAACACCCATCTCTGTCTGAAACTGTGTTTTCTCATGATGAAAATTTAGCAACATCCCCATTTTTTTAGGGTTGTTGAGATATGTTTAACACATACTGTTGACATGATCTCAAGTTTTTTTTTTCCACACAAAGTTTCAATCCCACATACACATGATGGTGATGAACTAATGACAATTAGTTCTTAGGCTTGTGAAATTAATTTGAGAATGATGACTTTCTTCTCATTTGTGTCTCTAGTAAACAGGTATACCCCACCCACAGTGTTCACTCTGTCTTCTCAAAACCAGCCTAGATATATAATGTTCCTATACATTCCACAGATGAAGAAACACTGGGATACTGTTCTGAGTAATATAAATAAAATGTCACTGAAGAAATAATGCATGCACATGAAGTGGTGCATTAGAACCATTTTCCAGGATGGAGCTACATGGATATAAATAAGATGAAGAGGAATACAAAAGTAAGATCTCATTTTATACTCAATAAAATGGGCTTTTCTTCAGTGGAGCTACCAGAAAGGTTGATTTATTTTTTTTCATGTTTATCTTTCTTTAAAATATTTTAAAATCTATTTTTTCCATTCTTTGACACAGAATATGACCTTGATAGAGTGACAGATTTACTAGGACTTGCCCATTGCTGAACTATTACAGCACAGCTTAGCCTACTTTTTAACCATATCTCTTTTGAGGATTGGGTAATTAATGTTTGTAAATTAGCTAATTAGCATTACATGATTTTTCCTCAAAGACTCTATAAAATAGTAAGTAGTTTCTGAGGGAAAATACATGAGTCACAGTCAGTACAGACGAAGAGATATCCCCCAAGAACTTGTACTGGTACCAGGCCAGAAAGTCCTTAGTAGCTAATCAAGACCTAGATGGAATATTAGGCATCCCTAGGAGTTATTCAAGCTATAGAATCTATGTCCTTCCTTGCAAAAACACTACCAGATCTTTCTTTCTTTCTTTCTCTCTCTCTTTCTTTCTTTCTTTCTTTCTTTCTTTCTTTCTTTCTTTCTTTCTTTCCTTCCTTCCTTCCTCCCTCCCTTCCTCCCTCCTTCCTTCTTTCCTTCCTTCCTTTTTATTTCTAGTTGGAAATGTGTTCTCACTGACTGTTTATGCCTCAGTATTAGAAAAGAGGGCCTCTTTTCTAATATTGATGGATGGTAATAGAAACAGGAAGGATTTTGTTAGCAGCTGCTGAGAATAACTCTGAGGAGTGCATTTGCAACTCTGTTCTTAATTTTAAAGATAACCATGTAAGCGGGCTGAGAGCTGGAGTCTGTTCCTCCTGCCCAAGTGCAGAATACTCAAGGAAATCCATGGGTATGCCAGCTGAAACAGCACACACACACACATTCATTAAAAACCATCAGGTTTCTTATACTATCACCATTGAACAGACCTCCCACTTTCTAAATGAAAACTTGCCTTTTGTCTTCATAAGTTGAACCATGATGCCTCTGTTTGGGGAACAACACTAACATGGTCTTCTTTAGAAAAACTGCTGTAGAGAAATGAGTGAAAGTACAGATTATCTGCAATACAGAACATTTGCAATAAGCTCTGGCCTGCATGTGTTCCTGTTCCTTTCCACTAATATTTGAGAGATGTCCCGGTGTTACATAGTGACCAGGTCTAGTTTGGGCCAGCACACAATTAGCTTGAAGGCAGAAAATAGTTGTCTCAAAAATGCACAATTCTATGTTTGATTGCACTTCTGAAAAACAATTTGGATGACTTTTTCTAGGTTTTTTTAGGAAGTTGACTTTTGAAAAGTCAGTTTGGAAGGGAGGCAGAATTTATCAATATGTCCTTCATCAGTTTCAGAATTAAAATACTTAACATTAAGTTTAGTAAGTTTTCATTTCTTTTTTCTTCTTTTTTTTTCAAGACAGGTTTTCTCTGTATTGTTTTGGAGCCTGTTCTGGAACTCATTCTGTAGACCAGGCTGGTCTCGAACTCACAGAGATACACCTGCCTCTGAGATACACCTCCCGAGTGCTGGGATTAAAGGCATGCACCACCAACGCTTGGCCTTAAGTTTTATTTATTTTCATATCAGGAGTACGCATTTTCTTTTAAATTTTGGAGGTAATAAATAGTGGGCATGACCCTCCAAGAACACAAAATATAACAAAATAACTTATATATACAAAACACATTGTTGAACAGTTAAAAAAGCATGTGCACCACAAGACTAAAGAAGGCCTGCTGGCATCATTTGTAGATGCCATCAGGGAAAGGAACAGGAGAAAGTTAGTATAGTGGTTCAGCCTGCTCACTTATTCTCTGACTGTTCATCTAAACCCTTCACAGCAGTGTTAGGGCTGGCTGCACTCACAGTGTCTATTGTATGGGTACTGGCTTGATTTAAACCCTCAAAATACTTCTTTTCTTTCATAGTTTCTTTTTTCACCTGTCATGCAATACTGTATTTGATCTTTTTGCTATACTGCCTTAGGTACTGGATATATTTAGACTTGTGTAAACCCTTTCAGGCTGCTGGGACATGCACTGTCTATCTGTGTGTATGCAAAATCAAATGAATTCCACTTGCATCAACCAGGATGGAAGAGAAGAATCAAGCAATTCTCTTGCCTATCTCAAGGCAGAGACAAATGACCACACTCAACTGTTTGTAAACTTTGCTCCAGAATGCCACCTGCAACAGAGAAGGGGTAGGAGCTCATTAACTGAGCATGTGCAACTATTGTCATATCCTATCTTAAGATCCAATCTTGAACTAGACTATGTCTCACTCCCTAGCATGTGTAGAGTTTTCTGTAATTTGCTGAGAGTGATGTAGGAAAGGACTAGTCAAATGGGATCCAGAAAAGCAGGAATCAATGGCACATGCTGTGGAAAGCCTATGCTAGTGGAAATAGAGTGCCAGTGGTGAGGATGCCCTACTGGAATTTACTTCCAAAACAAAGATCCAGAATTAATTCATTAAGAATTGCAAAATGTCACTTTCTGAATGAACATTTAACTCCAAGGGAGACATCTCTGGTCATGTGACCCCATAAGACTGTGCCGATTGAACACTTATGAGACTAACACTAGTTAGTGAATTATGCTGACAAAATAAGAGACAGGGGAAGTGTTGCAGGTATGTATACCATGGGCATGCAAGGGTTCTTGGAGGACAGGACAGAGCATTTAATTACCTGAAATTGAAGTTACAGGCTATTTGATGTGATTGTTGAGAACTAAAAATAAGAGCTGCAAATGTGTATAATTATGGACCCATCCCTTCAGCCTGTATTTTTGCATTTCTGTGGTTAAAAGAAAAGACTATGTACAACTACATACTTGAGTTTGAATCTACCACTAAGTTTAATAAGATAGAAACAAAAACTACATTCTAGTTCCTCAAAACTTTCAGCTCTGATAGCAATGTCATTCTAGTTTCCTTTTAAGATTAGGTTATTTTTCCCTTTTATTGAAAATATAATTTTTCTTATACAATATATCATAAATACAATTTTCCCTCCATCTACTTATCTTAGTCCTTCTTCCTTCCCCTCCAACACAGATTCTCTCTCATTAGAAAATAACAGGCTTCTAAGAGGTAACATTTAAAGATAACAAAATAGTATGTAATAAGACAAAAAATGGTCACATTGCAGAATAGCAAGGCAAAGTAAAAGAATAGTCTAAGAGAAGGTGCAAGAATCAATGACCCGCTCATCCACACACTAAGGAGTTCCAGAAAAGTACTTTACTGAAGGCTACAATGTATTTGCAGAGCCCATGATGAAGAATCATGAAGGTCCCATGCTTGCTGATTCATCCCCTATGAGTCTTGCTCAGTTGATTCAGGGACCTTCTTTTCCACCCTCTCTGGCCTTTATACTCTTTCAGACATTGGTTGGTTACTCCCACAAATTTTGTGTCACCATTGCTTTAAGTTAGTTTGCAGGCAGAACAGCATTATATGTCAAAGGGTTTGCGGCTGGGTTGGTATTTACATTCTATTTTGTTTGCCTGCAAAATACCTTCCCATACCAAAAAACACTAGAACATAGAGGTGAAGGTTCTATGCAGGCACAGGTCAACTTCTCCATGTTCAATGAGTTGTGTGGGTATTGTCTTCAGCAATGGGGACTTGCTGTCAGTTTGTGGAGAGCAATGTATTGGGCAATGTCCTTGGTTAGGGATTTCCATGGGACCCCATAGGCAAACAACTAAATTGGATGTAATCCTGTACTGATACTGGAAGCTTAGTTTGGTGGCAAGAGGAGGTCAGTTGGGACTCCATCTCCCCCACTATTTGGAGACATTGTTAGGACCACCTTCATATATTTTAGGAAGATTCCACAGAACTAGGTTTCCATATCACCCGCCACAGCCACATGCCCCTCGATTCTAGCTGTCTCTCCTCACAGTCCCTCACTCAAGGCTGTCTTCCCTACATCTCCCCGCATGATTCTCGCATTCCTCTGAGAAAACTTTCTGAACAGAACATTAGTGCAGGCACTAAGAACAACAATTAATAAATGGAACCTCATGAAACTGAAAATCCTCTGTAATTCCAAGACTCTCATCATTCATTCAAAGTGGCAGCCTACTGAATATGAAAAAATTTTTACCACTCTGCATCAAGTGCAGTAATAGCATCCAAAATATAAAAAGTTCCAGAAACTAGATGTCATGTCCCCAAATCCAAATACTACAATTAAAATTGGGTAAAGATCAAACAGAGAATTCTCAATATGGGAGACTCTTATGGCTATGAAATAATTAAAGAATCATTCAACAATCTTAGCCAACAAGAAAATGCAAATCAAACTACTTTGAGGTTTCATCTTACAGCCATAGTATGGCTAAGAACAGAACAGTAATAAAAATGACATCTCATTCTAAAATACAGATTAAGTGAAACAACCATCCACTGTTGATTTGAATGCAAACTTGTATATTCACCATAGAAATCAGTATGGCAGTTCCTCAGAAAGATGGAACTCAGTGTACCTCAAGATCCAGCTCTACCACTCTAGGGCATATGCTTTATCCTTTATCCTTTATCCTTCAAAAAAGATGGTTGTGCCACCATATTTATTGCTGCTTATTTGTAATAGCTAGAAATTAGAAGCAAGCTAGATGCCCCTCAACATATTAGGTTAATTTTAGTGAGCATTTGTTTTCAATAGCATTAACATAATTTTCTATTTGTAGTTTTAAATAAAAACTGTTTAAAATGTTCTGAGTTAAGGTTCATATATACATATAATTGCTAATCATATTAATTGGAGTTATATAACTTTGAAAATTGCTTTACATTTAATATGTATAAATCTAATTATGTTCTGGATTAGTGTGGTAAATATGTTCAAAGTACATTATATGTCTGTATGAAAATGTAGCCATGACAATCATTACTTTTAATATTTAGTATAAACCCATATCATCTATATCTATCTATCTATCTATCTATCTATCTATCTATCTATCTCTATCTATATATATATATATATATATATATATATATATTTACTTATCAAGTTTTGAATTAGACTACAGTGGTACTTCTTCAAAAACCATTTCCTGGTATCTCACCAAGAAATTATTCTCAAAATCTATTTTCATGCATAAACTTAGAAATAGACAATATGTACTTCAAAGAAACAGATGCAGTTCTCTCTCTCTCTCTCTCTCTCTCTCTCTCTCTCTCTCTCTCTCTCTCTGTGTGTGTGTGTGTGTGTGTGTGTGTGTGTGTGTGTGTTTATTTGCCTTTTTTACTATGGAACCACAAAACAATATGTGATCCTGTAAATAGTGAACCTATGATGTACCTGAGTTTGTTACTGCAGAACTCTCCATCACTATATCCTACATTTAATTATGTAAGGATATAGAAAGTCATGATTTTAAGCAAGAAAAATGTAATAAATGTATTTTCTTGAAGTGTAAAGTCTTTAGCAGTACACTCAAAGAAGTAATATTTGACAAATTTTGTAGAAACCTCTTGTTTCTGTAATATAAAGATAGAGATTGGGAACTATCTAAAGTGATGTCTTTCTCGTGTGTCAAAGACTTAGTTTATTCAGTCATATATATTGCTGTGTGGTTATGAGAATTTATTGAAATTATATGAGTTTTTAAAATGAAAATTTCCTATTAATCTCTTAAATATGCATGCAATTGGACTCCTGGAGAATCTCCATTCTCCATGCTTTTACTTCTAAAAATGTCTGTGAAAATCTTCCTTGCATTTTCCTACAAAGGGACAAGTGGAGTCATGAAAGTCTTCATGGAGGACATGAAGACATGAACTGTGTAGGGAAGGTAAATTCAACATATGGAATCTTCATTACTGCCAAATATTGCTCTGCATCTTCCACATTTTTGTACCTACCAGTGAGATAGTATTTTATTTTTATTAACTCAAACATTAGCTACATTTAATTGAAAAATTGCCTACTTAATAAATCATAACATGAAACAATGAAAAATTACATTGTTACTTACTTCTGATTAACAGTAAGAATTTTTTCCAATTTACAATGATGACTTAATATGAAAAATAAAGGCATAAACCTTTCTGTGTTACTTGAGAAGGTGTATAGTGATTTTGTTAAGCTCAGTTACCTGTTTACAATAATATACAGAAAAAAGTTAATGAATCTGCCTAAACAATCTTAACAAAGCAATATCCAATAATGGTACACAACTGGTCAAAAGATCCCACAGCTAAAACATTAATGTTTATACTGTAAAAATATTGAACTTGAGAAATATAAAAAAATTAAAGAAAATCTGACCATATATCTATATCTATATCTATATCTATATCTATATCTACTGGATTAAATTGGGACTTATTCATAGTTTCTGCAAAGTCCACTGTATGTCTCAATATGCAGTTTAGTTGACATCTAGCAAAGATTTAATTGGATGTATTCTTATCTTCCAAAGGGCAATTCTATGCATAATACTCAGGTGCTCTGTATTTGCTATGGCACTGACCTTTAAGATTCTTAGAAATAATCTTTGAGGTTTCCTTCTACTTTTTTTTTCAAATTGAAAATATCTTGCTAAACTGTTTCTTATTAGATAACAGTGTCACTGTTGCTGAGGTAGATATGGGCATACTGAGGCTTGGCTCATCATGTCAAAAAATTTATCAAAAATACTGTGTAGAAGTCAAAATGTTTGGTTTATTTTTTCATATAGACTTTTCACTTCCTGTGTTTCTTTTCCCTTTTCTATTATTATGAGAGCTGACCAATTTCCATGGAAACATATAATTGGTAAGCTGTATAAAATAGTGATTGCAAAATTAAATAATTTAAGTCATGTAAAATATTTATTGCAGAATGAAATAATTGTTGTAAAGAGTATAGAGGATCTCAGGGAATACAGAGTGATGTTTGTTTGAAATATATTCTGTTCAACATGCTTTTCTCATTGTTAATTTAATATTTGTTCATAATTAGGAGAAAATTAAGTCATGTTATACAACTCAGGTTATAAATGTTTCGCATTAGCTTCATCTTAAATTAACTGACATAGTCTCTGAAAAGACTGTTTACCATTATTCTGTTATTATTAATGGACCTGCCTTAGATACATTCCTACTGCAGTCACTGTTACTCACTAATATCAATTATGAAATTAGACTGTTTAATGATCTCAAGTGATCCTACACTAGTAAACTTCAAGCATAAATAGTTTACATTGATAATCTTTCTGTAAAAGAGTGAGCTTCAAAATGTCAATACATATCTCTTTGTAATTTTTCGAAATGCTAAAAGGAAGTTTAGACACCATTGACTTGTGCAAATTATGAAGCATTTATGGTCAGAATGCAACGCTGACAAGGTGATCAGAAGAAGAGGTTTCATATCCTGTTGGTGTTTTCAAAGTACTGGTTCTCAGTTTTCTAATTACATTAAACTAGGTAATACTTCATTTTACTCTTATTTTCACATTTATAAATTCAAAATAACAACATTATATAAATTATGATAGTTTTGTTCTAATATGAACTCCCCTCATACCAATGAATGGGAGATGATATTTAGAAAAGGCCCCCAAATGTAATGAGCATATTTTCACCTTAAGACAGAAATGAAACTATATTAATAAAAATAAATTTGTCAGCGGTACACCAAGAGCTATGCTTGCTTTTGATGTTAACATCCAGGGGCTCAGATCTTAGGATCAGAACTAGGTTTCTTTTATTCTTTGCCTCTGTAGACTTCTGCATGCTATTCTTTTACCACAGTTCTTGAATCTAGCAATAACATCCAAATTCACATTGCTGTAGAAAATATTTGAAGGCAAATGCAGCAAGTATCTAATTAGTACAGTCTATGTTAATTTTATAACCCAGTAATCACTGGCTTGAAAAGGAATGCTCTGGCTAGCCAGTCTAAAACTTGTCCTCCATCCAGAATTTATTTAATGATAATGAAGAAACATTACCAGGAAAGAAGAGGAAAGTGAAAAGTTTCTGTACCCTGATAAGCCTCTCTGCCAGTGCAGCAATCCAAATCAAACCAAATTAGGACAAGCTCACTCTTTTCTTTTTTATTTATATTTACTTTTTTTTCTTTCTCCATTTTTATTTAAATTAGAAACAAGATTATTTTACATGTCAATCCCAGTTCCCTTTCCCTCCCCTCCTCCTCTGTCCCCCACTAACACCCAAGGGATCCCATACCATTTCTACTCCCCAGGGAGGATGGGGCCTTCCATGGGGGCCTTCAGAGTCTGTCATATCCTTTGCAATAGGGCTTAGCCCTCCCGAGTGTGTCTAGGATGAGGGAGTATCCCTCTATGTGAAATTCTCACTCTTAATGGATACAGTGCTCTGGGATGGCCTTCCAGTCTCCCAGAGAGGAGATGGGAAAGAGAGACTGGAAAACCACATGTCTTTTTTTCTGGGGCTGTTTAATTACACTGTAGAAGTGGTATTGAGCATCTCTGTGGGAGAAGTCATCACTTGGTAGGCTTTCTGAGATGCAACAGGGTTTGGAGGAAGATGGGAAGGGGAGCTTGGGTGGAACTTCCACCAGTACATCCCAGATGTTTTTGGTATATCCATGCCAGGGCCTGGGGTGAAGCTTCCACCTTAACAAAAAGGATGCTATGCATGCACAGAAAGAAAAGAACATCCAGGAACAGTTGCCTGTCATGCTATACATTTTCTTTTCTATATGTGAATACACTCTGAAGAAAATTTTCTCCTAGGCTGGAATAATTTTAGCACAAGGCATTTTAACTTAATTCTTGCTTATGTAGAGAGTAAGTAGAAACTGTTTTTTTTCCATGGAAAAATGTTAGCCTAGTATGAAATAATATTACTATAATCTAAATCTTAGTTTAATATAGAATTATTTCTTCTATAAAAATAAGTGTATTAATATTATTGGTTTTATGTGTAGTTTTGATTTTTAATGTTTTAATTTATTTATTTGAAATTTAATATAATATAGTTTTATCATATTCGTTTTCTTATCTCAACTCCTTTTAGAAACCCCTCAACAACTTTATGTTTTCTCCATCTCATAAAACAAAGACATAAATACAAAATGTGGAGTCCAATTTGTATTGGGCAGCTGTAACTGAGCATGGGCTCTCCCCTGGAATGTGATTGATGAACCCAGTGATATCCCATTGAGGAAAACTACTATAACTAATATAAAAAAGGGTTGTGAGAGCCAGGCATTGGTGGCCCATGGCTTTAATTCCAGCACTCAGGAGGCAGAGGCAGGCGGATCTCTGTGAGTTCAAGGCTAGCCTGATCTACAGATCGAGTGCCAGGATAGGCTCCAAAGCTCCACAGAGAAACCCTTTCTCGAAAAACCAAAAAAAGGGGGGGGGTTGTGAAAAGAAAGTATGCTAGTTGAATATCTCAAAAGTGAAAGCCTATACAAGATGACAGATGCTTGATAGACTGGTGCTAGATGAGAAGGAACTTATTAGTAAAATTGGCTCATGAGTTTGTGTAGGTGGAGAAGTTCTAATATTAGCCATATTCAGACTGGGAACCCTAGGACATTGGTGGCAAAGCTGAGTTCAAATCCGGAAGCCTCTGAGCTCAGAAAAAGATGGTTCAACTATTCAGTCTTCAGACAAACCAATGAAAATATGAGAGGAGAATCCATCAGGACAACTGAGAGTTCTGTTTTTCAAGTTAAGGACCAGTATACCTCATTCCAGGAAATTTAGGATATCCACTGAACACTATTTAGTCCCCCAGCTACTTAGTTGTGGCCATCTATACTGCAGGTAGTCTTCACCTACTCAGTACAAAAAGTCACATGCCCATTGCTCCCAGAAATATCCAGAGGCACATCTATATATGAAGCATTACCAGTTAACATAAATATACTTTAATCTTGTCAATTTGACAACTAATATTAACCCTAATATTAACCATATATATATATATATATATATATATATATATATATATATATATATTGCAGAAAATAAAATCAATGTTGTCAGATTTTCCCTAAAACAACACAAAAATCTATTAAAGTTACTAGAAATTTTATTTTTAAGGATGTTAGAAATTATCATAAAATATATTGGAATAAGATCATTTGTTTAGACTGGCGTTGGTGGCGCACGCCTTTAATTCCAGCACTCGTGAGGTAGAGGCAGGCGGATCTCTGTGAGTTCGAGACCAGCCTGGTCTACAAGAGCTAGTTCCAGGACAGCCTCCAAAGCCACAGAGAAACCCTGTCTCAAGAAAAACAAACAAACAAACAAAAAGATAATTTGTTTACTTACTCTCAGAACAATCAGAAAAATATAGAAATGAAAATATAGACTATAATTGGATAGGAAATATTCCCCCATAAACATCATGTGTTAAAATCTTAGTATCCAATGAGTTGTTCAGTGGTGGAGCTTTGGGGAAATGAGTAGGTATGAAAACTTCACTGAGGAAGTAATAATTTGAGAGCATGAATATAAAACACTGGCAACCTGAGAGTGAAGCCCTAATAAGGCAAGTAATCAGTTTCCCTAGTATCTCAATTACCCTAGAATCTCAAGTACCTTCTCTACTTATGGACATTCATGAGGTAGGCAGCTTTACTCCATGATGTCCTTCACCATAGTGTTTCTTCCCAGGCTGAGGTCCAAAACAAATCAGATTACTACATAGCGTACTAAAACTTCTGAACCAGTAAATCCAAATAAATCTTTAACTTTTGCAGTTATTTATATTAAGTATTCATTTACAGTGACAAATAAATGACTAATGAAAGAAGAAGGTAATATGAAAGTGAGAGAAATATGAAAGGAAGAGATCAAACTGTCCCTATTTGTAGAAGATGATTCTGTACTTGAAATCAGTATTTTTACAATTCTCTTTTCCACATAGTAGATACATCCAGAAACATATATATATATACATATATATACATATATATACATATATATACTATATATATATGTTCATGTTGTAGTGAGAATATATTTTGTAAATATAATTACAAATTATTTGATATGAAACTTTTATTCAAGACATATGTCTTAATAGATGATCTTACATCAGAAGTCCTATTTCTTGCATTTTCTCTGCTTTGGGAAAGGCTGTGAATGATGACTCTTCCCACCCATTACTCCCCTGTACTGATGTACAGCTTGCTTTACTGTTAATGAGTCATCACTGTCCAGTATACTCAGTCTATCACCAGATAACATTTGTAAGTGCTAAAAGGCAATCCCCTGTGAAAAGCAACATTTTGAGTAAGAATGTGGAAAATGTGCTCTGCTTTCCTTAATCTCAAGTCTCACTTCTTTGTTTTCCTTCCCTTCAGAGAAGCATTTTCCCTGAGTCTTGAGCAAAGTACATTTGTTTCCCTCAAAATATCACTGAGAGAAGAATCAATTCATAGAATTCCCCATGTCATCATCTGTCTACTTCAGGTCTTTCCCTGCAAAGCCATATTGACCTCCTGTGAGACTGTCTTAACATTTAAGGCTTTGGGCCATACTGGAGAACCATATTTGAGATTTAAGTTTGTGATAGGGATGAGGAATGGTGGGGGTGGGAGCGACAGGATGATGTGTGATGTTTTTATTAACAGGTTGCTGAAGACTATTGCAGATGTTAATCCGTATTCAGTAGAGTCAACATGCTCCCGTGGTCCAGATAGTTTCTTTCTCTCAGGACAGTAGCATCCTTGACTTGGGCTCAAACTTCAAAGCTTTCACAAGAAAGGGGATAAGTACTTTTTAGATAGTCTGTTGCTCCAATATCATATGTCTAAATCTAAACCGATTTTGACAAAAGCATTTTAAGTATGCCGTCAATTACTCAAATGTCTGTGACTGAAAAGTAGCCCTCTTGTGTTGATTTTTACTGAAAACATTTCTTGCTAATAGGAAAAGTAACTGCACCATCATGTAGGAAAAATTTTTACATCAAAATATTGAGGAAAACTGTTAGAAATTCTTTTGTTTAACTTTTCCTTGTGAAATGTACATTTAAATTGGGTCAGCATCTAAAATTAGTATATTTCAAATATATTCACTGTTATTCTGTCCATATTGTTGCACTGATAATTAGAGCAAAGACTATTTGTTATTTTAGTTTTATTGCTGCAAGGGTCTCATAACTATTATCTGTTGAATTAAATATTTCTAACTCCGAATCATTCTCAATACTAACATCAGCATAATAGCTTTATGTTACACCGTACCCTCATAAAGTTGTATGGAACATATTTGATATAGTTGTATTGCTTTTCTAATATTTATTTGGAAAAAATTCTGAATTAAGTTTAAATGATAATTGTTGAATTAAACTCTACAAAGTTGGAAAAGAAACACTTTCATATTTTTGTTTTCTACTAACTATGCAAAGGAATAGCTTTGAAAGCACTTTGATACTTGTATTTGCCTTCCCATTCAGATGTATGCTATACACTATTGGTCTGGGGACCAAGAGCTCTCCCTTGTTCAGGTTAGCTGTTTCTGTGGGTTTCACCAGCCTGGCCTTGACCCCTTTGCTCATCACTCGTCCTTCTCTGCAACTGGAATCGAGTTCAGAAAAAAAAATGTTACCTGTTGATTTTGTAGTATCTTGATTGCTTCGTGTCTCTACTGAAAAAAAAAAAAAAAAAAAAACCAACATGTCCCAGTATCTAAATCTTATTGCTTGAAAAAAATTATTTCTTTTTAGGGCTTTTAAACAGTAAAAACAATAGTACAGGACAAACAAAGCTGAGTTAATGCCTCCAATATGTTATCCAAAAATAGCTAAGCTCCTAGAGGTCAGGTATTGAATAGTGTTGAACCTCCCAATTTCTCATCCTATATAACCTCAGCCATTTTGGACTCACTGTTTGTTGCCCTCTTGGCCACTCTTCCCCCTCCTACTTCTCTTCTATTCCCCTCTCACTCTCCTCCTCACATCTCATGGCCAGTTTCAGTCTTTCTTCCAGAAAGCTGTGCTTTCCTCCATGTCTACAATAAAAGCCTCCTCAACCTATACCTAGGAACATAATGTCCTCATTTTGTTTTCATTCAGAATCTTTGGTTTGTTTGTTTGTTTGCTTGTTTGTTTTCTAAAGAGAGAAATAAAATGCATGGAGTTGGATGGGTGGGAGATGAGATTATCTGGGAGGATCTGGGAGAGGGGAAGCTTGATCAGAATATAATGCATAAAAATGTTTCTATAATATATCTCAATCAATTACTTACAGGCCTGAGACTGGAAAACAGTTAATATACATACATATGTATATATGCAGATGCACATATATACATATATGTATTTCAATACAGTGTGAAAGTAGAAGAAATGCTAGGAAAAGGAAAGAGACTACTGGAAGGGAAGAGAGGAGAGGATGTTGTGTAAGTATGGTCAAAACATAATATTCACTTTTTCATTAATTTTTATTATATACACAAATGCATATGTATATACATACATGCATGCCTAAACACATAAATATATCTTCCCAATGGGTTTATGGAAGGTTTAGCGGAAGGAAAGGTAAAGGGAAATGAAAGCATAATCTCAAAAGTAAAATAAGTATTTTAATTTAAAAATCTTAATGTGTAATGTTTTTGAAACATAACACTGCAATTAATATGCATCAAAAATTGAATTCTAAACACTGGAAGAGTTCATGTTTAACCTGATTAAAGCACTCCACAGTGCATGCACATGTCAAAACTTCACATGGTGTTCCTCTAATGTTTATGAGTTTTCTTTTTTAACTTTGCTTAAAAATTAATTGAAATACAAAAATTGAAATCCCCAGACACTTTGTACATTAAAAAAGTTAATAAAATTCAAAACTAAGAACTCTTGTCAATGTGTAAGAGTGTTTCTGGCTCTTTCTTCAATTTACACTTGAAACTAGAGTTAGTGGCTAAGAGGTTTGAAGTGGTTTCTTATTAATGTTGAGAAATGTTTTTTAAAAAGTGATGTTAGAATAGATTCGCTTTTTGTCAGTGGTGACCTTTTGCTGTCTGATTTTTGTCTGAGAGCTTTCCATCTGGAGAGCCTCTTCCACACTTGAGAGGTCTCTGCCTCTGTGGAGAGTCTCTTATCTGTGCCCTGACTTGCTACTTTTCATGTCTAGAAGGAGCTATCTTTCCTCTGGCCTTGCAGAGTTCGACTTAACTCTTTTTTGATGGTTCTTTGCTTAAACTCAGTGGAATAAGGCAAAAGCAACATTGAGAATCTAATTCAACAGTTTTTTCAAAGACTTCCACAAAACACTGTCCCTTGGTATAATATTATTAGCATTTTGCTTTCTGAGGATCTTAGGCATACTTCACATGTTATTAGCATTCAACCAAACCTTGTCCTGTCTAATTGGTCTTCCATATTTTTCCACTTCTTTCTATGTGAGATATTAAAGTACACATAGTGCTTAGTATTTCTTCAATGCCACCCTACCCCACACTGAATGAAACACAAAACTATGTGGTATGTATGAAAATCAGTCCAAAAGTGTTAAGAGTAGAAAGCATAGCTTCATTCACATATCAGGGATTATTTTAACCATTCAAGAGGAAAAGGAACATAATAAAATATTTTCTTGACTTGAAACTGTCATAGTCTAGATGGATGAAGAGTGAGATAAACTGATATCTAAACACATTGTGTGCTAATCAGATCATGTTTCAGTTCAAGGCCAACATATATATTCTTCTGTGGTCAGGAAAACTGGAAGAAGAGATGCTGTGACTGGTAATAGAAAGTTGTACCTAGTCCAACCTTTGCCTTTCAAGGCCAACATCAGGTTTAGGGTAAAGATCTGCCAAAGAAGTGACTCTAAGGGCAGAGATGAGGAGGTCAATCTTTCTTTTGCTAGATTTAGAAGCAAAGTTCTTAGGAGAGGTGAATCAGATGATGAACATTGTGGTCTGACTATTCAAGGCCTTTAGTTATGAGCTAAAGAATGCAGATCTCTCTCTCTCTCTCTCTCTCTCTCTCTCTCTCTCTCTCTTTCTCTCTCTCTCTGTGTGTGTGTCTGTGTGTGTGTGTGTGTGTGTGTGTGTGTGTGTGTGTGTGTGTGTGGATGTGTGCACATGTTTGTGCAAAGTGGGAGTTGATCACTGATGACTTCACTATTTTTAATGCAAATGATTCAGACAAGGAAGAGAATAACAATAAGCAGGGAACTTAAAAGGCAAGGATAATATTCTCAGTGTAGTATGTTAAAAGGTTAGCTGTGGATTTTAAACACTCACAATTGTCACTAGATGGAAAACAAAACAGATGCTTCTTGGCAAATGAAATAGGATAACTGCTCCTCAGACCCATGGTGACTGGGAAGCTTTGACGGTAGTGATGGAAATTCAGTGATGTAGAATCCTATGTGTGGCACTTGTACTCTCACAAGACCTGAGAACCACTGGCATACCACCTGGTTGTAAGACTCCATGCAAAGTTATTAACATGTATTCTTGATACAAAGATGCTATGAGCCTCAACACAAACTGTTGCTCTTTCATTTAGCATTAAAAAGCTGCCAATGAAGCCCATTCCTTCCAACTATATGATGCATCCTCATTTCACAGTATTACAAAATCAAAATATATATCCTAGAATGTATGAAATGTGTGGCATTTCCCATAGTGAACTCCACTGGACAAAACTAATGGCTGCCTCACAAGTACATCCATGCTTTTAAGTGTGTCTCATCCACTAACAAGCTGCATCAATGAAAACCTACGTTTGTTTTCATCTATTTTTAACTCAGACTTTCTTGTTTCCACTCTTATTTCTGTAGGGTGGGAGAATGCAACTGTTGGAATCTCCCTCTATTTTACCCACACTTTACTTGCAGAAGTATCCGAAGCTTTGATATTCATACCTTGACAAAAATTTAGTCTTCAAAAGTTAGAGGTTTCTTTCTTTGTGAGAGAATGGTCTTAGTTTTCCAAACATAATCTGTCCTGCCCCACTCCAGATCAAGTGCTGCAGTAACACTTAAGTATGACACACAGACACCTGTATTTCCAGTTTCCATAGATTCTGCTGGTGATGTGTGTGTGTGTGTGTGTGTGTGTGTGTGTGTGTGTGTGTGTGTGTGTGTGTGTGTGTGTGTGTTTTCCTGAGATGTCCAAGTCTCATGCGTTTGGATAAACATGATTGTGTTCTGAAATTTCTACCCTTACTTTGCCCATCAATGAGAGTTCTATCAATTAGTCCTTATATTTTCTCAAGTTGTTTTTATCTGCCTTTCACACCCTCTGCCATCTACACATTCTTTCTATGTCATCCTCCTAGATCAGAAGCAGCCCAGATTTACACAGCTGTAGTATATTTTCCTAAACTTTCACTGACTGTGAATCAAGTGGGGAGTTCCTCCAGCCTATAGTGCACGAGTATGTAGAAAAAAAAACATTAACAATAACAAAATGAGCCAAAAAGCAAAAAATTAACTTGATAGTTGGCAGAAAATAAAAATAGTCCATTAAGATAATCTAATTATAAAACACAGCCTAAAAGTTAGAACAAGGTAAGCAAATGCAAGTCACTAGGAGGGAAAGATGGAAAACTACATCAACATGGAAGTAGCTAAAGGAAGTACCATCAAGTTTGGTGGTAGAGTGACCATCACAGGGTTGTGCATTGTATAGTCTGATAAGGACATAACTTAGGTGGCAGATGGAAATTTCACCTTCAGTTTTAGCTGAGAGGGTGACCTCTCACATACAACTGATTTGTGGTACCCTTTTCCTTAGTAGTCAGGTCCACAAGGCAGTTATCCAGGGCCATCACAATACCCACTTCTTGCACTTCCAATCCTAGAGGACATGTTAGCCAATATTCTTCTATTATGGTTGGTAACTCATCACAGAGCTCTGAGGCTAGATTACATTATTCAAATGAAAATTTATATTGAAGAATCTACATGTAAAAACTAAAAAAACCCCATTGTTCACTTTGATTTTATCAAAAACCATTTCCATCCCCTGACAAATAACTTCTTTGCTCCAGCAGCAAGAGGAAAGGTTCTTATAAAATGTAAGTGTTCTACTATACTTACATGTAAGATGTAATCAGATATCATCTTCAGTACTCAGCAGAAATGTCTAAAATTTATAAATTAAGTAAAATATTTTTCCCTAAAAAGTTTTGTGTGGCAGGAGGCCACCTGCTGAGAACACCAATGATAGAATCCTTTGACTGTGATTGCAGAGAAAGCCACTGTGCCTGCCAAGTCAGAGCCTTGCTGGGATCTAGGTACCTTCTTATTGAAATATTAGCTTTGCTAATATCTACTCTTTAGGAAGCTACCAGTGATATAAAGAAGGTAACATATTGAACTTTCAATGTACCATTAATATCCTTAAGTTTATTTTACTACTGTGTCTTTTTGACATCCTATATTTTATTTTACAAGCCATATATAACACTTGACAGTCACTTGCTAATATGCAGTTTGTGGCTCTATTATGATGTGATCTATTTATTTACTAACTTTAATTTTATATATGTGGCTGTTTTGCCTACATATATGTCTGTGTACCACTTGTAAGTCTAGTTCCTCTGAAGCCAGAAGACAGTGTCTGATCCCAGGGAACTTGAGTAACATATGGTTGAAACCACAATGCCAGTACTGGAAATCAAACCTGGGTCTTCTGTAAGCACAACCAATGTTCTGATTCAGTGAGGGACATTGCCAGTGAAAAACACTTAATGTTGCTCAGAGTGAATCAGAAGATTAAATAGGCAATATTTCCAATTATGAATGGGTAGAACAAAAGCACAGAGAGTCAAGTAGCCTGGCTGGGATCACGAGGATAGTAATTAGAAGAGAAAATAGTAAATTTCATGTTACCTGAATCTAGAGTTTTTGTTTTGTACACAGTATAGCTTCTTGGGGATAGCTTACAAAGTCATTTGCCAAGGACAACAACCATGAACAGCTTAATAGTTGTATATTTTTCAGGTATCTGAGCTTCTTGCATGCTCATATAATTCAACTTGGAGGTATGCCTGAAGAAGTAGGAGGCTTGATAGTAACATTGCTCAGACTTACTATGGAGAAAATGTTTTCTTCCATATGAATGGTCATTTTATTCCTGCTCTTAAAATTGGAAATAGGTCAAGTTATTTATTGCAATTCTTAAGCCATCTTCTAAGATACTAACATTTTAAAGCTTAGAATCCCTTTCTCACCTCTACTTTTCAATCTGTTAGGAAATCATGGTTATACTATGCACATGAAATCAAATATTTATTAAAGAAAAACAATGACTATAAATTTATTTTAGTTCAGAACCTTGTGGCATAAATTATATCATTTACTTTGATATATTTTCCCAGGGAGGAACAGGGTAATCATATTAGCTCAGATTAAAACGAAGTGGTTACCTAGAAGCCAGAGTTTTCAGTGAGTCTATCATTGGGATTGACAGTGTTTTCAATATTTACACATAACACTGCTAGAAGCAGCCTTCCTTTTCTCTAAAATAACAGACCAAGAATGGGTTGTCAGGATGACAATCTGAATTGGCTTGTCATGACATCAGGTCCCATGTCTGTAGGACTCTGACTATTTGTCCATCTCAGGACTTAACAACAGCACCTGTTGGTCTCTGCCATCATGTTATGGATGACTAAAAAGACTATTGTCGTGTTTCAAGGATTGGCTGAGTCCTCTTTATATTTGTGAGGCCCACTTTCATCCTCAGAAGAGCTAATCAAACATAGGAACTTCCAGCTAGCCAAAGTCACTTGAGATCAATAAAGCTAATGTATATGTTGAATAAATATCTATCTGAGGGCATCCAAGGTCATCTTTTCTTAAAGACCAAAAGACACCATAGGGATCAAAGCAATGTTCATTTTGGTCTGTATTTCTGGGAAAATCATAATGCCTGGCACAAAATAGATAAAATGAGTTTAATAAATATGTTGGGGGAGGAAACATATTTAATTTATGGGATTTTACAATAAGCCAATTTGTTCACGTCAATTTACTTCTTGTTTCTATTTTATTACATTGCTAAGAGGTTGGCTTTCTGTTTTGAATGGCATGGTATCAGATATTTCCTAGTCTTTATTCTCATTTTCACTAATTTTATAAAAATATATTTTATTTTATGAATTTTGGCTACATGTATGTTGTATACCATATGCATTGCTAATACATATAGAGGCTAAGAGAAGGCATCATGTCCCCTGAAACTGGGGTTATAGAGGGCCAGGATCTGCCATGTGGATGTGGGGAATGACAGACGGATCCTCTGGAAGAGCAGCCTGTGCTCTCAAAGGCTAAGTCATCTCTCCAGACCCACACTTTCTATAAAACTGAGATAGTTATACATATTTGTTTTGCACAGGATTTCCATTTAATAAGATCAATTACCCATACCCATTACTTTTCTAAGGTGTTTGTAGCAAAGTACCACAGCTTGAAAAGCAACAAAAATTGATTTCCTCACATTCTTAGAGGCTCAACGTTTAAACTGTGGTCATCAGCGTGGGTAGTTTACTGTGAGGCACTCCACTGGGACTGCAGAGGCTTAGTTTTCCCCACTGCCTTTGCATGGTCCTTTTCCTGTGCTTTTTTTTTTTTTTAAATGTGACTTCCTCTTTTTAAGATGTAAGTCAGGATAGACTAAGGCCCCCATCTGTCTAATGTGCCATCATCAAATACTGACACATTCTCAAATTCTTGGTATAGGATTTCCACATGTCAATATATTTCAAGACATAGTTCTTAACTTAGTTAAAGACACCATGTGGGGACCTGTCATGCAGCAGGCATTTGCTCCTGGAAATACTGTGATGATCAAATTTAGTCAAAGGTTTCCAATAAATCAAAAGTGATTCTACTTTTGTCTTTTAAAATTGTTCCTTCAGTCCCTTGCAGAGCTTGCTTGAGAAGAAAAATAGCATGTAGGCAGGGCATAAGCAATCCCAGCATGATGTGAGAGCACAAGGAAAAAGATGAAGAGTCCTGCTCAAGGAAGGTATTCTCTGAGCTCACTTACAGATTTAGCAAGAGCTTGTCACAAACTGAAAAATAAATGACTGGAAGAAAATGTGATGCTATAAATGGCAGCAAATCTTTTTTAGAAGAAAAATGAAAAGCATAAGGAAGTATATTTGGAATTCAGGTGATGTGACACTGACTTTTCAGGCCAAGCATGAAGCTACAATAACAGAACATCTTAGGGTGGAGAAGATGGCTCAGTGGGTAACTGGCTTGCTGTGCAAGCATGTGGATTTATGTTCAGTCATAATGCAGATGTACAGCTTGTAGCATGAGTCTTTAATCATGGTGCTCCTATGGTGAGAGGGAAGATGGGGTCAGGATAAGTCATGGAAGCTCACAGTGCAGTTAGCCTGGCATACAGAGCAAAAAGATGAGACTGTGTTGGAAAAGAGTTAAGGTGAGGATCAATCCTTAATTGTTTTTATGACCTCTGCAGATGTACCAAAGCACCAGTGTACATACTTGTGCATGAATGTACAAACACACACACACACACACACACACACACACACACACACACACACACACACTGACATACGCACACACACACAAAACATACACACACTATGTGCAACTTTTTAAATACCAAAAATTACAAAATTTTCAAGAAGACCTTGTAGTCAACTTTTGAAGGACAGCTTCACCTATACCTCAAACTTGTGAACTTCGAAGTCATTTTTGTCTGGTGCCTATTCCTTTTCTTTGGGACTCTTTTTTCCCTTCTATTTATACATTTCCATCTTGTTCTCTTCCATAAAAGTAAGTTCAATCTCTGTCAAAGTGTGCTGTTGAATTACCAATATATGAATAACATTTATACACCTATAAATTACTTGGATATAATCTCAAATCCCCAAGTAATATATTCTGAGAAATTTTTACAAATCTTGTCTTTCTTTAGCAAAGTAAAGAATAAGTAACTTGCATGAGGGTCCCCCAGTAAGAGGAGCCATAGATAAACCAGAGTGGAGCATCATGGACCACACTGCACTGCCTCATCACACCCCTCTTCTGGTGCAAAATAAATAGATAAGGATAGAGAAAGAGAGTAAGAGAATGAAAGAGAAAGAATAGATGTTGGAGAGATAATAACTAGATGAATAACTAGATAAATAGAAGAGAGACAATAGATAGATGATAGATAGATAGATCATAACATTTACATTACACATATACACATTGTATATGGTATAATATAAAAAGTATAGCTGAAAGACTGTAATTACTTTAAGAATATATACCCATCTTTTTCATAGAAAATTATTTTCATGTGAAATACACCTCCTATTTGAGTAGTGTAGTGATATATTATTTATTATTTGTTAAAGCTTGTTTGAGGATTCAGAAAGGAAATCCAACCACAAACTATAGAAGCCAGGCATACACCTTTAGTCCCAGCTGCTAGAAGCTAGGAGGTGATGGTACACATCTTTAATCCTAGGATTAAGAGATTTGTGACTCCAAGGCCACCCATATCTACACAAGAGTCAACCAGTCTAAAAGAGAATTACAGTTCATGCCTTTAGTCCTCAAATTAGGGAAGTCTATAATACAAACTGAGTATCAGAGGGGTATTCATTACCCAGCCACACTGAAGAAAGGTTATAGCCTGTTGCATGGTGAGAGCTCGTAGAGACAGGACCAGTCCATTCACCCTGAGGTAGAGGTAAGAAGCTAGTGGCCAGCTGATTTTCTTTGCTGATATTCAGTTTGAATCTTGAACCCCAATATCAGTCTCTGGGGCATTTATTTATTTGTGTTACAAGTAGCTACTAGGTACCTAGAATTATTCTAGTATTAACATAGATTTCCAATAGTGATGGTTTCCCACATGAAAAGCAGAAGTAGAATGACACTTTTCCAGTGTAGCTATCACATTCTGCTAAGGGTTCAACAACCTTCACTTTGAAACAATAAGAAGTATCAGTCAAAATAGTAATTTGAAGAGGAAGAACTGATGTAGTATTACATAGACTGAGGCAGAGGACAGATGCAAGGAAAGCCTCCAGGCAGGTATAAATCTCTAACAGAAAAGTGTTAACAGTGAAGTCCATGGATTGTTGGAAGATATAGGAAGACTAAGTTGGTCAATACCCAAGGAAACTTTGACAGAGGCAGTACATGGAACAGTTAGAATAGGCAGCAAGGGGCTTGGAGGAACTCAGGAAGGCTGAGGAAAGGGATATCGTGACTTCAAGAAAAATGAGGTGATGTGGGCAAAGGAGACAATTATGAATGGATCCAGAAAGTTAGGGTTCTAAGGATTCTAAGCATGAATATATTCACTTATCAGTAAGTCAATTCCTATTTATATTATAAATAAAAATTGAATTTGACAGTTTGTCAGAGTGGAAATTTTGACCTGGGAAATTGTATCTGCATTCATTTAATTAATAATTTGTCAAATATTTCTTTTAATTATTTTTATTAACACATATTATTGTATATTTTAGTAGAGTTCACCACAATATTTTCATGCATAGATATAGTATCAACCAAATCCAACTTTCTTTTGTAAGCACAACTCCCTATATCAAGTAATATTCTTCATTCAGGATGATTGATTGGTTTGTAGCTTTCAACAGTGGTGGAGAATGTGCTGTCATTATCTGTATATGTCTGTCTGATTTCACTCACACGATGGCTACCTATTCAATTCATTTTGCTGCACATGACAAGATTTCATCCCTTATGGCTTATGGTATATATGTGAATTATTTACATGTCTATGTATCCATAATATATACACACATGTATATATACACACATATATCACATATATCCACATATATTATTGTGTAATATATGTACGATTTCTCTCTATATATAAAACATACAGTATTCATGTATGTATAATATTTTATTCAGCCACTAATCTGCTAAGGGGCACCTAAACTGTTCCCAAATATTAACTACTATGATTAATGCCACATTAAATGAATACCCAAGTATCTTTTGAATATTTTTATGTAAATTTTTTGGAAATATACTCAGAAATAACATAACTAGACCACATAATACATTATTTTGCAATTTTTTGGAGACTTTCATCCAATAATCCATAACATTTGTGCTAAATGTACTTCTCATGCAGAATGTGTAAGAATTCATTTTATGAAGAAATGAGAAAGAAAGGATAGTGCTAAATTCCAGGACTCTGACTTAAGATCTCAGTATAGGATATAGTCCAAAGATTTGGGTGGATAGTTTTATTGTCTTTATTAAAGAACAATGAGATTATTCCATTTACTGATATTTAGATAGAACCAGAGGATGTTATCTCAAGTTAAATAAGCCTGACACAGAATGACAAGCATGACATTTCTTCTCTCAAGTGAAAATTAAAATTCTTTGACCTGAGCATAAAATAGTGATCAATGCAGGCTGTAAAATGGGTAATAAAGATGAATAAAAGTATTGTAGATTTGATTTTTGTATCTAAATTTGAATATTGTAGTGTATACTGATACCCACTAATATGTCTAATTAATGCAAGTTAATAAAACAAAAAAAATGTAGATGGAAGGATCTCTGTTTTAGTGGTAGGAAATTCCATGGTATCTGTTTGATTCTGATATCTGAAATTTTTATTTATTATTCTATATTAATATCAAATTTTCTCAAAACACTTTTAAAAGGCAAGTACTCAGTAATAGGTAAAAAATGAAATGGACCCCATCAAGTTTAAGAGCCAGTTACATTGAGATAGGAGGATTTATATTTTAAAACTATACTGATTGTCCCAGATGATCTCTCTAAATCATTCTTACATAGTTTCTGATTTTGATTAAATAGTATTTTATGTCATTTGATTATACGGTGATATTGGTCAGGGATAGTACTTTATAGTACTCTTAAATGCTATACAAATCATTTCTAGTCTTTCATTAATGAATATAAAATAATTAAGCATAAATCCCTCAAGGACACAGAAACACAATGGAAAGGAAGAAATTCACCATTTGAAAACTGGCATTTACATCTTAATAGATAAAAAAAAGAACTGTGCGTGCTTGCACAGTTACATGCTCACTAGCCTTCCTTGCCTGTGTTATTACAGTTAAAGCTTTCTGTTAAGCAGAGTGTGCCCAAGTCACTAATAACTCTAAAAATTATAGTTGCTTGCTTGGCAACTGTCATCAATATGATATTGCAATATGATACTTGTGAATGAATCATAGAGAATTAACAGAGTGTTTGATTCACCATTCTATATTAGTAGTTTATCATCATTTCAGTGATAAGCTTTTTATCAGTTTAGTCTATTAAATGTCAGCAATTACATTTACAGCAAGTATCATAGGGAACAGTGTTGTCTTTCTCATGACCCTGTGCTTATTTCATTTCACTTCATCTTTACCCCATCCTAGCAGCCTTCATTCTACCCAGACATAATTTTATCTCTTCTAGAATGTCATAAAATTAATGACAGGTCAAATAACATTTTTGATTTGGCTTCTTTCACTACTGAACATACCTGAATTCTTTTTAAGTATTAAATTTATTTTTTAATTTCATTTTACATTCCAACTAAAGTTCTCTCTTCCATCCCTCCTCCTAAACCCTAACCTTCCCCCAGCCCATGCCCCAACCACTCTTCCCAATGGGTAAGGGCTCCCGTAGGGAGTCTACAAACTCTGGCACATTAAGTTGGGGCAGGAACAAACACCACCCTCTCTGATTTAAGGCTGAGTATGGCATCACCAAATAGGGAATATGTTCCAACAAGCTAGCTCATACACCAGGAATAGATCCTGGTCCTACTACCTTGGGCTTCTCAGATAGCCCAAGCTTCTTTTATACACAACTTTCTTTCATTTTTCATTTCTTTTTTCTTTATAGTTTAACTTATTGCTATCTTTTATTTCTTGCATGCAATAATGCATTTATTATCAAAGACCACCCTATATTTTATTAATTTTTCCATTACTGTATTGTAAAATATTTTAAAATAATTTTTAGAGTCTTAGAATAAGCTTATCAAATGACAAACAACTCTATACAAGTAAATTTATGTGTGATCAGCTATTTCCAATTTTTGCTAAAATTGAGTAAAGCTTATATAAACATTTGAGTATAATATTTTTCAAAAACTGTATTTATTTGTAATGTATTGAATTCTTATGCTTTAGCACAATGAATCTATACACTGAAATCTCAGCTTGTGAAGTGTTAGCATTAGGAAATGGAGATATTATGAATTAGATCATAAAGCTGAAGTCTCATTGAAGGTGCTGTCATTTAAAATATTCCAGTGATTTCCCTAATTCCTTATCATCACGAGAAGATTCAAAAAGAATTTATCATCTCCCACACAGAAAAAGAGACCTCACTGAACACTAATATCAGACTTCTGATCTTCATGGTTATATACTAAAGTATGATTTTATTAGAAGCCTTTAGGACTTTGCTACAACATTCAAAACTGACTAAGACTGTATCCAACACCTATAGATAAAGTCCTAAAAGTTTTCCTCCACCCTTTGCTTCTCCCCTCCTTTTTCTCCCCCCTCTCTCCCCCTTCCCACCTATGTTCTCAATTTACTCAGGGGATCTTGTCCCTTTCCCCTTCTTGGGGGGGGTTCATTTATGTCTCTCTTAAGGTCCTTCTTGTTTCTTAGCTTCTCTGGGGCTGTGAATTATAGGCTGTGTATCCTTTGCTCTATGTCTAATATCCACTTATGAGTGGGCACATACCATGTTTTTCTTTCTGTGTCTGGGTTACCTCACTCAGGATGGTTTCTTCTAGTTATATCCAATTGCCTGCAAATTTCAAGATGTCATATTTTTTCAGCTGAGCAGTACTCCATGGTGCATATATACTACATTTTCTTTATCCATTTTTCAGTTTGGGGTATCTAGGTTGCTTCCAGGTACTGGCTATTACAAATAATGCTGCTATGAACACAGTTGAACAGATGTCCTTGTTTGATATGAGTGTGCATCCTTTTGGTATATGCATAAGAGTAGAATTTCTGGGTCTTGAGGTAAACTGATTCACATTTTCCTGAAAAACCACCATACTGATTTCCAAAGTGGCTGCACAAGTTTTCATTCCCACCAGCAATGAAGGAGTGTTCCCCTTTCTCCACATCCTCTCTAGCATAAACTGTTGTTGGTGTTTTTGGTTTTAGCCATTATGACAGGTGGAAGATGTTATCTCAGAGTTGTTTTGATTTGCATTTCCCTGGTGGCTAAGGACATTGAGAAATTTCTCTAGTGCCTTTCAGCCATTTGAAATTTCTCTATTGAGAATTCCTTATTTACATCTGTACCCCAATTTTTAATTGGATCATTTGGTGTTTAGATGACTAGCTTCTTGAGTTCTTTGTATAATTTGGAGATCAGCCCTCTGTCAGATATCTGGTTGGTGAAGATCTTTTCCCATTCTGTAAGCCACTGTTTTGTCTTGTTGACTGTGTCCTTTGCCTTACAGAAGCTTCTCAGTTTCAGGAGGTCCCATTTATTAATTGGCAATATCAGTGTCTATGCTACTGATTTTATGTTCAGGAAGTTGTCACCTGTGCCAATGAGTTCATTGGCACTTGCCACTTTCTCTTCTAAGAGTTTCATTGTGGTTGGATTTATATTGAGGTCTTTGATCCATTTGGACTAAAATTTTGTGCATGTTGATAGATATGGATCTATCTGCAGTCAGCATCAAATTATGCCAGCATCATTTGTTGAAGATTCTTTTTTCCATTGTATAATTTTAGCTTCTTTGTCAAAAATCAGGTGTTCATAGGTGTGTGGATTAATATCAGGGCCTTCAATTCATTTCCATTGGTCTACCTGTCTGTTTTTGTGCTGATACCAAGCTGTTTTCATTACTATATTTCTATCGTAGAGCTTGAAGTCAGGGATGGTGATGCCTCCAGAAGTTCCTTTATTGTTCATTGTTGTTCAGTTTGTCTTGGGTCTTTTGTTTTTCCATATGAAGTTGAGTATTGTTCTTTCAAGGTCTGTGAAGAATTGTGCTGGTATTTTAATGGTGATTGCATTGAATCTGTAGATTGCTTTGGTTTAGATTGCCATATTTACTATGTTGATCCTATCTATCCAAGATCATGGGAGATATTTCCATTTTCTGGTATCTTCCTTAATTTCTTTCTTTAGAGACTTAAAGTTATTTTTGCCATCAGGTCTTTCTCTTGTTTGGTTAGATTTACCCCAAGATATTTATGTTGATGCTGCCTATTGTGAAGGGTGGTGGTTCTCTGATTTCCTTCTCAGCTATTTATCATGTATATATATTAGGGCTACTGATTTTTTTTGAGTTAATCTTGTATCCTGCCACTTTACTGAAGGTGTTTGTCAGCTGTAGGAATTCCCTTGTAGAATTTTTTGGGTCACTTTTATAAACTATATGTCATCTGCACATATTGAAAGTTTGAGGACGAGAATATGAGGGACCAGAAAGATCCAGTTGGGGGATTAGCAGAGAAGAAGAGCAAGGAAAGAGTTACCCTTAATAGAGGAAGTCATTATGGGCTTAACAAGAATTCTGGCACTAGGTAAATCTCCAGGAATCCACAAGATGACCCCAATTAAGCATCTAAGCAATTTGGAGAAACTACTGTAAATGCTCTTCCCCTATAATGAAATTTATGAGTACCTTAAATACAACTCTAGAGCCTTCGTCTTGTAGATGATAGAAGTAGAAGCAGAACCAGAGATTCACAGGTAAGTACTCAGTCAAACTTCTGGAATTCAGTTGTGTTATTCACACATAATCTTAGGGTCATGGTCTTTATTGTTCTGTTTCTGCTGTAATAGTCCTGTTACTTTTATCTTCTCCATGCTTCTTCTTATAGCTTCTTTTCCTATTCTAAAATCTCTTATTCAGGAGTCTTGGAGTGATAAATTTCTCTTATTGGTCAAAAGCACATTCCTAGAACATGAGATAAAAAGCTGAGCCATTTACCCTGTCAGTACAAGGGTCCAAGGCCATAAGATCAAAACCAGGATTGGAGAAGGAGGGCACAGTGCCCAATGATAACTTTAAGATAGAGATCTATTGTTAGTAGACTAGCAAGTGGAGAATGGGCATGCTTTTCTTGGTAACCTTGGTTGGACATCTGTTGTTCTGACCTTGTACATAGCTGTAAGGTTTCAAATTTATAATCTATTTTAAAAAGGCCTTTAGTCTAGTTTGAACTTTCTCTGAGGTCAAAGTGAGTTAATTGTGTGCAGTTTGCCTGAGCCAGAGAACAAGGCAGGCTGTTAAGAGTCCATAGTCCCAGTCCTTGTGGGAAAAATAGATCTGGTTATGAGGCATGTCTCAGTACAGATTATATAGCTGAATAAACAGTCATCCAAGGATATGTATGCTTGGCAGATGGAACATTTTTATGAGGTAAACACACAAAGCATTTGGAAACACCCAAAGCTCTTCTTGGAAAGAAAAGAACTTTTTAAGGAAGACTGAAGTGACTCATGAGAGCAATAAGACAAAAGTAACTGTTTTCCACAACCAGTGACTCCTCGGCCTTGCCAAGTGTGGCTACCACATCAGAGATCATGCTTTAGTTCACCTATTTGTTAAACAGTAATTAATACTTGCTGATGGCACCTGGCATCTGCCCCCATTTTTGTTTAAAAAGCATGTAAATCTCTCTAGGGAAGAGAGTAATGTGAGTAATTCAAAGTCTGAAGATGTCTGGAGAATTATAATGATTTTGAAATCAATAATCAATACTTTATATTGATGTTTAATCAGTATTTATATCAATAATTTATAGTTATAACCAATAATTATAATCAATAATCTATATAATTAATAATCAATTAATCTATATTAATGGCAAATGGAGAACTGTTTTAAACATGTTGCAGATGTATTGTAGATGATTTTATAATATCTGGGAGGAGTCATCCAATATACTAATGCATAGGGGAAATGTGTCTAGTAATTGACTACTACACTGCTAGAGTTTATGTGATGAATCCTATCATAGAAAGATAACATTGTGGCTTCACAGAGAATTTCCAGTAAGGACAGTGACTATTCATAAAGCAAATAACCCCACCACACTGTGTGTGGTCCTTCTACATCAGAATGTACCATCCTGGGGTTTAGCTCCGTGATTTTGTCACCTGAGTTCTCACTGCATAATTCTGTAGTCCATAGTGTATCTTCTCGATTTCGGTTACTGACAAGCAAATTACATCCATGGCTGAACTTCAAGAGAGCCAACAGTTTGGAGGTCTGAATAAGAGTTTTTGTCACATCATGAAAAATAATACCATACAAAATCTCTCCCTCTCTCTCTCTCTCTCTCTCTCTCTCTCTCTCTCTCTCTCTCTCTCTGTCTCTCTCTCTCTCACACACACACAATGCATATGTAAAAATTTGCAACATATATATATATATATATATATATATATATATAATTCATACCATTATATAGACTTTCTTTGTATATAAGAGCATATAATGAATAGATTGCTTGTCCTTTCTGTTTCTTACTTTGTGGCCTAATAGCAGGTGATATAACATCCTCCTTAAATTTGGTAAGGAAACTTGAAGTAACTTTTTCACACCTCTAGTGTGCTGTTCAGACAATCCCTCTAGTTGTTGTGTTTATGGAATGAAAATACTGATGAGAAAGACACACTTTTACCAAGAAACTGTATTCTCTGAATCACAGGTTATGACAAATAGCATTGCTCTTCATAAGACAGCATAGCATTGGTTAATTATCCTTGAAAGTGCAAACATATTCACACACATACACGTGCACACACATGAACCTATGTACACACAAAACATCCTTTGTTTACACATAGAGAAAAATAGTTTTACAGTGTTGCAACAGTATGACTAAGCCAGAAACATTCAATGGAGGGCTTGCAAGCATAAGTGAAGAGTAGCTTAGTGATACAAATTGTAAAGAGAGTCTGTCTTATTTGCTTCTCATGTTTTCTTTTCTACCTTAAATCTGTGTCTTATGCCCTGTGGCACTCATTGAGTTCCAGTTTGGTAGTTCTGAATCCCAGATAGCCTTTGTAATAACTGTAACTTTCTTTATAATCCTCTCCTAGATATATCTCACTCCTTCTCTTAATCCAGAATTGTCTGCAGACTTACTTGTAAGTTTCTAAATTGCCTGGGTCTCTTTGCTGTTCATCAAATATTTCCCAATGTGGCACATGTAATATATCCTCATTACCTAGCAGGGGTCCCTGTACTTCATAAATAAAGCATGATCTATAAATATATATTATGCTAAGATATGCCTGCACATGTTAATTGAATTGCAGAAACTTGGTAACATTTTAAATTTCAAACAGAAGTTTATTTGAAAGGAAGCAGAATCTCATTCTTTTTATGAAGCCAGTTGGTGAAGATCCTTCTTTTCAGGTCCTTAGAAGTACTACAGGTAGGAGATGGAACTTAATTTTAGAGAAAGGAAAACAATCAGGTCATGGTGGTGTACATCTTTCATCCCAACACTCAGGAGGCAGAGGCAGATAGATGGATATCTGTGAGTTTGAGGCCAGCTTGGTCTATAGAAGGAGTTCAATGACAGACTTTAAAGCTATACAGAGACACCCTATCTTAAAAAACAAACCAGCAAACAAGCAAGTAAACAAACAAAAGCAAAAATAGAAGGAAAAACAATCTGCTTACCCTCTAATACTACTCATCTTACTATCCCTGTTTACAAGGACTACTGAGGAAACCAGAAGCCCAGGAGTTCAGAAAAGTGGTTCTCGCACTAAGATAGCCAGAAAGAACATGTGATTACAGTCAGCAGAGATAACTTCCCAGTGATATTAAGGATTCAATGCTCTCTGAAGTATTGTCCACTTTTAAAAATAAAAATGAGTTTTATTTTACAAAAGGATTGTGAATGTATTTTAATAAATAAGATAAAAGCAAATCACTTTCTCTTGTCTTAAAAACTCAAATTCATTTTAAGCTAATAAGTTGTATTGATGAAACTATACTTGATAAAGTCTATGAAGAGAGTTCAGTCAGTGGTCTCTCTGGTTACAAATGTGAGGACCTGAGTTTGGATCCTTAGCACCCAAAACAAGGGCAGACACCATAATTCTTGCCTATATTCCATTCTAGGGAAGAAAGACAGGTAGATTTCTAAAACTCATAGGTCAGCTAGCCTGTCAGAATTAATGGCTCCAGCTCAGTGAGTAACCCTGCATCAAAATTAAGTTATGGAGACACTGATTAAGATTGCTGACACTGAATTCTTTTTGTTACATGCATGAACACACATGCACACACACACACACACACACACACACACACACACACACACACACACTCATTTGCATGAGTCCACATAAACATGTGTGTGCACCACATACACATACAAAGAAAAGAAAGGTAAGAAAAGAAAATTGTGCATTGGTTAAGAGAATATTTTGAGAGTTTTGATACATGTATCTTTCTCAATGCAATGATAGATGATGTGTAATGTTTCTGTGCACTTGTCTATTCTGTTACTAGACATATGTTACCTTCATACTATGTCACTGTTCAGAATCCTTCTGTGAACTCACGTTTCTAAGCAGAGTTCTACACAGTAGACTGCAATGGACTGGTGAGGATGCCCTCCTTATGCAAAGAGATAATCTTATTGGTTAAATTAGAAAAAGTTGAAATAGTAACCCTTAAAAAGTTCCCACATACAACCGGGTGATGGTGGCAAACACCTTTAATCCCAGCACTCAGGAAGCAGAGGCAGGTGGATTTCTGTGAGTTTGAGGACAGCCTGGTTTCCAGAGCAAGTGCCAGGATAGGCTCCAAAGCTACACAGAGAAATCCTGTCTTAAAAAACCAATAAGTAAGTAAGTAAGTAAGTAAGTAAGTAAATAAATAAATAAATAAATAAATATTCTCACATACAATAATCTAGATGATTTGAGAAGGTACTATGATTCTGATACCTGCATTATTTCCCCCATATAGTTTTTTCTTATTTCTCCTTGCTACTGTAAGTCTGATAAAGTGACCATATATATTTTTTTAAAGTTTCTTTTTTAATAAGTGACCATATATGTCAATCCTAGCTTAGAAGATTTCTGCACAGTTGATGAGTAAATATTTTGGGAAAAAATTTTTAAATTCTCTTCCAAATGTCTCCTTTATCTCCTCAATATCTCTTTCTCCCTTCCTTACTGTCTGTTTTTCATTTTCTTCCTTTCTTTTATCTTTTTCTTTCTTACATTGTTTATCTCCCTCCAATCCTTAATTCTCCCATCACTTTTGTTTTTGAAATCTTTCTTGCTTTTCTTTCAATTTTTAAGATTCTCTCTCTCTCTCTCTCTCTCTCTCTCTCTCTCTCTGTGTGTGTGGTGTGTGGGTGTGTGTGTGTGTGAGAGAGAGAGAGAGAGAGAGAGAGAGAGAGAGAGAGAGAGAGAGATGGGCTCATGCTATGCATCAATGAATATAAGCCATTAATAAAGATATGGAGCTAATTTATATACTAGTTTTAACTCTGTCGTAGATTTTCCATTTTGTGGAGGATAGGTAAATAACCATACAATCAACAGGGAAAGCATAAAATTTAATGTACAACTTCACATCTTCAGTTTTAAGTGGCTATGTTGATATTGAAGTTAATTGAGCTGTGTACCTTTTATCTGGTTAATTATTATGTAGCTTTATTTGGAACATTTTAAATTAAATTAATCATTAAAATTAGAGTATTGAGAATCTAGCTCTCTAAAGTTAGCTAGATAATCACATTTTTCATCTATTATTTGAAAGCTAACTAATAGATATACACTGATAATATTAGTTTCTGAGGACTTCTTTAACACAACACCATATTGAATGACTTGACTATGAGATTTCCTCTCACATCTAGAAAATGAAAGATCCATGCCCAGAATGGTGGGTCTGCCTTCCTGAGGCCACTCTCTTTGCTTTATAGATGGCATGCATGTTCCCACTCTTTCATGCACAAGGTCCTATGGTGTCTTCCTCTGTGCCCTACTCTCTCTGTGCCCTCCATCAGTCAACTCAGATGATGTCACCTCCACCCTACCTTAATCAATGTCTTCAAAACCCATGTCTTCAAATATAGTCACCTTCCTAGTCCCTAGAATTTGAGACATTAACATGAATTTTGGACCATAGTAGTTCTGTCTTATTTCTCCACAAGAACTGCTGAAGAGAATTCTGAACACTGGCTTAGTTTATATAGCCACTATGTAATTTTCTTCTATTGTCTGTAACTAAAATATAAAAAAGCTCGATTCAAACTAAGCACTCATCTTTCTTGATAAATCATTGAATAATAGAAAATGCCTTAGGCCAATAATTAGTTTCTAACAAGTGTTTTAAAGTATAATGCTTATCATTTTTATTATGACTCTTAAGAATGTTAATCACCTTATTATCTATAATGAAATGTAATTATCATTAAAATTAATCCTTCAAGCTAATTTTTTATAGTTTATTTACTCCAAATATTCTTTTTATTTCATTGTTTAGTTAGAATGTGTTTTACCTAATGGAATAATGGAAAACTTGTATGCCTGTGATAACAATTTATTTTACTTTTACTTTGCTGACAATTTAAAAGAAAAGACATGTTTTAGTAAGTAAAAGTTAGAATTCATGAACGAAAAGGCTTGTTAACCACTCTATTTTAATTTCTTTTATAAATTTCATTTTACATTCCAATAACAGTTTACCCTCCCATCACTCCTCCTGTCCCCCCATTGCCTCTCTGCACTCCACTCCCATTCACTCCTCCCAATGGGTAGAGTCTGTCACATTAAGTTGGGCCAGGACCTAAAAAGAATGCCCACAGTATCTTAATTTCATTAGTACCAGAGAACAGATAGCTGAAGAATTTCTTAATATGCTGATATAGCATATCAGAAACCTCAATACAGGGTTAAGAGCTTTTCTTACCCTCTGCTTAAAGAAAGGTGTTGAAATCATCATCATAGTCTCAACACTTCCCATTGAGTTATCAGTCTTTCTGTGCATCTGCTCCCAGCCATTGGTGAAACTCACCTAATTGTAAAACCCAAACATTAAGGTCCTCACTGTGCTCTACTTATTTATTCCAAGGTGGTATCAACAGATTTCTTTGTACAACATAAAGTGGTCTAATGGACATCATCCTTGTGAAGATTTATGAGAGGTTGTCTTCCTACCTCATCGCCCTTCCTATCAACATTGCCCTTCCAACAGTAGTTGGTATTTTCTTAGATTTATTTTTTGAGCAAGGAAGGTACTTCTATGAGAAAATCACATAGAAATCTAGAAAACAGTCTGTACAATAAGAAAGGTCAAGTTCTCCAAATTATTATCATCTTACACTGTAATCACTAGATCTTGGGCAGCTATCAAATTACATTGTTTTGGCCTATTGATATAGATGCTTGCCTGGTAGTGTGGTAGCTCTCTTGGCCTCAGAGAGTCTGCCATATGGGATAACCCTCTATATTCATTCCTGTAGTGTTTTTTACACTTGTTTATTTATTTATATACCCATGCATGTACATGTGCAGCCAATTGCTACTCAGAGAACAACTTGTTGTAGGTGCTCTTCTTATATCATGTGGATTCTGATGAATTGAACTCAGAGCTTTGGCTTTGAGAGGTTTACCCATGAACTATCTGTCTGTCTTGTCCCCCTAAATCATCAATTTTCTTTCTCATTCTCTCCTCCTTCCCTCTTTCCCCTCTTCATTTTCTGTTTCTCTAGCACAAATGTATTTTCCATTTATATCTTGTCATAATATAGATGTATATCTTCCAAGTCTAAGTGGCTCACTGCTTCCCTCATCCTATTTACCTACCAGGCTAACATCTCTCTGCTGTTTATTTTACCAATGAAATTTCAAGCGTGGGTGTGACAAATAACAGATTCTAATCTGAAGAGATAGACATAGGAAAATGGAGTTGCTTATTTATTATATTCAATTGTTCTTTGAATCCTTCTTTATAAATTGTCTTTTGTCCTATAGCTAGAAATTATATATGTCCTTTTTTAGTGGTGTGTGAATTTATTTTTATATGCATGATTTGGCAAAAGTTATGTGAAATATGTCTGTCATCGTTTACAACCTAACAAATGTAGAAAATGATAACATAATCTTCTTACATTAGCAGTATGGTATAGTATCATGCTCTAATTCTACTTAATTATTAATTTTTGTTCTACCTTTTTCTTTGCATCTATATTTCTTACCTCTAATTCTATGTTTCATTATTGAAAATGCCATTTGTATACAGATACCTTTGTGCTGTTAAAAGTTTCCTGAGTTAAAAAAGTAAAATATAGCAACAATATTAACCTTAGATGAAAAAAATTAAATAATAAAGTGATGTGAGAAAGATTAAAGTGGGTAAAACAGTATGATTCCTAGGAAAAATAAAGTGTATATTTTATAAATGTATAAAACTTCAAATCAAAATAATTACAAATGAAGATAGAAAACAAAATCTTAACAATAAAATAAAAGTAAATTGTGTTTTATATATGTATATATATATATTCATAATAAATATTTCTGCTCTATTTAGCTGTTGTATTCTGTATGTGGGTTATGGGGGTGGAGCAGTTAGACCCCAAGTCTAACATTATTGAATCTGCAACTACAAGAGCAAGTCATTTTTTGAGTAATTAAGCTATGAACTCTCTGACAATGGTCTTCTTATGATAACAGTGCTACTGTCAATTGTGAAGCTCCTATACTAGAAAATATATTACGGATATCCCTAACATCACAGGATAAGTAATTCTTCACAAAAGTTTGAATAAGACTGTTTTAATGAAAAGGAATTTATAGATGTAGGCATTGGCAAAATTAAGGGACAGATAAGACAATGTAAGGTACAAAGAAAGAAATGTAGGGGAAAGTCTCTGCTGTGCTTGAAAGACAGGGAGAGAAAGACAGGGAGAAGAGCAAAATTATCAACTTTTAGTAAAATCTGGACATACACAGCTCTGGCTTTAATTTCCTTTTTCTCCGTATATACTATGATGCATATCTTACATACTTAACACTTCTTAACTAAGATTACGTTCATTGATATATCTCTTGTCTCTTTCCAAGATGCTATAGCACACAGACGCGCCTTTTACCTCACCCTGCATTTCATCCCATTGTAGGGACACATGGTTGAAGTGGAGAATGAATGGATAAGTAAATGAATACTTCTCTATAGGTTTGCAATGCATTTTTAGAGCTCTAGTTGTAAAAAACTGTTGCGTGACAATCCCCACTAAATCTTCTTCTGTAGAATTAAACTTGTCATACAGAAATGAATCAAAGTTTCTATTTTGAATTTTCAAAGAGGGGAGGTTTACACATAGATATGAGGACATAAAACATCCTGGAGAAGTCCCTTAGCAGCTGTAATCTTTTTGCAACTGTTAGATCTGCCATTCAGACAAGACTATGTTTTTCTTCAGATGTTTAACTTCAATCTTAGTATACCTCATTGGTCTTTTAAAATTTAAAGTAATACTCAGTTCAAGGTCTTCATTTGTAACATTATAACTGGTTGGTCAAATGTTGACACTTGTTTTGATTCTTACAACTGAAATCAGTTACAGGAATAGGGAGAAGTAGGGAAGACACTGGGAAAAATTCCTGACACTATGGCAATTCCACTCAAGTCTAATAAACCAGAAAAATGAGATCACACACACACACACACACACGCACACACACACACACACACACACACACACACACACACACACACACACACACACACTTAAATATATGATAGATGATACATAGATAGATAATAGACAGAGGATGATAGAAATATATTTTATATGATATAAAATAATTAAGCAGAATACAAACATATAGAATGTGCTGTTTTTAAAAGGCATAGTTAGAAAATACCCAGAGTCTAGTACAATGAGGCAAAGGAGAGCTCCAGTAGCTCAGTGAGTAAGGTCACTTAGCCTTTAGCCTGACCACCTGAATTCATTACCTAGGACTCAAGGGTTAAACAGAGACAACAAACTATTAAGTTATCCATTTATCTCCACACATACATATGCATATGCACACACATACATACTCTCATGTGCGTGCACACACATGCAATATACAATGTAAAAAAAGGAGTTAAGCATCTATCTGAGAAATAAGTGTATACTAGGTTAAAAAGGCATAGTGCAAAAAATTCATGTACTAGTTCTTTTTATTTTATTTTATTTTATTTTATTTTATTTTATTTTACTTTGGTTTTTCAAGACAGGGTTTCCTCTGTGTAGCTTTGGAGCCTATCCTGGCACTTGCTCTGGAGAACAGGCTGGCCTCGAACCCACAGAGATCCACCTGCCTCTGCCTCCAGAGTGCTGGGATTCAAGGCGTGCATGACCAACGCCCGGCTTGGCATGTAGTAGTTTGAAAAAGAATTACTTTGTGCTTTGGATTTAGTATAATGCATGAAAAATGGTCATCCATAACTGGCATTGAACTTTGTTTTAATGTGCATTAGGTTCTTAAGTTGGCTGAAACAAATGCAAAGTACTTGGTTTCAAATAATAGAAATATAATATCACTGTGGTTTGATATGTTAAGAGACTTTACTCTAGGATCAGCACAGTATAGTCCCTAGTAAGCCTGTAGGGTCATCTTTTATTTTGTTTTTCGCTCTTGGTAGAAAAGAAGTGCGATTTCTTCAGTGTTGCTTGTTTGCTGGTTTGTTTCTGGTCTTTCAGTTGTCTTTCTCAATTTCTGCTTTCATCCTTATATGTATCGTGTGTGTGTGTGTGTGTGTGTGTGTGTGTGTGTGTGTGTGTGTGTGTGTGTGCAGGTGAAGACTTCTGTGTATCTTTGTGTGCACGTATTTACCAAGGCATGTTTTAAGGTCAATTTCAGATGCCAGCCCTATGTTAGATCAAACTCTATAATCACCATGCTGACCCTTGAGTTTCTTGAAATTCTCCTGTCTCTGCCTCCGATGTATTTAGGAATACTGGGATTACAAGCATATGCCACTGCATTTGGCTTTATCTGGTGTCTGGGGTTCTGAACTCAATTATTCATAGTTGTGTATGATCACATTTCCAGCCCCATGCAACAATCTATAAGTCAGCAATCAAATTTAAGTAGGGATTTTCCTATCTGACTTCCTCTTACTCATACTGTTACTGTCCTTTGATAAAACACTAGTATGTTCTGGAGTTCTTTGACATATCTTATTGTGTTTTTTTTTTTTTCATTTTTTCTTACATGGAACACAGGAGATAACATAGTGTTGCTATTGGAAATAACATTTTATTTGCAATAGTTTCACAGGAGTGAAGAGAAAGACCCAATGCTGAATTGCTGAGTACAAGGATGATTTCTTTTCTTTCATGCATTACTACCTTAGCCTACCTGAGATCAAAATCAAAGTTATAAAAATGTAAAATAAACTTGAGTAATTCAGTAATTCTTAGTGATTTTCTGGAAAAAAATTGCCTTCATTGGATTGAAAGGCAAAAATAATTACTTTAAATTTGCACACCAGAGCTTGATAAAAATTAACATAAAGAAAAAATATAGAACTGCTTATTCGTTGGGAAATGTTTTATTTATGCCTGAGGTCATACTGGAAGTTAATCTAAATAGTTATCAAATAAATATAAACTGACAACAATATTTAAAATGGGTTTATTGTAATTTCTTTTTAACTTATTTGTTTTGTTTGTATTTTTAAATTTAAATTAGAAACAAGCTTGCTTCCCATGTCAGTCCCAGCTCACTCTCCCTCCGGTCCGCCCCTGCACCCCCAACCCCCAACTCCCCACCCCATACCCCTTCTACTACCCAGGGAGGGTGAGGCCATCCATGGAGGATCTCCAAAGTCTGTCATATCATTAAGTGCAGGGCCATGTGTCCAGTCTGAGAGAGCATCCCTCCATGTAGAATGGACTCCCAAAGTCGATTCATATGTCAGGGATAAATACTGATCTTTTAAAAGTTAAACTCCTGAAAATATGCATCTTTGTGAATTTCCCAGACAACATAAGCTATAAACATCCAAATTATATGAAGTCATACTCATTGCAGCACTGCATCTAATAAGGAAGAATATGGAGAATGATGCAACCTTTATGGCTTAGGGAATGACCTAAGTGGGGCAATGGGGAAGGAAGAACTCACAGGCAGATGTAGAGAAAAGCTGGCATGAAGTAGTCAGTGCGCTCTAATGGAATAGCATCAATAGCACCTCCGAACCTCAGTGAACTTAATTTATACATCTCAACAAAGGTAGAGGGTTTATTGGGTTCTGTTAAAGAGGAAAGTGGCTTTAGCTAATCTCAGTAGTGGAGTCTGTGTAGGGCAGCACTCTCAGGCTGTAAACATCCTGAAGGAAGGGGCTGTGATTGTCGTATTCTGAACAATCAACATCCACCCATTAGCCAGAACACAGCTTTGCTATTCCATGGGCCTGGGGCATTAGGTCTTTGATATGGCTGTGTTCATGCCAACAATGCACATTCACTCAGGGCTTCCTCTAATGCCAATGAGAAGGTATTTGAAATAAGAAACTGTGAAACTACTCTTCCTCTGCATTTCCTTGGAATTCTGCAAGGAGGAAAATGAAGCAGTAAAGGAGATTGAGTATGATGTATGGATAGATATGTAACCTAAGGTCTACCATGCAGACTGTCATCCCTGTCTCTTCTGGAATCAATGTATCAAGTTCTAAGAAAGTGATTTTAATAGACTTTTATCTATCGTTGCCACATTTACTGTGGAAATGACATCAAATCTATGAAGTTAGAATTGATTGGCATTGCTCTGTAGAGAAGAGTATGCTGCCAGGTTGGAGAGACCTGGGCAGGGTAAAAAAGCCTCATTCTGGATAATATAAATGTTGTGGTTGCTTCCATTGAACATAGGGGATTTCAAACAGAGCAGCTTTGTTTATTTCCGAGTAGCATCCAGGTGATCTGTTCACATAATATGTGATATTCAAAATAATTTGCAAAGCAGTCAGGATTCATACCAGGATTTCATTAAGTATCAGCAGCAACAAAGCCGAATTGTTGGCATTCTGTGCATCGGAGGAGTTTGAGAGTTAAGGTTCAATAATGCTAGTGTTGTCGTTTACTTACTCTGTCATAATGGGAAAATTGCCCTCATTTCTTGAGTTTAACTAGAAACAACTGAAAGTTGTTAAATTATTTTAAATTGATGAAATAATATTAATAAAACACTAGAGACAGTAATATTCACACAGATATTTAGTTGTTATCTACTCTTTTCAAAGTCAAGATGTTAAACCTGCCTTTTCCTCTTAGCTTTCCAAATCTCTCCACCTATCTTTGTTCATTTGCTGTTTCACGTCTGGAAACTTCACCATGGAGAGAGAGTATTCTAAAATTTGATGACATATACCAGCCAGGCTATGATAGTTATATACTATAAGCACATGATAAAAGGTGTGTATGAATGGAAACAAAGGTGAAACATTTATGCAGAATTAAGGTATCATGTGAATAATAGTTACTGAGGAGACTTACATGTCTCATTAGTGAAATAAGGAAATTGGTGATACCTGCTTCTTGGTGTTGTTTTTAAATCTCCATTAAGCTACACACAAATGTGAGTAAGATCAGTTTTAAAGTTGTGTGTGTGTGTGTGTAAGAGAGAGAGGGGGAGGAAGAGAGGGAAGGAGAGAGCGAGAGAGAGAGAGAGAGAGAGAGAGAGAGAGAGAGAGAGAGAGAGAGAGAGAGTAATTACCAGCCTCTTCGAAATGAGGAGTGTTACAAAAGTTGCCTGGGCTTTGTGATCCTTGGTCTGTCAGGATGCTTTGAAGCCTTGTATAATGGAAGATGCTATTTAGGTATTTTCTTTCCAAACATGAAGTAAAAGTAGTTAACATTATTTTCCTTTCATTGAACTTCTAATTTCCTTTTCATTTTATAAGATGAATTATTTTACTTCAACCTGTCTACACTTTCACACAAAAGAATGAATTATTAATAGTAGATGCAAGGATCTCCAAATGGAAGCCTGTGCTGACTGATATGCAGACATCACTCCCTTGTTGAACATTAGCAATGCGATTTTAATAACTACTGAAGCTAAATTTAGGGCTAATAATATATGAACCAACCCTCTGAGAAAAAGGACATATTGTCAAATGACCTGATTATTTATCACACAACATAGTAAAAATATAACTTCATGTGCATTCACTTTTGATATGGATTATACCAAGAGGCTTGAATAGCCAGTGCTGCAATTTTGGAAAGATGTACTGTTAATAATAACCACCACATAGATATCGATAACAGTTATCCAGTAAGTGGTGTGATAATGGTATCCAATGTAGAAAGAAGAATCATGTATAAATCACGGAAATATTTTGAAAATACAAAATCCCAAGTATGAGTCTTGGAGTTTTGCTCAAGAGCCATAGATTATGTCCCCATAGTCCACTTTTAATGCTCTCGTCAAAGGATGACATATTACACTTAGGTAAATGCTGGATTAAGCAATCTACAAGAATCATTTTAACACTACAAAATTAAAAACATATTTAAAATACAAACAAATAACTTCAAAATGCTAGTTTATATTTCCTATGGGAATAAATCCATCTATAATATATGGGCAACTTTAACATTTTGTAAATTAATTGGGCTATAACATATATAAAATAATGTACCATATTTAACATGTGTTATTCAATAAATATTTATATATCCTAACCAGTAATTGTTATCTCAAAAACTCCTTCATTTCCTACCCTTTTCAGTCAATACTATCCCTGCCCAATCTTAGGGTTACCCATCTTTTGACAGTACTGTCTGGTTCAAAGGTGACATCAGTAAAGCTATGTGGTACATCCTATATAATTCATGAGTTATTTCCCTCGACAAAATGCACATGAGAAAACAGAGCACAGGGCAGGCATACTCATATTTCTAGATATATCAAGTTTTTCAAAGATATTTAATAATTTATAATACCACCATACTGCCAGATTAATATCTAGGAGATTTAACTTCTAATCTGGTTTCTGTTACATAAAGACTTTCTGTCTCAAAAAAAAAAAAAAAAGAAAGAAAGAAAAAAATGGCTGGGTATTCACAAAAGAAAGCTATCAGGGTTCAAACCCCACATTGATTACCAATTGTAACATGGATAAAAAATTATCCAGAGACAGATATTGGGGTTCAAGCTTCAAGCTGAAGATCAGAGAAGCAAAGCAGTCAAGCCCCTAGCTCTTACCTCTAGATCAGGTTGAGTGGCAATCCTGTCTCCACCAAACCCCAGACTCCTGCCTCTCCTCAAAATGGCTGGAAAGTAATTCTCTTAGCCCAACTTTGCTTCTTCTTTTTATACCTCTCAAATCCTGGGACTAAAGAAAGTCATGTGATCCCAAGTGCTGAGATCACCTCTTTGTGACCTGTTTTCTTTAGGACTGGATCAGTTTTGTGTAGCTAAGTGTGGCCTTTACAGTTCCATCTGCCTGTCTCCTGAGTTCTGGCCTTAAAAGTGTGTGTCACCACTGCCTAGCTCTATAGCTAGGTAGCATGTCTGCTGGGATTAAAGGTGTGCATCACCACTGCCTGACCTTTATGGCTTGTGGCTAGCTTTGCTTTCTATACTCTCAGGCAAGATTTAATAAATCATATATAATATATCAACACAAGCTTCAGTACCTCAACCTGAAGTATGTAGTACCTTACTATAAGATGTTCTCTTCTACAAATCTGTACCAACAGTGGTTTTGAGTTGTTTAATTTTATTATTCTCATGTAATTTTGGTTTTGATTTCCATTTTTCTAATAGGTAATATTAATGATGCCCCTCTATTTCTTAGATATTCAGTTTTATCAGGAATGATTCCTAAATTTATTGCAGATATTTACATATCAACAATTAGCATTTCCTGGGTTTATAGCTGTTTGGGGTGTTAATATAAATCTGAGTTTCAGACAGTAGTATTAATTTATTTATTTTTCGTTTTTTAAAAAAACTTTTCCATTGTTTTTTATCTCACATCATATATCCTAATCCCATTAATCTTCCCATTCCTTCACATCTGCCATCTGTGTGTGCAACTTTCCACCCAATATAAAATAAAATTTAAAATAAAAGGAAAGAAAAAGAAAGAAAGAAAGAAAGAAAGAAAGAAAGAACAAAAGAAAGAACAACGAAAGAAAGAAAAAGAAATCTCATCATGGAAGCTATGCTGTGACACAGTGATCAAACAGTGTACCCTTTAGTACATACGTCTTTATTTGCAAGTGTTCACTGCAATGAATGATTTGTCTGGTTTTAGGCCTCTGGCTTCTGCTGGGTCCTGACTTCTCTTGAATGTCCTGCTGTTGTCCTTTGTCATAGAGATTCTGCAGCTTTGAATCTTCAAGACATGCCCCTTCACCTGCTCCAGCAATGTCATAGATGAGATGGGTGTTAGGGAGGGTCAACTTAGTCCTGGTTCTGGACCTGGGAGATAGTTGGGTTGGTCAGTTTGGTACCTCTCCCTCCTCCTCCTCATCAGGACAAGATCTTTGGCACTACATCAGCTAGTATACCCTATGCAGCAAGCAGCAAAGGGTGTGGTCATCCCTCCCACTTTCATGCTCTCAGGGCCAGCTCACCCAAGCCCCTACCAATGGGGTCAGCTCCATTGGGTTAGCTCTCCTACTCTCATGACCTCAAGGCTGGCTTTGCTACCTCTTACCTGGTGATAAGTGGGAATGGGGTGGGGTGGGGAGTGCAACTTTCCATTGCTCATGCCACTGCATGGCAGATGGGAACAGGGGTCAGGTCTCCCTGCTTAATTCCTCATGGCCAGCTCACCTATGATCCTGTCAACAGAGTCAGCTCTACTGTGCTGCTCAGGTGAGGTGTAGAGGTATGGGCTCAGCCCTCCTACCAGTTGCAGGTGACAAGGTGTGAGGCGAAAATGACATCTTTCCTTCATCACATGGTAGATGAGGGGGTCAGGACAGCTAACCCAATCTCATCCCCCAGGAAAGGCTTGACTGCTCTCTTGCCAACAGGGTCATTTTTATTATACTGCCTAGGCAAGGTGCAAGACCTGTTCTTCAGAGTGCTGCAGTTGGTGAGGGGCTGGGTCAGGTCATGCTCTCTTGACTTGGGGACAACATTCCTAACTGCATCAGGTGACAAGGGGAGAGGGCTGAAGGGTAAGGGTGAATTTATATTTTTGGCATTGAAAATTGTGTTTAAGGTAACTACTTTGTTTTATTATTTTCAGTAACTATAAACTTAAGTCATGAATCTATCTTTCATGTAACAGCCAAGCCAATTTCACTCCCTTAACATCTAAGATGAAATCAAGCAATATACTTAGTTTACACTGCAGAATGTAGTCATTGGCTTTATGCAATTTCGAATGTCCCAGAATCTTCTTGCATGTAGAAGATTCTTACACAAGTCAAGTCCATCAAGACAAGGATTGCATCTTGTGAGGCCCAGGAAATGCCCCTTGTATAACATTTGATCACAAAATGATTGTTCTTCAAGTCCTTAGGTTGTTACAATGTATGATGGTCTTTTTCTTTCCTCATCTCTGGCAGGTTTATATTTTTTTCTTAATGTATACTTTCCTGCTGAAATCACACATAATATCAGATATTTACTCAATTTTTTTCTAAAAATTGGAGTATTAGATGTAACTAATTTATAGGCTTTGATTTCAACAGTCAATAAAATTTATGTTATCAAACCTGTGGAAATTTAAATATTGTGTTTCCTATTTTTACTTGCCTGACACACTTATTTTTTATGCATGCTCTATGATAATTAGTGCTCTATGAAAATGGGATTCTCTATCATTTTATAAATAAGATATGTTAATTAATATAAATATTTCTAGTACATATAGTTGTTTATATCTATTTAAGTCTATAAAAGTAACACAGAGTTGTTTATATGGATTTTGACTCATATGTATAAATAAATGTTTTAAAGTACAAGAAAATCTATATGTGTTAAATATAGCCAAAACTATCATGCTGAGTTGTATAAAAATGAATTACTGGACTGTTTTTGCTTTTCTAAAACGGGATCTTACTATGTTGCCAAGGATGTTTCAAAGTATTGAACTTCAGTGATCCTGAAGTCCTTCATGCAGTCTTTCATCCTCCTTGTTAAGTGCCAGGAAAGTGTAACACTTGTTTCACACCATGCTCAGCTGCCTTCAATGTTTAACAGAGAAAAATTAGTAACAATACCCAAAGGAAGAATAAAATGACAAGGTGCTTCAGTGATCTTCTCCCCACAGACACACCAAATGTAACAACTATTTATTTTACAATTGCTCTCATAAGGGGCTGCTCATGGACCCCAGACTGATAGTGTAGGACTTCCCAGACCCCTTGAAACAGGATGTCAGTTTGGAGGTCTGGGCAATCTATTGGGCCTCTGGTAGTGGATCAGTATTTATCCCTAGTACATGAATGGACTTTAGGAACCAGTTGCACATAGAGAGATACTCTGTCAGCACACATGAGGGAGTGTCTAGGCACTGCTCCAAATGATATGACAGACATTGTAGATCCGCTATGAAAGGCCTCATCTTCTCTAGGGAGCAGAAAGGGGATGGGATAGGAGGTCAAGCTTGTGTTTAACTTAAATCAAAAAGGAAAAAGAAACAATAGCTCTCATAAAGATAAAGAAATACAGCAATCATCCCCAACCTTTGACTTTTACAATTTATCTTCCAGCATGCCTCTTGAACCTTGGTAGGGCATGGTTGTGATACAGTTTGTCCCATTTACAACAGTGAGAACTCAATTTTCCTATCTGTATGTCTGTAATATCAAGAGAATAGAGTTATACAAATTCTAGTCTCTCTCTCTCTCTCTCTCTCTCTCTCTCTCTCTCTCTCTCTCTCTCTTTCTTGGTTTTTCGAGACAGGGTTTCTTTGTGTAGCTTTGGAGCCTATCCTGGCACTCGCTCTGGAGACCAGGCTGTCCTCAAACTCGCAGAGATCTGCCTGCCTCTGCCTCCCGAGTGCTGGTATTAGAGGTGTGTGCCACTAATGCCTGGCTTCTTACTCTCATTCTTAACATTAATAGATGTGAATAATTTATTCCTAGTTTGGCAGTGGGTTGATGGTTGCTTTGTCCAATCTGACTCTTCATGATAATTCAATATTATTGCATTTTACAAAATCATATTCCCAATAGTTGTTAATTTATCATGCCCATATCTTTATTATATGCTTCTCCCTAATAATTCCAAGAATGAACTGAAATCACCAGTTTGTAATGTGACTTTTGCAGAAGTTTTGCTCTTATATAGGATCTACAAAATTTGGTAATCACTCAGATGTTAGAGCTGTCTATCTGTGATCAAACTCTTCTTTAGAGCACAGTGTAGAATTATTAGTTTCCCTAGTGGCTGTGTTCTCACTATTTGTACAATGAAAGAGAGAGAAAGTCACACTTTTGTTTACCTTTAGATCTGCAAAATTATCTCTTCCTGTAATGATGTGTCATCTTCTCAGTGGTGTCTCTGATAGTTTTGTTTTGTTTTTTTACTAGTTAATGTTTGTTCAGAACATAAACTTTAATAATTTCAGATGTAGTAAAGTTTTCATGAATGCTTCATCAGAAATAATGGAAAATAGCTTTCTTTATTTCAACAGTATGGGAATCTTTTGTAGGCTAGTGCAGTGTGTATTCTACATTCTATAAAGTGTTTCGTAATAATTTTACTGCAACAAGAGTTAGAACTGCTTTTCCTGAATTTTCTCATGATATTATTTTAACACTTCTAAACTTAAATTACTTGAAAAAAAAACAAAGTGTTTGGCTTAAATAAATCTAAAGTAATTCATGGATCTCCATTGAATAAAATTATATTCCTACATTAAAGAATTTTGTGTCTAATCCACAACCAAGGACTTATTAACACATAACCCTTCTCCTTGAGTGTCCAGTCAAGATCATCTGGATTCTTTTTATTCTATTTTCAGCACTATTATGAGTGAGAAGACATCAGCCCTCCAATTATAGCAGCCTTGAGGCTGACTCCAGAACCTTTGAAGCTTTGTTATATTCCAAGTAAAGAGACACTTTTTGAAAGCTGCAAGAGAGGGTGGCATTTCTAAAGTCCAAGAAAGTGTGAACTTTGCCACAAAGTGTACTAAGCTATTCAGTTGTACTTCCTGAAGTTTTTTACTTAATGTCGGCACAGTGCTGCTATTGTAAAACATGCTTTTGAATCAAAGAAGAAAGAGGAAATATTTTAATAAAGGCAATTTTGACATGAAAGTGTCTATTGTTACTAGCAGAGCTTTTGAAAGCACTGAAACAGCTCTTGACAGTTAAAGGGTTTTCAGTATATATTTTCCATCACATTCAAATAAGCAGGAAGGAAAGAAAAATATGAACAATTCTTAAAACTCAATGCCTTTTGACACAATGTTAAGAAATAGAAATTGAAAACTGAATTCCAAAATAAAGAAGGAGATAGTATTTTTTTGATCAACCAGCAGTCATAATTTAATTTTACCTCATGAACATAATCTTAATTAGTAAAAATTGAGTATCACACAATATATACGTTAATTTATCTTTATATCTTCTATTTTTTCAGATTTTTTATTTGAATTAGAAACAAGTTTGTTTTACATGACAATTCAAGTTCCCTTCTCCCTTCTGTCCTCCCCTACCACCCCCCCCACTAATACCCTACCTATCACATATCCTTTCTGCTTCCCCTGGATGGTGAGGCCTTCCATAGGGTGTCATCAGAGTCAATCAAATCCTTTGGGATAGGGCCTAGTCCCACTCCCCTGTGTTTTGGTTCCTCTATATGGAATGTGCCCCCAAAGTCCACACCTATGCTAGGGATAAGTACTGAACTACTACAGGAGGTCCCATACATTTCTGAGGTTTCCTCACTGAAACCCATGTTCCTGGGGTCTGGATCAGGCCCATGCTGGTATTCCAGCTATCAGTATGGGGAGCAAGAGTTCCCCGATGTTCAGGTCAGCTCTTTCTCTTTCACCAGTCTGGTCTGGACCACTTTGCTCTTCACTCGTCCTTCTCTGCATCTGGGTTAAAGTTCAGTTGGGTGATTAATTGTGTGTGTCTGCTTCTACTTCCACCAGCTGCTGGATGAGGGCTGTCGGGTGACATGTAAGTCAGTCATCAATCTCATTATCCAAGGAGGACATTGAAGGTAGCCTCTCCTCTGTTACTTAGATTGTTAGCTGGTGTCATCTTTGTAGATCTCCAAACATTTCCCTAGTGCCTGATTTCTCTGTAAACCTAAAATGTCTCCTCCTATTATGGTATCTCCATTCTTGTTATCATCTATTCTTCCCCTGACTCAACCTTTCTGCTCCCTCTATCTTGTATTTTATCTACTGGGAACATTTTAAAACTTTTGACTATTTCTTGATATAATCTATGTATTTTACAGAGGCAGAATTCTTATATGATGTTGGCTTTGACTAATTTTTTTTCATTTGTTCACATTTAGGATACCCTATTCATGAGCTACTTAGAATCAAGTCTCCATTGTAATTAGACAGACAAGGATGTTCACCCAGAGTCTCACAGTAACTACTCTTAGAACTAGATTAGCTTTTAGAACCTCTGAGATTCAGCCACTTGCATTTTCTGATCTATCAAATAACATCCACAACACAATGTGTACATATGTCCTTTTTGCCTTATGTTTTCCAAATATTGCCTATTCACAGGCACACAAATCTATGATTTGATGTTACCTGTTCTCTGCTACCTGTTCAAAACATTAACATGTATACTGTATAAATTTCATTTTCAGTAGCATGTAGATGTGGATAATAATTTATCTTATCCCATTTTTTGGTATTGAGCCATTACAACTCTAAGATTATCAGATTAATTGTATAAAGTGAAAATGTAATATTTGAAATTTAGAAAACTTCACAGTCAGGCTTCACAGTACATTTTTAGTTATTACTCATTTTTGTCTTCAGTGAATAACACAGTTTCTGGGCTAAAAGTTTCTAAGATCATTCAAAATGAATCCCTTGGAAAGTTGCTCTCCAACATTCCCAGTGTTCATTGTTGAAATACTTATGATACTGAAACCTGTTAACTCTTTGAAAAAAACAAAGCAAATAATTTAAATATAATTATTGCTACTAGATATAAAACTATTATAGAGACTAAACTCTTAAAGTATTTAAAAATTTAATGGCTATGGGACTTTCAAAGTTAGTTTGTTTTATGTTGTGGTATTGATAGTAATATCTTGAGGATAAATAAGAAAGGAATGGTTATGGTTTACTAGTAAGATGCTAGTGTCAAGTTGACAGGGAGTCATTGTTTTTGTCAACTTGACACAAATGTAGACATATTTAGGAATAGTAAAACTTAATTGAAAAATGCTTCCATAAACTTGCCTATAGGCAAAGTCTGTTGGACATTTTCCATCAATGTTTCAAACATATGGGAAGACCCTGTCCACTGTAAGAGGAGCTACCCTTCGACATATGGGCCAGAATTGTACAAGAAAGCCAGCAAAGCAAACTGTGAACATTAAGCCAGGAAACACCATTTCTCTAAAAATCTCTACTTCAGTTCTTGCTTCCAGGTTCCTGCCTTAAGTTAATGTTTTCTCTTCCATTCAGGATGGATGTAAGAAGAAATAAATATGTAAGTTGAAACAAACCATTTCTTCCACAAGTTGCCTTTGGTCATACTGTTTGATCAGAGCAAGATAAATCAAAGACACTACTTCCTTGACTGTATAACACATAAGTTATATTTGTTACATATAATTTAAAAGCAGCCATTGCATTTACAAAGGCCTGAAGTCATTTCTTACCTTATATAGAGCAGTTCCAGTAATGAATGGGGTCAATGCTAATTTTAGTTGAGGGGTAATTGATGGACAACACAGATAAAGAAAATGAATGTGTAAAGTTATAGTAGTTGATAAAGAAATGAAGAAGAGATGAAGAAGAAGAAGGAAAAGAAGGAATGGGAGTTTCTACAGGAGAATTTGGGATATACGCTACAAAGTAGCAAAGGTGCAGCTAATAAAGGGCCAGAAATACAAAAATGATATTTAGAGAACTGAAAATATTGAGATTCAAATTCTCATTACCAAGGTAATATTACATTGTTATATTACCAAGTAAAATAGATTATGTAATATATTTAATAATAATAATAATAATATGTTCAAAGTTAATATGACTTTTCAACAAAATTTCCAGTAACCTCATATTTATGTGTGCACACACATGTGTACACACACACACACACACACACACACACACACACACACACACACCACATCCTAATACTCATACACACTAGCCACATATATATGGACAGAAATATGCACTAAATACTAGTAAAATATAAAAAATATTTTAGCAAATGACAAGAATTCCAATGACTGACTAGATTTTATAGTTTTCTTTATTAAGAAATTGCTTAGCTTTGACATAGTCTCTTGCTATAGTATTTTTAACAAAGATCAGTAAACATAATTCCATGTGTGTTCTTATAATTTATGAACCGATATAGTGTTTCTATTTTGGGAAATAGCATTATATGTTCCAACATTTAGAGTTAAATTGTTGTTTTCAATTCTGATGCTAAAGTTTAGGTAAAGATAATAAGAATAAAAATGTGATGGCAGCCTTTTGTGATAGAATCCCTCTAACACTCTTTCTTATTTGATTTTACACTCAATATTTAGGCAGTAGCTTGAAGAATATACAAGTATGAAATCATGTATATATTAATACATTTAGAAAACATTGCTAAATTGCTAGGTATAATGAGCTAACATTGGCATTAAAACCATATGAAAAACAGTAATGAAAGAAAAATCTAATTAGGTATTTGTTGTATTCTAAGTTTTGAAAGTTCAATTAAATGAAATCTGAAATTGTTCTTTTTGCCTCCACTAATTAGTGAGCTTGTATCTGCTTCAGTTAAGCATGAAGCTAATATCAGTACTGTCTTTTCACCCCAGGACTACTTTTGAAATTTTCCTATTCTTCTGGGATTAAAAGCAATTAAAATGAAATTGAATCCTTAGTTTAATCATGTTGATGAAGTCTGCTAGAAACAAAGCTAGAAGGTAAATTGCTATTCTGATTTATATTTATTTACTTTCTGCCCCTTGAGTATTTTTTTTCCTGCCCTAGCTGGTTACCATCACTCACTGGTCTTTCTGGAAGTCCTTCTGGTATCTGAATTTTTTTCACTTATGATAGTCTCTGTTTATTTATCTATAATTGTAATGAGAGTATAAAGTTGCAGTTAAGCACAATTTCTTAGTAACATTTTCCATATGGTGACAAGTGCATTCTCAATAAATAAAAGAGTAAAAGCGACTTGTAGTTATTTGAGTGCTTTTCACTTAACACATATTATACTTCACTGTTGATCTGCCACAAGGAAAAAGCACAAATCCAAGCATCATTCATTCTAAACGATAATTGATTATCTTCATACTAATTATGACTGCCACAAACAACTGGACTTCTAAGAGCTCCTGGTGTCAAATAAATAATATGTGAAAAATGTAGACTCTTTTGGTACTGTTACAATGAATCCACTATAGTATTATTGAATGGATGAAAATCTGCAAAACCTTTGAATCACAGAGTTTTGATTTTTTGTATTCTCTTAAGTTCTTTAGGTATTGTGTGCCACTGATTTATTTTTAAATGGATATACATGGACACAATATACATCATTTCCTCTTAAGTTTTTTTAAATCAGTTTATTTATTTATCTATTCATATCACTAGAGCAAGCATGTAAACAACCATTTTAGAAAGGTTGATGAATAAATAGGAGGAAATATGATAAAGATGATGCTGGGACAGCGGATAAGCCTTGGGATAAATGGGGATTTAGTGCCAGAGCCATCATTTCCCCAAATGCCTTTATTTCTAAGCAATAGTAGAGAGGCTACCTTAAATACCCTTCTCCTATCATGAGATTGATGACTACCTTATATGCAGTCCTAGAACCTTCATCCTGCAGCTGATGGAAACAGAACCAGACACCCATAGCTAAACACTGAACTGAATTCCTGGAAACCAGTTACAGAGAGGGAGGAGTGGTGAGCAAAGGGGTCAAGACAAGGTTGGTGAAACCCACAGAAACAGCTGAACTGAACCAGGGGGAGCTCATGAGCCCCAGACTGATAGCTCAGAAACCAGCATAGGACTGTTCCAGAGCCCCTGAACATGGATGCCAGTGAGGAGGCCTCAGGAATCTATGGGGCCTCTGGTAGTGGATCAGTATTTATCCCTATTAAACGAATGGACTTTGGGAGCCCATTCCACGTAGAGGGATACTCTCTCAGCACAGACACATGGGGGAGGATCTAGGCCCTGATCCAAATGATATGACAGAGTTTGAAGATCCCCCATGGAAGTTCTCACCCTCCCTGGGAAGCAGAAAGGGGATGAGATAGGAGATAGAACAAATATAAAATAAATTATTTTTCTAAGACCAAAATTTAATATGAAGAGTGATATTGTGGTTTTAAATCAAAATTTTGCTCTGATTCTTACTTAAGATAGGGCACTGATTCTGTATTAGAGAATGTCTCTATTATATTTTTTAGTAAGAAATATTTCTGCAGAAATATGCTGTTGTGTAATTAAACACTGCTCATCTCTAAGCATTATTCCCTATAAATGGGAGGGAATTACTTTGACTCTCAAATTAATTTTCTCTTTATTTAGATAGGTATTTATCTTCCTTGATATTATTATTTTTAGGAAACATTTATTAAACTCTAATGTTAACAATGTTTTAATCCAGTTCAAGTTGATCTACAAAGACCTCTAACATCAAAGCCAGTGATTAATAAATAAGAGGAATGTATCTATCTCTTTGCAAAAAAATTAAGCCTGGTGCTTTTTTCTACATAAGATATTCATAGAATCAGCTTCCCAACTTAGGTGTATGCACGTGTGCTGTGATACTATTTTAGAAATTACTTTCTAGTAAACAGTATGTTCTTTGAATGTATGGGGCTTTTAGTAAGTAGATATGCTTGTTTTGTGGCAAATGAATCTATACAGTGAACAAAATTCTTTCAAAATGACAGTTAAATGTAATCGTCTATGAAATATGAAATTTTATTCTGTAATTTAAAGATTTTTACCTATCAATATATAATATCAAGTTATGATTAATATAAACATTGAAAAGACTACATAATCAATGTACTTGTGCTTGGTGACTTTACAATAGACATGAAATGTCTCAAAAAATAAGTGAATTGTCAGTTCTTGAAACTCATTTCAAAAAAGAAAGTGACATAAAAAGATAATATATAGAAGGATAATAAATATCTGGGGAGGAATAGAGAAATAACTGACCCACTAATAGTGCTTGCTACTCTTCACTGGGACCCAAGTTTGGTTCCCAGTATCCAAACCACATGGCTCACAAGCAATTATAGCTCCATGTCCAGAGAATTTGTCTTCTGCTTCTGGCTTCTGTGAGCACCTGAACTTAGTTGCATATATTCTCACAGAAAGACACTTAACAAACATAATTGAAATGTTCAAAATATCTTTAAAAATTAACCTTCTAAGAGACACAATGAAATAAATGGTACAACAAAATTATTATAATAGCATGCTTTTCTGATAGGCAGCTGGCACATTGTTAATTATTTTCAAGTAGCAAGTTGTAAGCTCATTACTGAAAATAACATACACATGGGAGCTACATGTACATAGGAGTTATTAGCTTACTTGTTATTGTAGACTAATAAAATATTTATTCCAAACTAAGTATTTATTTTATATGCACACTTATATATAAAAGATTAATAACTGGAAGTCTCAGTGTTTGACTTAGTACTTCACTAAGGGAACAAAAACAGTAGTTTGGATTCTGACTGATCTGCAACTCTGTGGTACCTAGGAAATAAAATCATCTTGGATATTCATAAACTGATGAATTGATAGTAAAATATGGTTTTATACTTCTATAAAAATAAAATTATTAATTTTATAAGTAAATAGATGACACTGAAAAAATGTATAGAGTGAAGTAACTCAGACATAGAAAAACAACGTTGTATGTTATCCTTCATATGTAGATGCTAGCTTTGACTCTCTATTTTTTTTGCATGAGACCCTATCATCAATTTACAAAACTGCCCTTGCTAATTAGTTAAATGGCTGATGGCTGTTATCAAGTGACAGGGAATCACTAGGATGTATCTTGACATCACTAATACAATCAGAAAAAAATATAGTTTTTTAACCTATTGCTTCATTTCACTGTTTTTTTTTTTTTGTCAATACAAGGCTTTGCATAGTTAAAGTTTCAATCACTACATAAATATAGTGCATTTGTAACATTTATTAAAAAATTCAATGTGGACAATTTAGAAAATCGGCTGTGTATTACATAATATGTTTAAATACAGAATGAGTTTTCTAAGCATTACAAATTCCCATGAACACGGGATTATGGAATGCTATATACCATAAACACAGGAGCTAAGGCACCAGAACACTTAAATTGGTTATTTCTGCAAAGATGTTCAATTTCTTGATTTTTGCCGATGCTTCACCACAGCCTGCAGCCACCCTCGGCAGCCGTGCACCCTTCGAAGGGACCGAAGGGACCGCTCACTGCCACCCGCCGCAGGATTCAGCCTGTGTCCAGCCTGTGCTGCTTCAGACGCCTGGAATCCCACTTCTGACACTATTCTGTTACAATAAGTCTTTATTTACTCCAAGCTGCCTGAGCCCTGCTGCCATTTGGGCTCTTTCTGCCAGGCTGCCCATGTTCTGCCTGCTGCCAAGTTATGGTCCCAGGTAACACACAGAGACTTATATTAGGTACAAATTCTACCCTTTAAGGGTTACATATCAGATATCTTGCATATCAGATAAATTTACATTACAATTTACAACAGTAGCACACTTACACAGTTATGAAGTAGCAACAAAAAATTTTTTATGGTCAGAAGTCACCACAATATGAAGAGCTGTATTAAAGGGTCACAGCATTAGGAAGCTTGAGAACCACTGATCTACAGTGTCATGGAGGAATGGTCTGGGATAGAACAACACTAAATTATTCTCAGGCTGCTACCTCAACAATCAGTTCTTTATAACACACAGGTGTGTTGAAAGGTCCCATGACTGCATTATGTGCATGAGCTATTCTAAAAATATGTAAGAAATTTATTTATACAACAGAGCATTTGAAGCTTTCAGTTTTTTTTGTTTTTGTTTTTGTTTGTTTTGTTTGTTTTTACTTTTTTTACAGTAAGAAACATCGAGTGTTTCTGAAGTTGAAGTGGTATAAAAATGGAGTCTGTGGGGCTTGCGTAATTAATTCAGTCCAGACCCAGATTTAATTAGACAATTATATAATAAACATCAGAATTCATGGACAGTGCACATCGGAATAAAAATTGCAAAATTGCCTATCTTCATAACGGGTGATTTAAACAGCATTAAAGTTATGTAAATGCAAAATCACTTCATTAGAACTTTAAGGAGGAAAAAGGTAATTAAAAAAGAACTATGAAGTAATATTAAGTTGCTTCCCATTTGAAATGCACTAATGATATTTTGGGAGATTACTGTAATTCAAGCCTCTTTAGCAGCCTAGATGCAATTTAACTGGCTCTCCCCTCTTCCCTTTTGATTTTGGTAGAATATAAAAAGTTAAGGAATTTGAGAATTTATTATGGCATCTGGTTGATTTCAAAGAGGTGTTTGTGGGCTTCTACCATGTAGTGTTCTCTCTCTCTCTCTCTCTCTCTCTCTCTCTCTCTCTCTCTCTCTCTTTCTGTGTGTGTGTGTGTGTGTGTGTGTGTCTGTCTGTCTGTCTCTCTGTCTCTCCCTCCTCTCTCGGTTTGTCTCTCTCTCAACATCTCTGTTCACAGTAGTTGTTAATCACCCACATTTCTTTTTCTAGGCTTGGGGTCCCATGAGAGATCCTCTTTCTATTATAGATTATTTGTTGGTGGTGTTATCATTTTGGTCTTTTTTTTCATTAGCCATTTAGTTGTACTCCTTGAGTAAAGTTTCTCTATCATTACTAGGAGACACAAACTCACAGCCTTCTAGTTAACAAGGCTCTTAATCTTTCCTCTTCTTTTTTTGTTGTGTTCTCTGTGCCTTATGTGCAGGAGTTCAGTGGTAGAGATATTGCCTGGGTACCACACAGTCAATTTTTTTCTGTGTTTAACCAGTTGCAGTTTTGTGATGGTCTCAATTTGCTACAAAGAGAACTGTCTCTGATAAGGGATGAGAACTACAATTATCTGTGGATGCTTTAAGGATAAATATTTAGAATGCAGTTAGAAATTATGTTGGTCTAGTCTAGTGATGGTACTATATTCTCCTCTAAATTTTATGATCTAGTGCCCCCCCAACAGTGACTGCCTAGGTTTCCGGGTTTAGGATTGATTTCTTTCCTGTTGTATGTATTATAAATCCAATGAGAAGTAACTCTTGGTTAATGTGAAGTTATGGGTGCCACTATTGGGTCTTTGAGAGTATCTTTCCAGAGCTGGTAATTGTTGTAGTTCATAATCACAACTGATTAGGACTATTGATAATTTATTCATTATCCTATATTTGAAGATACCAATACATGTGAAATTATTTCAGATTTATATGGATATATTTATTTTGAAGTTATATATTTATTATGACTTTTCACTCCCTTGGATGAACCATTTGCTATATAAATGTACTACAGTTTTTTTTAAAAAAAGATTTAACATGTTTATTCATCATGTTAATGTAATTTATTTTCCCAAAACAAACTCAAATTGTCTAAGTGACCAATTTCCTGAATTTTCATGCACTTTTAGCCCACATTATTCTGCTCTCATTGGCTCTATGTGATAATTTTAAAAAGTGCTTTCCATGTAGTTAATGATGACCTGAATTCTCGACACTCCTTTCTCCACATCCAAATACTGTGGTGACAGTCCTCTGCCACCATGCCTGGTAGTAGTATTTCTTTCTGAAGGATATTTCTCTTTTGTAGCTGTTCATTATGAATCACAGGCCACTTGTGCCCATCAATGCTGCAGGCATGGCAATCATGAGTTTGAAAGAGACAGCACCTGTGCCTTTTGTCTGTCATCTACCTGGTTATATATTATTTTGCTGCTTCATGGATTGAATAAGAATCTTGAATTACAGAATCCCTATGCGGTTATACTTTGTAAGATGGAAAGACACTTTCAGGATGCCACCAAGAAATGGCTAAAACAGATTTCAATATCTTATGGCACAATTTTCTCCAACTTGGAAAGGAAATTTAGAAGCTATTATTTTTTCTTATTAGTAGAAGAAAATAGACTTGTCACAGGAGTCAAGAGTTAAAGTTCATGGTTTAGATTTTATTTTCCCTATAAATATCCCTTATATGGAAATTGTGCATTTCCCTTTTCTTAACTAGAAACACCACTAATGAAAACAAGCATGGTGTTCATGACATGCCATATTAATCAACACTGAGCTGTCAAGTATCAACTGCAAAATCAAAGCAGAAGGTAACTGAACATATAAATGTGAGCTTTCATTTTTCAACTTTATTGGCAAAGGATTATATTTTGTTTTTATGTCACATATCACAGGATGGCACAATGTATATTATCAAACAATTAATAAATGTAGACTTCATTGTGATTTATTCACTTTATTTCTTTTGGATACAAACTCCATACTGAATTTCAATGTGGCTAAGGAGAAAAGAAAGAGGAGTTCAGAGGTTAGTAACATTTTAATTGTTGTTCTGGTAGATTTTACAGCCATTTCCAGGAAACTAATAGGAATAAAAGTCCTGTTTAGCATTTGTCAATTAATACCATATTGTTCAAACCACAGTTATATATTACAAGTATACACTGTGGCAAACAGTTACAAGAATGTAGAACAAGGAAGAGATGTTTTCATTAGAATTTAATATGTAGTATCCTCACAGATAAGGCACAATAGATATCATGACTTAAAGAGAAAACATAAGTGGAAAATGTAAAATAGTTTAAAAGAGATGATTTTGGTTTATACATTAATTCATGTTTTGTGTCAATAATTTTCAGATTGTAATAATGGCTGTGATTATTCTTCGGATATTATACCTGTACATGTACCAGTTGTATGACTGAATCCATGAACTGACTCATAAAAAGAAAGAAAACAGTCTTTTTTTTAGAGACAGTCTGTGGCTTTAATGAAACCCTACCAGCAATTTATCATCATATGCAATTAATTGCAACGTGAATTTTTCTCTCTTGTCAGAATTTACATTACTAGTTTGTTTCTTAGTGCTGTGATAAAATACTATAACCAAATAAATCAACTTTTGTGTGTGTGTGTGTGGGGGGGTTATTTCTTTGTAAGCTTCCTGATAATAGTCTATTCAGGAAAACAGGAGCAGGAAACCAAGCAGTAGCAGAAGCAGGAACCAAAGCTGAGACATGGAGGCAGGTTACTTACTGGTATTCTTCATATGGTCTGCTTATCTTACCTTCTTGTGCCACCAAAAACCAACTACTCAGAGGTAGCATAGTCTGTCTTGGCCTGGACACTCTGACACCAATTAGTAACCAAGAAAATGCCCTCATGAATTGCCTACAAGTAATATGATGGAGGCAAACCTAGACCAAGTTTCCCTCTTCCCAAATGACTATAGCTTGTAACAATTTGACAAAACAACTAACAAGCACATAAGTCAATTCCTTGAGGTAATTGAAGCGAATTATGTTGATTTCCAATTTAGAAAGGTATATGAAAGATTATGGTTAAAATTATATACTTCGCCTTTGCATTCATCTTTGACAATTTGCTTACATTCATTATCATTTGTGGTAGACTTTTAAATCTACAGAGGATGGTTATTCTAAAATCACATTTTTGTAGGATAGATTATTATTTTAAGATATTTTGTATATCCTAAGACAATTGCAACTGTTAATTTACATAGTGATCCTGGTTCTTTACACCAAAACAATAATGAAAAGCTACCAGCAAAAGAAAAACTATTGTGTCATTATAGCCATGATATATCATCTTTAGTCTATCTGATTATCAATAGTTTACTCATAGTTGAAAACTGTCTCCCTATCTACTGCTGCCACGCCACAGCTAGTGTTCAATTTTTCTGTTGTTGTTCACAAATAATTTTTTTAGATTATTAGAATTTAGCATACAACAAGAATATATTCTTTATATCACCAGAGTCACCTCGCCACATCTCATTACTTTATTAAGTTAATGATACCTCCTGGATTTAAATAATTTAGTTAATTACATTTTTCCTGACATTATCATCAGAATAGTTTTTTTGGTTATTGATGTTTCCAATGGGATATTTTCATTTATTTCTCAAGAATCTTCCTGGATCCCTTTTATTTTAAAATATGTATTAACCCGTGAATCATAACCCTCAGTCTAGCTTTAACCACTAGCTTTCCAGAAAGTAAAAATGATTCAATATACATAGAGGACCTAGGATGATGATGGTTATAATGATAGATGATGCTGATGATGATAATGTTGATGATACATCTTGCTAACAAAACCACATTAATGGAAGTTTTGTTCCTCAGAGTATATTATTTTGTGATATACAATGATACATAACACATACATATATAGATAAAAAAGAAACAACTATTTGAGTCACTGTATCCAAAGAAGATTAGAAGTACCAAGATTCGAATTTTTTAGCCTTATTTCAAATATTTGACTCTTTCTTCTGTCCCAGTAGAAGAGTGATTTGAGTAAGAATCCATAAATGACCAAGTCTGTGAAAAGAGTCAGAGGAGAATGTTTCAAACTGTAAATTAAATTGATTTTATTTCACAATTATGTTGTCAGGTTAGCAAGTTAATGAAGTAAGACAATAGGCATGAATGTTAAAGTATGATGACACATGTATTTTAGGAATGTTGTAAAACTCTGTAGTTATAAAGAGAGTTATATAGTGATAACAATAAAACTCCAGAAGGTGTAAAAAATTAGGAGATAGTTATATAAGCTTGATAATGAACCACGGGTAAACAAGGCATAGGGAGGCGTTTTCTACTAAAACAAATTACTCTCTAAAGGCAGCCTGAGTCTATAAAGGGACTGAGACTAAAGATGCTGACAGTATAAATTGTAGCTAAAAGTATCAGGCTCCATTAGCTTGATATGCCTTTTTTAAGTAGAAATAAATAAGAATGAATCTTTTGAGAATATAAAACTATAAAATGTTAACATGTGTAGACTCAACATTATCACCACTTACTATTTTTATATTATAACTCAAGGTATTATGTATGCCAAGCAACAACTATATAAAATAAACTTGTGAATGAGAAGGGGAGAGAAGGGGGGTGAGGATGACATGAGGGAGCAGAAAGTTTGAGTCAGGGGAAAAATAGAAGAAAACAAAAAAGGAGATAACATATAGAGGGAGACATTTTAGGTATAAAGAGAAATCAGGCACTAGGGGAATGTCTGGGGATCTAAAAAGATGACACCAACTAACAATATGAGCAACAGAGGAGAGGCTACCTTAAATGCCCTCCCCTGATAATGAGATTGATGACTGACTTATATGCCATCCTATGTCCTTCATCCAGCAGCTGGTGGAAGTAGCAGCAGACACCTACAACTAATCCCTGAACTGAACTGGAATCCAGTTGCAGATAAGGATGAGTGATGAGAAAAGGGGTCCAGACCAGGCCTGTGAAACCCACAGAAACAGCTGACCTGAAACTGTTTCCCAAGACTGATAGCTGGGAAACCAGCATGGGACTGATCCAGACCCCAAGAACGTGGGTGTCAGTGAGGAGACCTTGGGAATATATGGGGCCTCCTGTAGTAGATCAGTACTTATCCCTAGCATAGCTATGGATTTGGGGAGCCCACTCCACATAGAGGGATACTCCCTGAACCAAGACACATGGGGGTGGGCCTAGGCCTTATCCCAAAGGATATGATAGACTCTGATGATCCCCTATGGAAGGCCTCACCCTCCCTGGGGTGCAGAAAGGATATGTGATAGGTAGGGTTTTAGTTGGGAGGGTGGTAGAGGAAGAGGGGAGGGAGAGGGAACTGGGATTGACAGGTAAAACAATCTCCTTTCTAATTCAAATAATCTGAAAAAATGAACAAAATAAAGGAGTAAGTAAGATGGGAGAATGTATGCATTTTAAAGATGGGGATGAGTAAGAGATATATGAAAGATAGAATAAATAGAATAAAAGTAAATAACAATTAATGGTGCTCAGCAAAAAATAAACAAAAAATAAAATTGCCTTCAGTCAAAAACAATCCTATTTGTTTGCAATTCAAAATTGAGTTGAGATTTGTAGTAAAGAATTTCTTTAGAAAACTATGTAATGAATACCAACAATTATGTGCTGGCCAAACTTACTGTGACCCATAAAAATGAACAATGAGGCAGCTATTGATCACAATGTCTAACATTTTAACATGACAGGTGTTTCATACAAATGCATAAAGTATGTAGAGTTGCTGTAAAATTCGTGTCAGGAATGAGATTTAAAATTATAGGAATAAGGGAAGAATAATAATTTCATGATGTTTCTAATACTTATATTTAAGAAAAATAGATGAGCAGGATTCAAGATTTTTCTTCTCATATTTAATATTTTTAAACCCCAAATGCATCATTTGACATTTCTCACTTATAATGATGTTTAAACCTTGTCACTTAGAGGTATTGATTTTATATGTGGAAGGCATTAAAATTATTGAAACAAAGTCACGGGAAATAAACATGTCTTCAGTATAAGGCAAAAAGTTTCTAAATAATAGACAAGAGGCTAAGAAGTTTTGAATCTCCTCCTCTTTCTCCATCAGATATTATTAAACCAATTAAACTAAAATATTATGGGGTAAAAAATATTTGCAACAATTTGATGAAAAATGGTTTTTGTTCAGAACTGAATTTTTGTGTTAACTTTAAATATTGAATACAGAACTGCCATCAAGTAAAAATTCAATTTAAGAATGCAAATACATTTAGGAATAAATATATACATATCACCCAAAACTTGGGACTTGGGCTAAAAAATTACATTACCTGTAAGAAAACAGAATTTTATCTATGTCTAAGAATTAATTATTTTTATTTTATGTGTATGAGTGTTTTGATTCCTGTGAGCAGTGCACACAGACATCAGAAGAGGGTTAGAGTACCCTAGAACTGGAATTACTGACAGTTGTGAGCCATTCTGTGGATTTGGAGAATTGAACCCAGGTCCTTTGAAAGACCACCTAGTGCTCTTAACCTCTAAACATCTGCCTCCTATGAATCAAATTTAACTTGACATCCTGTATTGAGTTTTATTGAATCTGGTGACCTGACTACATCAGCATCCTCAGACAACTTGATGTAGTCTTATGTTAGAGATCAAGCTCTCTCTGAAGTTACAGTGTCCCTGGTGGATTCATTCTCATTCCAGTATTTGCCTGTCCCCCAAAATAATATTGTCATTTTGTCTCATACTAGCTTTTTTTGAGACTCTAAATTCCCTTACAACAGGACTTGGATATCCCTATGGCCACAGCAATTCACTAGAGGATAAAGCAGTCAAGCACAACCATCCAGAAGTAAGTGAAAGCACTTCCTGATTCAGAAAAAAAAAAAAGTCTTAAAATTGTTGTTTTAATTGCTAGCCATGGCCCACTAGATGGTATCATGCCTGACTCCATCTCATAATCAACCCATGTGTTCTGACTGAGAGTAATATTCATAATATCATTTTTGCATAGTTTTCTCCCAGTCGAGAAAGAATACTCTTAAGGTATGGACCGATCCACCTTAGCCAGCAGAGATGATTGGGTCTCCTCCACAGGACTGTTCCCTTGCCACTTGCTCCCCTCTATCTGCTTTTCTTACAGCAAAGGATACAAAAAAGATGTCTGTGGGGGACAGAACACAGTGGTTTCTGTGGGAGTTGAGGTAAAGATTTTTAATCTAAAATTCTAAATAAATCCACAACCAATGCTGGTACTTTTCGGGTACTGAAAGTGAAAGGCCTGCATGATTACTTTGAAATTCTGGAAGCCAGCCAGTTTGCTTCTTACTACAGCTGGAAACACACAGACAACCAGAAGGAGATGGATGCTGCCAATCTGAGGGACAACACAAGAGTTGGAAATACAGATATGACCCCACGTATTTCTGCAAAGGGAAACTGTTTGAGCAGGAAATTGTTTGCATAAAGATGAGTTCAAATTTGGGCGAAGCAGATAGGTTACAAGACCTGCAGAGGCTAGAGAGAAATTATTCAGGAGCATTTTTATCATCTCATGTTTCAACGTCTACCATGTTTCATCAGGACCGACCCGTGGTGATATGTGCTACATCTCTGGACAGAAGAATAGCATTTCATTGAAAGTGAGTCAGTCTATAAAAAAACCTACACTCATTACTTTTTCTTTTCTTTTCTTTTACTTTTCTTTTTCTATTTTTAGAATTTTTTCAATGGTTTTAATTTGAATTAGAAACAGGATTGTTTTACATGACAATCCCAGTTCCCTTCTCCCTGTATAGATGTCTGTTAATCCCAATTGGGTCATAACTTCTGTTAGTTCCTTTGTCTCTTTGTTAAGTCTCTTTGTTAAGTTAAGACTTTGTTAAGTCTGGTGGTCATGTCCAGTAGTGAGAGTGGGGTGTTGAAGTCTTTCACTATAACTGTGTGAGGTCTTATTTGTGATTTGAGTTTTAATAATGTTTCTTTTATGAATGTTGGTGCCTTTGTATTTGGGGCATAGATGTTTAGAATTGAGACTTCTTCCTGATGGATTTTTCCTTTGATGAATATGAAATGACCTTCTTCATCTTTTTTGATTGATTTTAGTTTGAAGTCTAACTTGTTAGATACTAGGATAGCTACCCCAGCTCCTTTCTTGGGTCCATTTGATTGGAATATCTTATCCCAACCTTTTACTCTGAGGTCATGTCTGTCTTTGAATTCCAGGTGTGTTTCTTGTATGCAGTAGCAGGATGGATTCTGTCTTCTTATCCAATCTGTTAGCCTGTGTCTTTTTATAAGTGAGTTAAGACCATTAATATTGAAGGAAATTAAGGTCCATTAAGTGTTTATTCTTGTTTGTTTTTGATTTGTTGTTGGTACTGGTATTGTATGTGGATTTACCCTGCCTTTTATTTTGTGTTTTTGTAGACTCATTACTTTTTCATGGCCATTTTTCCCTACAAAGTTGGGTCAAGGAAGCCTGGCTATAATATGAAAGTCATAACTAATTCAGAGTAAGTTCTGTAAGCAACATAATGTGAAATGCTGATTTAAAAAATATTCTGAGGAGAAAGAACAGCAACATAGCCTATTTGATAGAATAACAGGATCATGAATTTCCTTTATAATAAGTTATAATAAATTAGGTCCAGCCTCAATTTGGATATGTATAACATCCTGCCAATGTCTCCATGATTTATAACATGCTTCTAACATTGACAGTCTCAATTCTTGATTTAAAGTAGCTTTGGCGCTCAACTATCTGTGTCTATTCTCTAGATAAAGGTGGTATGTACAGGAAGAGTAATCTTTATATAATAATAATTTTGATACTATAAAACCCAAGAGAATCCATGAAATTTTCACAAGATAATTTAATCATAAACATATATTATCCCATATAAGCATCATTTATTAAGCCTCATAACAGCTATGAGTAATTTTCTGTGATTAATTAATATTCCTAAATTCTTTAGAGTTTCAAACACACATACACACACCCTGACTTCTTTAGAGTTTTACACACACACACACACACACACACACACACACACACACACACACACAGCAATAGTAGGCCCATTGAAATAATCCACATTAAAAGGACATTTCTTTAGGAGAAGGTTGTCAAAGCCACATTTGTCCCTGCCCAGATCTCTCTTCTGTCATCTCTTTTGGCTCACATACTGAAGGACTACAGTTTATACAGACCCTTAAATTTGTAGTGCAATCAGAAACAAGTCCTATTCACTTTATATGGCCCTGCTTCTGCTTCTGGGAAGAGTATCTCGGTTCGTCATTTCAATGGAAATAGTAACTAAATTAAAAATCATGTTCAGAAGCCAGTTATTCCTGGCACATTCACTCAGGAGGCAGAAGCAGGTGGATCTCTGTGAGTTCGAAGCCAGCTTGGTCTACAGAGAGTGTTCCAACACAGGCTCCAAAGCAATATAGAGAAACCCTGTCTCAAAAAACCAACAACAAAAAAATCGTGTTTAGAGACCATATCCTACCTGAAGTTTTACAGACCTGAGGACTAGTCCCTTTTAAAACCTATTCAGGTTTCAAAGCCCTTTCTGTTCCTATCTACCATACCAGCCTGAAGCCAGTCTGTGTGAACCTGGCTTTGTCCTCTACCACCTCTGACACCTGCATATTTGTTTCTTGTTTACTAATGCCCAAGCCCCATTTCTTCTCTCTTTATCCCTTTCTTTTATGATATTAATCTGACTTTTCACAGAGGATGTAATCACTTTGTTCATTATTTTCTTTCTATCTGTAGCCATAAAAATATTTTAAATGAAGAAACATGGTGACTTCTCAAATATACCAGACCTTGCATACTCTGGATTACATATCTTTCATTTATCCCTTAGAAGCAGCTGGTTTTTGGAAGATATCATTCCTTTTGCCTGATGCCTTGATTAAAATGAGTAGGGGCAGCTAACACACTCTAATATTTTGGTTTTTGACATCTCCCCTTATGGACCTATAGGCACATAAACATTTGGTTTGTTTTTCAAATGATTATAGTCAAGAACTTTACCAGTGCCTTACCACTTCGTTCAATGGATAAATATTTCTCCAGGCTCCGGTTCACCATTCATTATGAGATAGATGGTATTTATCATGGCACCCCTTTGCTTCAAAGCTACTAATTCCTATATTATTTATCATGAGATAGTTTTAATTAATAATTAACTGCAAATGTTCAGTTTCATGTAATTATATATGTGAAGAACTGATTCTTGCATTTACAACACAGGCAGTCTCATTTTGCAGTTATACACTACCAGGGTATGGATTCCTTTTCAAATGGTTATAGGAATACAAATTTATTTTGAGTATCTTCAACTAGGGAATGGAACAGTAGAGAATGGAAACTGTATTACTTTTCCTTTTATTTCCTACCCTTCATCGAATAGTGGATGCCAGATAAATATTTAACCAAGGACTTGAATACTAGTGTTCCTATGGGGTCACACACTAATCAGAAGGAGCCCTGTAGCACTGCTGCAGAAGCTTGATTCTTAACCTTCCGAGTTTTACATTCCTCCTGTTATTTTATCAAAGAACACAGACTTCAGCATGATATTAAAAAGCATATTGCTGTGAGAAAGATACAAGAGTGTTTATAGACATTGTGTTTTGCTGTGTATCATTGATAATAAATTTTAAGGACAGGATTACTGCTATAATGTTGATAGAAAGCAATTTTATAGCTCTTGCTTTAAAACAAATAATTCAGTTCAGTTTTGTGGGAATGTAAAGTGATACAGACGAGGTGAAAGTATTATCACTATGGTAACTGTAAACCCTGAAGATAATAATAACTTTGAAACTGAAGTAGTAGTGTTGTCAGGTAAGGCTGTGAGGAGAAACCAGAAACACTGGTCAAGGGATATTAAGGGTGAGGGATGCTGTGTTCTTAGGAAATTTTTGAGTACACTGCAGCCCCGTGAGGTGTTTTCCTGTTCCTTCAGGCTTATGCCTGCAGCTATTTTTTTTAAAGCACTCTTTGAATACTTAAGGGAAAGCTTTCCTGTCTTCTCTCTCAGACACTGACATTTCTTTGGCAATGGTTCTCACTGTGTTCACTGGGTACAAGTGAAGTTTTAATTTTGAAGTTAAAATATTTACTGTGTAGGAAAAGAAAATATAGTTACAGGTACTTTCTAAACATATATGACTTTTTAAATTTAATTACAATATAATTATATTTTCCATACCTTCTATACCCTTCAACAGCACCCATGACCCCCTGCTCCCTATCAAATTCATTGACTCTTTTTCTTTAATAATTATTTTACACACACACACACACACACACACACACACACATATATACATACTATATGTATGTATATATATATGTGCAAGTAAATATTTAAAACCAATATGAGTTAGTAACTTCATGGGCCAGAGACAGAAGATTGTAATTGCCCAATGAGACAAGCATTGTGCCCATAAATTAAAGCTATTCTACCAGTTATAGAAGGGGGATCAGGATGCTTTGGCAGCAGAAAGATAAATATTAAGTTCCAATTAAGAATGCAAAAGGCATTAAGAAAATGCAGCCTTGGAAAAGCGAAGGTGTCTTCCAGTAGCAAATGTAGATGCACAGGAGTTCTCACTGGGACCTAAAGTGAAACCCAGTAACAGTATTTCTTTATTTTTATTTATTTAATTTTTACAAAATTATAATTTCACATGTCAATCCCTTCTCCCTTTTCCCCCTACCCCCACCACCCCCCTCTCCTCCCATCTCAGCGACCCATGGTGGGTAGGGCCCTCCATGGGGGCTCCCCAAATTCCTCAACATCATCCTGGGCCGGTCCTAGGCCCAGCCCCATGTGTCCAGGCCGGGAGAGCATCCCTTCACATGGGATGGGCTCTCAAAGTCCCTTCTTATACCAGGGAAAAATACTGATCCACCTCCAGAGTCCCATAGGGGTTGAGGCCACTTCGTTGACATCCATTTTCAGGGGTCGGGATCAGTCCCTTGATGGCCTCCAAGACAGCAGTCTGGGGTCTTTGGAAGGGCCTTACCTGATGTCCCTATTATGCAACATCCATATCAAGACATGGCACATATCTTGATAACATATGTCAAATTGTTACTTATACATATTATCCTTTGACAAAAATACATGCCTTAAGTCACTAGAATGTAGTAAGTTATATTGTATGTTGGGGTTCTCACAGTGAAAGGTATAATAAGAGTTTAATACACAGTAATTGCATAAATTAATGCACTTATATCCTGTTTTTAATCAGCAAATCTAAATAGTATACACACCTCCTACTACATAATATGTGGCATGTCTAAAAGAAATATGTTAACAGCATGTGATGTTTTAGCATTGTTCATTTCCTCTTGATTTTGGTCATTCTTCATAAGCAGAGAATTAAAGCTATTTGTAATTTTTTGCAGGAGTCTGTCCAAGAAATGCAATTTTCTATGTGCACATTTTTGTGCATGTATACATGTGAATATAGTCTGTTTGTGTGAATTATATAATTATATAATTCACACAAACAGACTATATATAGGTTTTTTGTTTTAGACTGAAATAGTTCTTTATCACAGTCCTCAATTTTCTTTGCAAATCCATGCTTTAGGAAAGTTTCAGAGTTCACTACTTCAGGCCACTTTAAGGATTTGACTTTACATACATAAGCCAACTTTAAGACATACTCAAAAAGATCAATCCTAGAACTCAGCAGTGTTGAGACTGTTTCTTCCCTCCAGTAATAGTATTTACAAGTCGATTTTTGTGTTTTGAAGTCAGGTCATTCATTTGAGGCCTTAGCATTTCTATATATAATCATTGGACTAGTCAGTTATCAACAATCTTTAAGTCTTCATGAATAAATTGAGCTTACTAATAAGAGTTTTAATATAATTTTGTAGAATCAACTGAAATATTGTAAATTGAGCCACATAATGAATTATAAATGAATTTTCATTCTAGTTATTCATTTCTGCTTTTTTAAATCTGTCGATATTTTTATTTATAAACACTGGATAGCAAATTTAAAATTTTGCAGTGTGATTAACACATTTCTAGTGTGAAAGGTAATTAAATATTAACAACTGAATAGATGTATATTTGTAGGAATTTCTAAAGATTACTATTGTGGGAATTTGAAATATTCATTACAGGTTCAAATTTTGGTATTTGCTCCTATTTCATGGTATGATTTAGGGATGTTTTGGACTCTTTAGGAGGTTGCCCTAGCTGACAGAAGTAGAATTGTATGGGCAAGTTATTTCTGTTCTCAATCCATGACTCCCTCACTCATTGCTCTTTAAAGAGATATCCTGCCACCTAATCATTCTACCATTCTACCACTATATGGTCCCCTACATGGTACTCAGAAACCTTGTAAAAGCATTACACAAAAAATAATTATTTTCTATGCACGTTGTCTCTATCAGTATTCTGGTCATGGCCATGCAACCTTAACTAATACTGCCCTGAATTTATAATATAAGGCACTAGTATGAGTTTTAGTCATGATAGCAACTTTTAAATATTTTTGTATATTTGATAACATATATATATATATATATATATTATATATATATATATATATATATGTCCATTATATGACCTATAGATTTTCACTTTACAGCATAGTGGCTTTAAAAGGCAGAAACTACTTGGTGTTCCTTCTTAGAACGTGCAAAACTTAAATACAGACTCATACAGTCTATATACTAATGCTTGTAATAATAGATAGTATGCATTCCACACCTTAAAGTTTGGCAGAAAACATTGCCTTATCTGATGGTAAAAGCATACATTTGAGTTCACTTGTGCTGGGCACTGGAGAACTAATAGGATGCAAAGGATGCCACTTATTCATTTTTTAAAACAAGAGCAACTAATTAACCAAGTACTTGTGACAATATAGAGACTAGACAGGTTTTTTTCAAGTTTTGTAAAACTTATGTACTTTGTAAAGTAATTTAGTAATTTTAAATTTTATCATTATTGACTCTATTGTAGGAAGCATGCTATTTTCATCAAAAGAATTAAAATACCTGGAAATATTATTAATATTTTTCAAAAATAAAAGTCAATTGTTTTGAAATGCCCAATGGATTATAAAATTATCCTTCTGCCTATTGGCAAAATGTTTGCACAAGTTAAATACTCCATTGAGAAAAGCCTTTCGTGGCTCTAACACCAACATTTAGTAAATTTTCTGTTTAGGATGAATTAAATATAAAATACATAGTCAGAGAATGGGATCTACTCAATGGTGTTAAGACAATAGCTTTCTCACAATGATCATTTTGACAATTTCTGTGAGATCAAAACATTACTAATAGTGACTGTATCCTATTGATATTCGCAAAGCTAAATGTATTAGAATGATATTCCTGGAATATTTTTCAAATATTTGCTATATTGAAAAGTATAGGTAAGCAAATCAATGGTGTACAATGATATGATATACCTTAAATTTCTGTATGTAATCCAGATTCAAAACCATATGTGTATCAGACTGTAATTATGTAGTTCTCTACTTATCAAATTCACTTATCAGAACATTTTAGCATTATCTTGTAATACAACAATATATTGTTAAAAATTACATAGTTGTGTACATTCTCTTATGAGATAGCTGTTTATAAGATTATTTTAAATTAAGCAATGAAATGTATTTAATAGTCTGTGAAGGGGTAGACCTTAGGAATCACTTCTCAGTTTGATTTTGCTTGAAATCCTCCAGTTTTTCCAACATATTTTCAATAAAACCCCAAGCCCACACTATATATTTTTGCATCTTTGAGTATAAGAAGAAACAGAACTAGTATATAAATTACTCCCTGTACTTGTTTCTAAAGCACTCATATTTTATATTCTTATTTTATTCTTCAATAGTCATAAAAGGGCTAAGATGTTTTGCAAAAATGTCATTTTCTAGATTTCTTTCAGAAACTATCTGATTTAGTCATTCGAATAAACATATCCATTAATATTCCACATGTATACAATAAGAAATTGCACCTCAGAAATTCAATGGCTTCTGCAGATCTCACAGGTTAACATAAAAAAATCTAGAATTAGCCATTGGGATACAAATTTCTAGCTTCTACTTCTTTATTGATGTTCATAGGAAGGTGGAGGCTACCCCAAAATGAGTGCATGCTTTAATCCCATTCAAAGTTATTTTGTTCAGTTAATTTCTTAGAACCCTGCCAAAGATCTGGTCCATAATAGACAGATTTAAGCTGAGGTATGAGATACAGAGAAAGACTTGGATTCAAACTAATGTTGCCAAACAAAACAGCAAAATAGCAGTAGCAAAACCTGACATTATTAGCAGATAATCTTCCAATTATGAAATGGCTGTGACATATAAAGAGTGAAATACCAAATGATATTTTGGAGAAGCGTTGAATGAATCCATAATTTGAATGCACAGTGGCATCAGGATATAGCTTAAATCAAATGATCCATTCATAATTTAAACTTCATGGAAAAATGCAGATAATTGAGATCTCTGTTTCTCAGGTAGTATACATGATTTACTTTCATTCCAAAAATTTCACCTATTATAGAAGAGGATTGATGAGGGGGGACACAAAGGAAGATGTCCGTACTTGCATTAGACACTATAAATGAAATCAATTTAACAAGGTTGTAAAATATAGGGGAAGAACACAAAAAAATTAAGAAGACAGAGGGTGTTTGTAGAGATAAAATATTAGTTCATATCAGAAACTCAGACAAGAATTTACAGCATTGAAATTGACCCTTTGTTAATGATACTTTTCAATATCTATGAAAACACAGAGTTTGTATGAATTCCAAATTTACACATGCATGGAGAATGTCTTTGACTTCATTTTTATTGGCTTAGTATTTTGGATGTATGATGATGCACTTGCGTAAAGAAAAGCCAGAGATAGTATGGCAAGACTGTTTAATAGATAAAATCCTAGCTGTGCAAGTGTGAGGAGTAGAGACCTGATTTGCTTCACTCACATAAAAGTTGGGAAGACAAGCCTATCACCCCAGTACTTATGGTACAAAGGTACTGGACTGGACCCCACAGCAAGCTGGGAAGCTACACTATCCAAATTTACAAGCTTCAGGTTAAACAAGAAATTACCTGTCAGTAAATAACATGGGGAAGGATCCAGAAAAATATTCACTGTTTATTCCTGGATGCCTCCACATGTACAAGCACTACAGTGCATATGCACTTTCACAGATGTGTTTCCATATGTATGTGAATGTTTATACACACAAAAATATTCTATACATGCATATACACTGAAAAGAAATGAAGAACAGAGTAAAGCAAAGGCGTATGTGGATAGTTTGATCTGTTTCCAATTTGATTTTATTTCCTTTTAACCTCAATGGAGCAAAAATATATTGCATATAGTTAGAGGTCAAATAAAAATTTTGTTTATAAAGGTGACAGGGATCAAGAGATACTGTGATACTAAGTACCAGCAGGTACATATACAGCACAGTTCCTATACCATAGGCTAAGGGATCATTGTAGAAGTGTGAAGAGCGAGAAGAACAGGAAGTGTGCTTTGAGCTTGTGTCTCCTAGAAATGGTAGAGAAGCTACAGCTATGAAATCTTATCAACATGACTGTCTGAACAAGACCTGAACAGTGACAATACCAGACATAATAAAGAACCATGGGCAACTGGGGAATGTTGAGAGAATAATAGTCTTCCTCAGGGAAGATCCCCTAATTGATTACACAATACCAAGTGTTCAGGCCTGATATAGTATATATACAGGCAGATAAATGTAAATGCTTGGTTGCTTGGTGGTTATAGTTATGTATTTAGGATATATATATATATATATATATATATATATATATATATATATATGCCATAAATTTGAGTGGGAGCAAGAAGTTACATTGGAGGGGATAGAGAGATAGAGTATTAAAGGAAGGAAAGAGAAGGGGGTAAATAATGTAATTATACTATAATTTTAAGTATTAAAATTATACAAATAGGGGGATAAGTTTTAAATGGGAATAGAGTAATAATTTTACAAGAAACATTGGGGAGAGAAAAACAGAGAGGAAAGGGGTTCATGGACAGCCTCTTTCTAATAGGGATCAGGATACCCAATATACTTTAAAAAGAAGACAGGCTTATTTTGAAGCATAGTATGGATTTTTCAGATGATGGGTCCTTGACACTACTGTCAGGCTTGTTGTACTTCAGAATTTCATGAAAGATATGGAGGAAGTGGTCTGTTCACCAGCCCAGGAAGCACATAGTAGGAAGAGAGAGAGGGTGTGGGGAAGAAACACCCAGGGACCAGATATTCTTTATGAACACACTTGCAAGAATTAGCTTCCTTCTATCAGAACCTCCTATTAAAGTATTCTCTACTACTCAATAGACTCCAATTGAAGATGAAGACACTTTCAAAGTATAGTAAGAACTATGAAAAATATTTTAAAATTTGTTATACATTTATTAAATATTTATAAACATATTTTAGTTATGATAATTTGTACAAAATACATTATACAAGGAGGGAAGGTGGGATGGGTGTAGAAGAGAAAGATATTTACAGCTCAGTTCTGTGAAGGTGAGATTTTGATTTGTATCTTAACTTGTCTATTTATTCAAATTTGAAAGAGAATTCATATTCGAAATCTAACCTCTACCTAGATCTTCCAGCATGGCACAATGTAAAACCTACTCTGTGAGAGGCGAATGTACTATTAGAATTCATTTCTATTGCACAGTGATTTAGAAAATCCTGTCTGGAGCACAGCAACCTCTGCTGGGTTGAATTGAGTTGAACAACCCACTAAAGACTGTCAGAATTATTTTCTCACTTAACTCATACAGCCTGCCTGATTCTAGAAAATATTGCCTAACTTTGCACAAAAAGGATAGGATTTCCAGTAAAAATTTAATGTGATATTTAGGACTTGTCTATACTACACTATTTTTGTTAATCAGATTTCTTACCTTATTTGTATTTAATCTAACAACATAACTGTAGATCAATATTTGGTACTGGAAAAGGAATCAACAGTTATTAGTTGTGGATTAGAATAGAGGAGAATATAAAATGTACAGGAAATGCAGATGCCTTGTCTTTCAAAGTATTGTTGATTAAAAAATACAGACCTGAGTTTTAAGTTATATTTTATCTTATATATTTCATTTCGTAGTAATGACTGTCCACATGAAAAACAAAATTTGCACACAAAAGTCACAGAATGTAATTAGTGTCATACAAAAATATCTGATTGCAATAGGGTAGAGGTGAGAAGGAGTCAGAACTCGTACATGCTTTGTCATGGCAGGCAGTGATGAAATCTCAGTGGAAGTTGATAACACATAATCAAAGTAGTTTTAAGTGGAATTTTGAAAGACACTTGTCTTTCATTGGAATACAAGTTATAATCATTAATTAAACATGAATTTTGTATCAATATCTATAATATATCAAAATTATACGCAAATAAGCCATTCTTTTAAAAGCTTACTCAGGGCTTCAGATGGGGCTCTTTCATGTTTATCCATGAGCAATTTCCTCTTTAAACTTAAGGAATTCTCCACAGCACAGACAAGGAACAAATGAAATGCTTAGGAATTTAAGCACAATTTAGACTGTATCTTTAAGACCACAAGCCAAATCCTTACAGAGAGTCAATAATACATTAATTACCATTTTAAACTAGGCTGCCATTGTATAATATGTAAGTCTTCTCATAATATGCTTCATTTAAATTATTGGATGGATTCTCCGTATAGCCAGAAACAAGTTATTAAAAAACAGTGCCAATGATTAAAATAGATATTCAAAGCCTGGTTGCCAGCTAAGCTAGAGGCCTGGTTGGTTAATTGTTAGCAGAACATTGACTGACATGATGCCTTTATTTCAACCTTTCACAGTGGTAGGCAGAAGTGCAAAAGAAATACAATGTTGATTTCATATCAATTTTGTACTGGAAAGCAAATTGTGGTTAATTTAAAATAAAAATATCTTAGTAAAAATATGTTGTGCTCAAGAGAGCTGAAGAAAGGTGAGGTCAGTTATGAAGAATATATTATATTCACCATTCTTTATATATGTTCTCTTTTTAATCAATTAATTAATTAATTTCACATCACAACTGCAGTTTCCCCTCCTTTCTCCCTTCCCATTTCCTGCTCAGACCTCCCTTCCACATCCACCCACCTCAATCCAGTCCTCTCCTTGTTTCTGTTCAGAAAGGGGCAGTCCTCCCATGGGCATCAACAAATCATGGCATATCAAGTCCTCCTTAAAAGCTATAGATTTAGAACAATAGGGTTAATTTAATGATGCCCATTCCCGTATTTAATATCTGATATAATGGATTATGAAATGTTTATCAGTAAGAAAAGCAGTATGTGCCAAATGGGTAATTGAGTTGAGCTATTATTCTAATATATTGATAGCTAGTGGGCAAACATTTGCAGTCTACCTAGTGAGAAGCAAGAGCATGAAGATCACTTCAACCTTAATAGTATCATTACTATTATTTTCTATTAACTTGAATTATTAAAGTCACATTTGTGGATATTTTACCCCTAGAAATCCCATATCGAAGCTTTGTTAGACGTAGACAGAAAGGCCTTTATTTCTACACTGGAAGCAATATTAAAGTAAAAAGGTAAACCAAACCATAACAACACTAACATCTGCTCTGACTGTGTTATCCATTTGTCACTTCTAATTCCCCATCCTAGCACATGGTACCTATGATTTGAATACATGGTTTGAATATGGCTTTTGGTATGTTCCCAGTGGTTCATGAGTTAAATGTATTTCCCATGGTACAGAATGAATAGGGTAGAAACTGTTTATAGACATAAGCTTTGGGAGTTTGCTAGAATAGAGCCTCCTGATTACAAAATAGATATTACTTGATAGAGAGAAACATACCATATAAGATGCACAGACTTGTCTCTTTCTAAGTAAAGCTCTAGACTTCCTTGGACTACCACAATACAAAGACTTTTACAGCTGCATTCATGTTAAAGCTTGGATAGGAAATGTAGTCAAACATATATGTCTGGGTCACATATTTTGCTGTAAAAACACAAAATAAATCATTTTCTTCATGTCTGACTGAAATTGTTTCTTTATTGTTTCAAAATACTAAACCCTCCTACGTGTGTCTTTTCAAGTTTGTTTTTTTTTTCTTCCAAAGATGGTGCCTTGTATTTAAAGAGTCCTCCACTCCCAAACAAATTATAAGTGTTTTATTCATTTAATTTTCTCCTGAAGTAGAAATGAAGTATGCAATGGCTTGTTTCTTTAATCTTCCTGTGTTATGAACATATTTTCATGATAGTTACTTTTACAAAATTTGATTGACCCTTTATGTGCTTCCCCAAACAGATTATAAGATCTACATCCCTTTGGAATTGAATGATAGCAGTTTATTAAACACCATTAGTCAGAAACAAAGTAAAAGAATGCATGTCTTGACTTGAAATACACAAAGTGTTCTTATGACTATATATTCCAAAAACATATAATCCCTATAACCCATACTGTTAGTTATTTCTCTAGATTATATTCTCAGTTGCATCTATCTAAATTCCTCAAGAAGATATAATTTTTCCAATTTCTAGAATTTTTCTTTTGCTATTGCCCTTTTCTAGACTAATCTAGCAGAAAATCCAAATAGTTTATTGTATATGCAAGCATATACATTATTTTACTTCACACTGTAACTTAAGACCTGTCATTAACCTAGAAGAACTGTTATTATCTTCATGGTGATTTCAGAAGATTGAGTCCAAAGTTGATTCATTTAAAGGGCATGATAGAAAACAACTAATCCTATTATAGCCAGTAGGAAGAAGCAAAGGAAAAGGATAACCAGTAATGACACATTCCCAGGAACCATTCCTCAAGATCTACATCCCAACCCCTAAACCTTCCACCCACTCCCTAAAACATAGCCATCATTTGGAGACCAAATATTAAAAACATGAGCTTGCATCACTTATTCTTGACTAGGAAACAGCAGTACAGCATGGCTATAGAAAGGAACCATTAATCTATCTAGCTCACTGTTCACCCTTGGAATTTCTTCAGTGTGCAAATGATAGGTGAATCTACAGCTATCACATTCATATTCTAAACATCGAAAATAAGTAAAGTTTGAAGTCATATGTAAAAATAGACAGGGAGATGACCTTTAGGTTAAGTGTTTAAGCTGTAATAAAACCTTTCAGGTTAATCTATTAGAAAGAGTATCATCACATAACTTCACTTTATGATGAAAGCAGAGACATGTAGCTTTGTCTAGCTAGACAATAAGCTTGTCAAAACTTAGCCATTTATTATTGAAGAATAGTTGAACAGATACTGCTAATCAATTATGGTACTGCCATGAAATTTGTGTTTTGTTTTGTATTTTGAAATTTTAGATACAAAAGCCCTTACAATTGTCCTGCAAATTATTTTAGTCTTTTAAGTAAACTATAATCACTAATGATTTGTGAAGGAACAAGGCTATAGCATTAAGGTTAATATATTCTTGTCAACTTAAGAACCATAGCACTGGGTATGTTCATAATTGTGATATTCTGTAGATTAAGTAACACGGCTCTGTTCCAAGTTGAAGGAGAAATTTGGTGTCTTTGTTGAAGAACTTTGAGAGATAAAGGACAAATCAATATTATATACTTGGGAAAGATAAGTTTAGCCATTCTGTAAAATGGCATACAACACATTGAAAGTCTCAAAAGAGAAGTAACACATTAACGTGGGGGAAGAGAAATGTCTCTTCCCCCAGTAGACAGAACTTTAACTTCACATTGAAATAAAGACAACATTTAGAGCAAAATGTGAAGTTGACATCAAAAGGTAAATTAAATTTAAGAGTGAGTCAAAGGAATAGAAGAAGCAAGGCTAGCACTGCTCTGAATGAGACTGTCATTAATCTTCCTTTATTTGATGTAGTGTCTTCCTCAATCAGGACCCATTAGTAACTACAGAGATTGAAGCTGAGCTGTTTTATGTAACAATAGGTTCAGATTCTTCATATTAACAAACCTGTTTTCACTCCAGAAATGTTTACTGTCCATTTGCTATAGGCAAAAATGCTATTATGAGTCAGGGCAATGTCTAACATTAATATTATTGGACACATAGAGCTTAGTCCAAATTTAATTGTTAGAATCTCTCGGGGAAGAATTTATAATCACGATTTTAGAGATGCAAAGATTGAGGATGAGAAAATTTGAATGACTAGACAGAGAGTAAGTAACCATTTTGTAGTACAGTCAGAAACACCTTGAAACTATGCCACCAAATTACAATGGACAGGTCATTTGGATAGTATACTATAGAACAGGCTTTCGCTAACATTTGTCCTTATCTCTGGGTGAGGGCATTATTTCTTTTATAGGAAGACTTTTCTCATAGTTTTCTATGAAGTCAGTCTATGAGTCAGGCCTGCTTCAACATGTTATTTCTCCTTTAATATCTATGATAAGCTATAGGTGGCAACAATTGTAGGTTAGGATAGGATTAATAAAATGTTAAGGACAAAAATACCCCATGGAAGGAACTGAGTTGTCATTTTGATTTATATTATATCATATTATTTTCCAAAACGAATTTCCAGTTTAATTTCTGAGTTGCAGTCTCCCCTGAAAAAATTTAAAAGGCATCATCTTTCTGTCCTAAATCTGGTTACCTTATAAACTGCTGCTTGTTTTTAGTAAACAACTATGTCTCAAGTTGAAACTTGAAAGATTAAATAGTACATTGTCCTAATTATAATTTGAGAGTTTTACTAATTAGTTTTTTCTTCAATGATTTCACTCATGAATATATACATATTTATTATTTGGAGGTTCACCTTCCCTTTACACTCCCATTCTGTCCAGATTTTCTTACCTAAAAGTCTGTTTCTCACATCCTCGTTTATTTGGTGTTTTGTTTTGTGACATACTCAGTTTAACTACAGACTTCTGTGTGATCTTGGGTTTAAAGCTATCCACTGGAGCTGATATGCTTAACAGTGTGTACAGAACCGAAGACAATGATTTCTGTTTTGCCAGGACTGAGCAACAGCCAGCAGTTCTTCCATAAGGAGGGCCCTACGACACATTTCCCATCCATAACTAATAGTTTACCAGACTGGTGTTATATATGCCCAGTGCAAATAACCTCCTATGAGGTTTCAGTACTAATAACACATCATGTGTAGAGTTGGGTATTTTCCAGTTCCTTCTCTTGTCCAGTTCCCCTTTCATCAATGTACCTTGACTTTTAGAAGAGGAGGTACAAATGTTTAATAGGAGTAGGCCCTCAAATGTCACTTATTATCTGTATCTTGAGAATGCATGTTGAAGAAATGTGAGTCTGACAGCTACAGTGCAATCTTTTATTGAACAAACCCAAGCCTCTGTGCCCTGTGTTCAATGGGCTCTGGGAACAGAGATAAACATGAGCTAGGTACCTGACATAATCCATCAAGGATTTTATTCAGGAGCAGGAGTGCTAAGAACAAGAATGCCTTGTGGATTTGGTTACTGTGGGTGTGCAAAGGACAGTTCCTAGAAGAGCAACTTAGCTGTGAAGCAGAGTCAGAGTCATATGGGCAGGGAGGGGTCTTGATGGGAATTTCAAAGAATTGTATCAAGAAACTGTGTTTTCATCCCGGTTTTCTTACTGTAAACCATTTACAACCTGAAACATAAGATTTTATTACAGGTATTTTTAAAGGCACACTTGTTTAAATGTGGTTCAGGGAACAAAATTACCACTCTATTGTCCTCAACTAGGGATGCAACTAGGCTCTGAGGCAGCAACTTGTCTCATCACACACAGTACAGGGCACATTTCCATTCATTTGCTTGACATTTTCCATCTAAATGGAGGAACAAGCCAGTTTTTTCTCATCTTCTCAAAAATATGAAATGTGTTGCCAATTATCTCCCTCAGCTCTACACAAAAGGCAACTGTAGCCCACAAATTCTTTCTGAGGAATGCCAGTGTGCACTCTATATTTCATCTGCACTTGTTTAATCTCCTCATGGAAGGAATAAGGAATGTTTGATTGCCAAAGTAGCACATTAATTTCAAGTCCAATTTATCTCTACACAAACTGTAAAAACACAGTTCATGCTCTTCATAATTAAGTTTCTTTTACATCTTTGTATATTTACCATTTTATATTTATATTTCTTGTTTTGCTAACAGTCAATCCAATAAGATTTCTATGATGCCAAGACAGCATAAATTGTGACCACAGAGAGTGAAAACTTATCAAACAATTATTTATATCCACAATGCTAGGAACCCCAGGTTTCCTGGATCCACAATAGTAGTTGCTGAGGATAATTTTATTGTCATTTTCCACAGAATCTCTATAAAATTCATAAATATGAAATACGTTATAAACAGAAAATTCCAACAATAATAAGAGGGGCTCAATTTTTATATAGGACTGAATCACATGTCTTTCTGTTCTTGCTTTTCTTTACAATCTAAAAAGACCTAGTGGGTGTCTTAGTAGTTTTCTAATAATGATTTAAAAAATCAGAACCAAAAGCAACTTGAGAAAATGTTTTATTTCAAGTTACATTTAGCTCAGCATGAAGGGAAGTCATGGAGGAAGACAAAGGAGGAATTTAGACTCAGAAACTGAACAGAAACTTCTGAGTCCTCCTAACTCCTTGTATCTCAAGGATGTCTCAACCTGCTTTCTAATACCATCCAGGACCACCTGCCAAGGAGTGACACTACCCACAGTGGGCTAAGCTCTTCCTCACTATGAGTCAAAAAAAGAAGACATAGTCTAAACTTACTTCTAGGCAAATCTTATCAAGTCATTTTCTCAATGGTGATTTTTTTCTTCACAGATTACCCTTGGTTGTGTCAAGTTGACATAAAACCAAGCCAGAACCATAGTGAAATACCTGTAGAAACTATACTAATTTTATTCTCCCATTTATGGTGCTCGCATGTGCGCGTGCACACACACACACACACACACTCACAGCACATTTAACAATTTGTAAAACACTTTTCATTAGCTATTTAAAACATTATGAAGTGACTCTTATTGTAAACCCTGATTTTATAAATAATAAACATAGACACTGGTGGAAATTAAGTATTTTTAAGCCCTATGATAAACAGAGACAGTGTGCAAAGAGAAATACTAGTAAGTTCTATGCTTATTGACCTTAAGGTCCTATCTCACCATGCAAGAAAATTCAACTTGGATCTCTATGTCTGTAGAACTTAACATTTGCTAAATCAGAAACTCTGTTATTACCACAGGACTGAACAATTGAAATAGCAGCTAAAAGAGATTGTATGGTTTGAAATCCTCTATCTGTCCTCTGTCCTCTATCTTTATCTCCATCATAAATTTGTAGGCTCACATTCACACACACACACACACACACACACACACACACACACACACACACACACCTAGCTAGTATTATAATCCCGTTGAAGGAATAGATTAGAAATCACAACATGGCAAATATATTTCAGATTACTACTGTGATTTAAATTATTTTTTTATTTTTTATTTTAGGACAGTTCCTCAATAATTCTTCCATGTGTTTTCTATAGATATATATTTTTCTATAATACATTTGAAAACTACAATGAGCTACTTAAAAATGCACACTCATTCATGCACCTGAAACTTTTCTGTATTGTAATGCAACGTATTTGGCATTATTTGTATTTGATTAGTAGTGTGCTTTTTGTCTCAAAAATGAAGGAAACTTTCTCACCAGTCACTAGATATTTATGTTATATAACATAAAACTTATTAAAGAGACTTATTTTAGAACCTGAATAGTATATCTTATGGCCCAAGTTAACGGCGTCTTTTATTAAAAAGTATGTAAATAATGTGAATACTTATTGATTTTGCTATTTAGGATTATTAAGTTTGTATTAATTATTGTTTTCTTGGTTAATTTAATTAAATATGAAGTAGATAATTTTACCAACCTGAAGTTTTATATTTTCAGAGAGAATTGTAGACAAATATTAAGAAGAAAAGAATTTAGAGAAAAGATAAAATGGCCTACTCTGCATTTTTGTTTGTTTGTTTTTGGAGACAGGTTTTCTCTGCGTAGCTTTATAGACCAGGCTGGTCTGGAACTCACAGAGATCCACCTTCCTCTGCCTCCCAAGTGCTGGGATTAAAGACATGTGCCACCACCACTTCCTGGCCTTAACTTCCTGGAACTTTTTGTTGTTGCTGTTGTTGTTTTTGTTTTTTGGCACTGCTCTCCATTTTTATTGATGATAAATGAAGTTAATAATTTTTACTTGGGTGAATGTAACACGTTATTAGAAGAAATGGCAAAATATACGTTTCGCTTTTGTAGTTGTCACAAATCTCAGCAGTAATACTATGTTCCACCCTAAATCTAAAGTCAATGCTGAACAACAAGATCAGTTTTTTTTCCCCTCCAACAGAGATAACTAAATAGGAGATGAGAAAGACTCAAACAAATGTTTACCATAGGTGTACAGAATGTAAATATTTTGCTAACTAAATCCAGCTTTAAATTATTATCAGTCATCCAGTGACAATGTATATTGCCATATGTATAATGTGTCATATGTGTTCTCATATATGTATTATGTCATATATCTATTTATAAATTGTCAGTATTTCCTCAGGTGAATGAGGAAGATATGCTGACCTATGTTTTGCTGCTCTTGTGGAGATAACCACAGCTCCAGTGAATTCATGAGAGCAAAGGGCTATGTCTTGCCAAGAAACAACTCTAAGCTGGGAATTCCCCCTTTTGCTGGCCCTCATATTCTTTTATCTCTATCTTCTGTAATATTTCCCGGCTCTGTGGTGGATTGTGCAATATTTGTTGTTGTTATTATTGTATTATTACTAATGGATCTAATCAGATTCTCAAAGCAAAATGGTGTGCCTTACTGAAGCTTAGGTTTTGGAAATCTTAGCCCCTTTCCTGAAATAAAATTTAAAACTAAGCTACTATTGTAATGGTGAAAGGGCATTACTATTGTTTTTTTGTTTGTTTTATTTTTATTCCAGTGACCCTATTGTTTTTATTTTCATATATGCTTTTTAAACTATCCATTGATTTTGAGCTGAATGTATCCCACCTATACCCTCTGAAATATAGTCAATATTTGCCTCCTAGTAATGATATTCTAATTGAAGAAAAGTAAGGTCATCATTTGATAAACTGATCACAACTTTCTCATCTTGGAAATGTGATAGTGGCTACTGAGGAGTGATATATGGTGCTTGAAAAATTATCAACAGGTTTTCAGGCAAGGAAACAAGCCATGATTAGAGAGTGACATGCCAGAGAAAGAGACATTAATTACATATGTAAAAAATGAAAGACAGCATGTTTAAATCTAAGTACTGTGCAATAAATAAAGGAAAAAATTATAAAGGAAAGTGCAAGGAATAGATGGATCCTTACTACAAAAAGCTTAGAAAAACTGGTGTAATTATATGATGCAACATGATAAATAAAAGACCCAAAGACAGATATTGTGGTTCAAGATTCATGCAGAAGATCATAGAAGCAACATAGGTGGTCACTAGCTCTTACTGCCACCTCAGGCTGAAAGGGCTGATCCTGCTGCCTCTCCTCATATGGCTGGACAATCCTGATACTGAATGTCTTCCTATACTCAATGTGGCTGGAGAATGAAGATTGATACTGACCTTGCTCCTATTTGATACACTTCCCTAATGGTGGGATTAAAGGTATGTGATCCCTGGTGCTGAGATCATCTTTGTATGAGCTGTTTCTCTTTAGGACTGGATCAATCTTGTGTATATCTGGGTGGCCTTGGACTCAAAGAGATCTGTCTACCTCTTAATCCTGATTTTTAAGATTAAAGGTGTGTATCACAACCTCCTAGTTTTTGACTGCTGGGATTAAAGGTGTGTTGCCTGGCTTCTATGGCTTGTGGCAAATTCTCAGGCAAGCTTTAATAAATCATAAATAGTATATCACCACAATAAGAGGCTGAAACTTCAGGGATAATTTTAGAGTGAAATATGATTGATATATATTTTGAAATGATTATACTTATACCATTCCAGAAAAGTTAGTATTGACAGTGGTTCTATGAGATTTGTTAGAATAGCAACAGAGGTTTTATTCTTTCAAACTCACATTGCTGAATTATTAAGAATACAAAAAAGTCATATTCAAATAGAAGGGCAAACACTAGAGGATGGAGGTCAGATGTGAAAATTTAGAAGAAATATGTTGGACCTAGTTATTACAACACAGATGTAAGTAGTATGTGTCCAGTTTACTCAACTACCCAATGAAACACAGGCGCCCTGGAATCACTGGCTGAAATCTCAGGCATTCTTAAAATGGTACCTTATTCTAGATGTTAATTTTTCAGTTTTTCTACTGACTACACAGCACTAGAGTAGCAGAGACTTTCAAGGAAGTAAACTTCATTATGGCATATGTTTTGTTCATCAGAATCCAGATCTTCCCAGCAATACAAATTTGTCCTGACTTGAGAAAATCATGATGTATCTGGAAGAATCTCTCAATTAAAACATATCTGTTCCCTTAAGAAAGTAATATACGTTGAAGTAATTTAAACATTGAATGGGAAAATATAGGATCAGATAAATAGGACTATAAATGTGTAACTCTCCAAAAGCAATACTTCCTAATCAGAGCATCCATGCTTCAGTGTAAGAAATGTGCCATGTTAAGACTGTCATTCACAGAGCCTCTGGATGGGATCTAAAGGGGTTGGCCTAAATTCTAGTCATTATTTACTATATTGAGAGGAACCCTGCAGGTGTTAATTCAGGCAGAGATCTTTGAAGAGATGAGAATGGAATCTTGGTTCAGATTGACTGTATCAACCTAGATCAGACTTCTGGGGGTGGGGGCTAATGCCTGGCAGTTCATTGTCAGCAGATTTAGAACACAATGAAATTTGGGAAAAGTTTCTAAGCAACAATCATTTTAGTTTCATGTGCACAATAAAGCTAAAGGAATGACTACTCTGAAACTCCTTTACAAAGTGCATACGACCATGAATGTGGGTTCTATAGCAAAAAGCCTAGAATTTAATGTGGTCTCTGACAAGATAACATAAAGGTTGGCAAAATATGTATGACATAAAATATGTATGACATCTCCTATAAGAATAGGTTCTGTGAACTCTGGTAGCTAAAGATAATGATCTATGTAGGGAAGAGTCTGGGATAATCATTCTGGGGAGTTTGGATGAAGTCTGCCTCTACAGCCAGAGGATGAGGTCTGCACTATAGATAGCAAAGAGGTCACCATGTTCTAAACAGTATCCATTCTCAGCCTTCTGGGCAGCAATACAGAAGGATAAACACCTGAATTTAACATTCTGCCTCCCTAGTGCTCTGTGGGTGTAAGGGCCTTTGTGTTCCCCAAACAAGCATTTTTTTATAGTAGAAAAGTGTTTTCATCAATATTTGAGTTTATAGTGGATGATATCTATGGATTGTGATTTCCACACAAGATGGAAGGCTATCTTAGAATCAATTGCTACAGGATCTAAAGTAAGATTTTGTCTTTGTTTCTGCAGGAAGATGTATTAGCACATCTGAATATACTCTAGAAAGTAGAATAAATAAAATTAACTATGCTGAAGATAAATGGGCTTATTTTATCCACTAGTCACTGTATTATTGTTGTAGGAAATTAATGACCTGAGAGAAAAGAGATTGAATTTGGGAAGAACTTTCAACTTATGTAGAGAAATAAGTAATCTATATGCATCTTTAGATGGAAGTTATCCTAAGAAATGCAGTTGTAAATGATTTAAAATCCCATTTTCACCCCAACTCTATTGGGTAAAAGAATGCTAAGTAGCAAAGGAACTGGAATTCTGAAGTTCAAAGTTAACCTCGGTCCTTCAAACACTTTCAAATGGAATTGTGTACTCATGGAGGGTCAGAAAACTTCCAGCACATAGGCAATAAGAGCACACGGGCTTCAAATTCAGGACCGAACTAAGCCCTCTGATATGGGTGACAGTTAGGAGGCCTGAGTAGTCTATGGGACCTCTGACAGTGGAACCAGTATTTATCCCTAGTGCACAAATGGACCTTGGGAGCCCATTCTCCATGGAGGGATACTCTGTCACCCAAGATACACAGAGGATGATATAGGACCTCCCACAAATGATGTGACAGATTTTTGATGATCCCCATAGAAGGACTCACCCTCCCTGGGGCGTGGATGAGGGATGGGATGGGAAGTTGGTGGGGGGGCATGTGAGGATGGGATGTTGAGGAAACTGGGATTGATATGAAAAATAAGATTGTAAATTAAATGAATTGAAATAATAAAAAGATCAGGTAGACATGGCCTTAGGAGCAGCTCCAAAGGTAGCTTTAAACCTGTCTTTCTGGACTCAGCATTTGTTTCCTCGGCCCAGGTAAGTTAATCTTAAGGAATTGAAGTAGAAGAAAGCAATTTTCATTTGAACTCAAACAACATTTGGCTTTCTCACACAGGACCATGTGCTGGCATCCGCGTCTTTGGAGTGCATAGCCAAGCAGATCACTCGCCTAATCATTTGGGCTTGCTGTAGTTACTCTTTTGGCATGTGCACCTGACTTCAGGTTCAAGAGATGACTTCCTCTTTTTTGCTAGCCCCTGAGAGAGCTTCTCCGCTGCCCATTCCATGTGTTGCTGGCAGTTTCAGTTTTATATGTGTAGGAATGGCAGGGCCAATCTCCTTGCCTTTAACTGTGTACTGTGCCCTTATTCATTGGAGATTTGTGTTAAAGCTTGTGAGCAGCTGTGCTCTGTAGATGCTTCGGAACCTACCCTCAGTGGAAGTAAAACTTACAACTTTGGAGTATTCATAGGACAAACTAGAAATCACAGGAGACTCTAGCAAATGTGGTGACATCAACTTCTCAACATCTACATGCCACATGTGCAAGGAAGTTAGGCTGTAGGGCTACCAATTCATCTGGTATCCTCAGAAAGTCAGCATTTATGATTTTTATCAAGAAGGAATTAAGAAAAAAGTTCATACTGGCATCAAAGTTGCATTGCCAGGGTTGGAGAGATGGCTCAGAGTTTAAGAGCACTGACTGCTCTTCCAGAGGTCCTGAGTTCAATTCCCAGCAACCACATGGAGGCTCACAACCATCTGTTATGAGATCTGGTGCCCTCTTCTGGTGTGCAGATATATATGGAAGCAGAATGCTGTATACACAATAAATAAATAAATTCTTTAAAAAAATGGCATTGCCAACAAGTAGCAAAACCCAGAATGCAACTGCTATTATACTTTCAGGAATATCAATACTAACTTTAAAAAACAAAACCACAATAAGGTAAATTAAATATTTATGCCATAATTTCTTTTTTCTTCATTCATTTATTTAGCTCATAAATAAAGTCATGCACAATTATGATACACAATACAGTATGTTCACAATGGCATGGCTAAATTAAACCAATTAACATGTTATATCACACATATTCATCATTTTTGTTTTGAGAACACTTAAAGTATACTGTCTCACAAATTTTAAAATAAAGCATATTGTTATCAACCATATTTATCATGCTCTCAGTAGACCTCAAGACTTCAAAGAGTCCATGCCTTTTGTCCAACTGCAGTTTTATATCCTTAAATCAATCATTTACCTATTGTTAAAAGACCCACATTGAAGCCTAAAAGCCACAATTATGCTCTCTGTTCCCATAAGTTCATCATTTCTAGGTTACACATAAAATTGAAATTGTGTGACATTTTTTGGCAAGCATATAACTTTACTACTTACTAAGGATGAAATCAAATTTGCATGCACAGGTGGGCACTCACTGAAACACCTTGGATTCATCACATATTTGAGTTTCAATTAGCATATATATATATGTATATATATATATATATATATATATAGAGAGAGAGAGAGAGAGAGAGAGAGATTGAGAGAGAGAGAGAGCATTAATGGCAATAGTTATGCATCAATAGCAGTAACAGCTTTTCCAGGTTCTGCAGTCATTTGAACAAAATTGAAGAGACATCCAGCACACTCCATTTAAAAAAAAAAAAACAAACAAAATCAAACAACAACAACAAAAAGTAAAAAACAGAATCACAGAAAACAGCACAGTTCTGTTACTCTTGTGGTACTTGGCACCAATTTTTTTAAATTAGTTTCTCAGTCATCATTTGGGAGGAAACCATTCTGAGCAACATCATTAAAAACAGCTCTGATAAAGCCTGGTCACTACTATGTATCATAAAGCAGGTCCACATATGAATGAGTACATATCATGTTTGTATTTTTTTAATTCGGTTACCTCACTCAGAATGGGGGACGGAATCCACAATTTCATTAATTTGGATACTTTACTTGCAAACTTCATGAATTATTTCATTCACAAAAATTACTTTAGAGTTTATATTGGATTTGTGATACAGAATCCTCCCAGAAGCATGGGTTGCAAAATAAAAATCCCAGTTCCATGTGTGGCATACCCATTTTCTAGTTCTTGGTTGAAAGTGCCTTCTAAAACAATACAGAAAATTGACAGAATTAACACCACAGAAAATTGCTCTTGTATCAACTAAATACTATGGTAAGATGGCTAGTTTCTTGTCAACATCTGAGAGGAAGAAGCTAAAGATTGAGAAAGTGTCTCCATAAGATTGGTCTGCAGGCTGGGCAGTGGTGGTACACATTTTTAATACAAGCACTTGGGAGATAGAAGCAGGTGGATCTCTGTGAATTTGAGGCCAGCATAGTCTAGAGTGAGTTCCAGGATAGTCACGGCTGTTACACAGAGAAACGCTGGCTTGACAAACAAACAAAATATTCTATAGCCCAGATGTGGGACATTTTTGTGATTAATGATTGATATAGGAGTGTCCATGATTTTGGTTAGGGAAATTACCAGGCAGGTGATACTGGCTGGTAAAAGAAGCACTCTGAAAGTCATAGGACAAGTCATTAAGCAACATTCCTGCATATACTTCAGTTATTGCCTTCAGGTTTCTGCCTTGAGTTCCTGCCCTGACTTTCCTAGATGATAGACCATAAAATGGAAGATGAAACAAACTCGTTCTTTCCCCAAGCTGCTTTTGATCATGGTGTTTTATCACAGCTATAGAAATCCCAATTAAGATTGACCCTACTATCGATGACAACATATACTTTGGTCACAGGACATAGGGAAATTCATTGGTAGTGTCCAGAAAATTTCCTACTTACTAATTAACTATTAACTTTCATATGCTCTTGGGTGGAGGAAGTCATGGAGGCTTTTATCCTGTTGTGAACATTGTGAGCTACTATAATGACATAGATGAAAAATATAATAATGGCCACAACAGTGGCATGATTGTTGTGAGAGTAGAACTACTTTGTGATTGTATTTCAGGACAACTCCACAGAAGGAATTGTATCTAAGTACTGTAAATCTGGCAAAGAATCTGTGAATGAGGATCTTACAGGGCCCTGGAGGGACCTACTATTTTGCTAAATGTAGACAGTATCTGACTGCCCTCTCTATTTATAAGTTTATCCACAAAGATTAGTACAGCTCTCAGAACCACAAAGAAGTTTATTTCTTCAGTGGACAGTGGTTAGCAGTTAGTGGAAAACTAAAAAATGGTCAAAGAGAACAAGTGAGAATGGAGTCCTCAGCCACAAACGAAACATTGATATCACACACTCAGGTCTTGAATGTTTAGAGAACATGATGTAAGAAATGGTGGAAAGATTGTAAAAGCCAATGGCAAGATTAGGCAGAAAAAATTATCTTCTAGTCATGATAGGATTACTGCACTCATGAAATCACAGCACCTGTCATTGCCTACAGAACACAAGATCAAGCCCATTGACCTACTCTCAACATCAAGGGACTCATGAACTTCTACATCTACTTAAGGAGATATTTACATGTTGATATTTTGGGGGGAAAGAAAGTAAGTTTTCTTTATGTATACGGCCCTGATAGGTAAGCCAGGCAACAATGGATGGCACCATTGCCATGAGTCCAGGGGGATAACAAATTGAAATCAATCAACTATAGAAAAAAATTAAAAGAGGACAGAAAGTTGTGATAGATTGGTGGTGACAGTTAATCAGTGAGGAGTCAGGGGAAAGGGCTGGGACATGAGTATGATCCAGCTATATTGCATACATGTATGAAAGTCTCAGAAATAATAAAATCCTGTATTCAAAGAGTAGATTCTAACTTTGCTTCATAAAAGCATTATTTTAAATTGCCCATTGTTTTCATCATCAGTTTTGAAACAGTAAGGAATTGTATACCTGGATGATGAAGCTTCTTATTCACTGAAGTCTTTGCCTTCCAACAACGATAACCTGAGTTTAATCACTCTCACTCCCATAATAATGACAAGGGTGTACTTGTAAATTATGCACTGGGGAATCAGGAGGATCTCTGGGGCATTCTAAGCAGTTAGAATACCCAAATGGATTATCTATCACAAAGAAATATTCTCTTTCTTACTGGCAGGAATGAAGGCATTCCTAAGGATTCCCAAAGATTTTTCTCAATCACACGCATACGCATGAACCTGCATACCTATGCCTACATGCATATATACACACATAATAAAAAAAACTGTATTCATAAGTGCTTGGCCTCCATTGCCAGTCTCAACAAGCTATAAGTCCCCATAGCTGTATCTTAATCATTGCAGTCTGGTCCCATAGCTCACCTCTCTAACAAAGACACCAGCATTGATTCTCTTTGTCAGATTTAAAAGAAATACTGGATTATTAAATTCCATCTATTCTAAGTTAGTATCAAAAGATACAGTAATGGGTGGCAGTAAAGAAAAAAAAAACTTGCTCAAATTTGAAAGTATGAACTGACGAAAATTTGAATCTAAGTATTCTGATATCTAATCACAAGTTACTTAATTGGTTCATTGTCAGACATGGAGAAAAAAAATGGGACAAGTTCTCTGGGCATTGAATTTATTTGATTTCATTTTTCAAGCCTCCAAAATCTGTGCCTCTTATTTGAATGTGAATCAAAGAGACAAAATAATATAAATTGGTTCAAAGTTCTTCAATTCCCTGTCTTTGAAACTCATCATTTTCTCATCCTTTCTTTCTTGCAGTATATGCACTTTAATAATAATTTCAGACTGAACTTTGACAATTTTTCTTTTCTTCTATCTTTATGATTATAAAAGTCTATTCTCAGCCTCTTTGTTTTTTAAATGAATGACAATTTGCCACATCTTTTGGAGCTGGAAGGCCATGGTAAGTATCATTTGATCAGCACTTTAGTAGGAGAGTTAGTTTAAATAGACTTCAATTTGTGCTGTGTGCTCTAATTGTAACTAGTTCAAAAGAGACAGAGACTATCTGCTGACAGATACAAACAGCAGTCAATGTCTTAGGCATGCAGTGGAAAGTGGCATAAACATGTGCTCCTTAGATAACTCATATGCCAAGCAAGATCTGGTAACTCAATGCAAACCGAGTGGCTGAAATTTCACTTGCATTTTTCCCTGGGTGCTAAATTGTTAATTTTTTGTGTGTGTGGGATAGGAATGAATAAACAAATAAAGATGGATGGCATAGTGTGGAAGAATGAAAACATTAGAATCAGGAAATAAAGTTCTACTTTTAATATTGTGGCTTATTAAGTCTGCCACAATGGTTGATCATTTAATCTCTCTCACATGGTACTTAACCTGGGGTGCTATGTGTATGTTAAGCATTGATGGCCATGGTATGGCAGCAGGACTGTATACTATATACTCAGATAGTGTAGAATCATGGGACATTAAAACTGTCAGACTTTTTTCCTATATGAAATATTTTGCTATTTTACAACAAACATGTAAGCAAGCAATATTTAATATATAAATATTCTGTGTTCATCAATTATTTTACCAGCAATATTTCTTACTCTCATAGTATGTTTTGTCAAAAAAGCATTTTGCTATAATTTTTATGGTAAAGGGGAATTTATTTTACCATTCCTTCTGTTTATCTTTATTTAAGATTGCAAAAGAGATTTTAAATAAATCATCTTATGTAAAATGAGAGTCTAGTACCTAGTCTACATTGCATTTTGAATATTTTGTGTATGAATTAATGAATGGTACTCCCTCCCATCCCCCACATGATTTATAGTTAAATATATGCATGCATAGGTATGGTATAAAATTTCCAACCAGAAAAGATCATTATTATGTATGTACATTGTATTCATGGACTGATACAAAATAGTCATAAAATGAGGCTTAATTCTCCACCAGCATTTGTTTCCCAGAAACATAAAATATATACGTATATGTATGTATGTGTATGTAATATAAATACAAATACACTATATATATATATATATATTATATATATATATATATATATACATTCAAATTGAATTCTGGACTTCTAACAAAGCAGCTAGTGGCCTTAGCTGCTGAGTTACTTCCCCAGCTTATTTGTATTTACTATTTTATTTAACCCCTAGTTATCTATCATTATATATATATATATGTATGTATATATAATCACATATTGTACAAAATCTATAACTATACAATAACATAATATATAATTATACATTATTATAACATATTTGATATATATTTGATATTTTTAATATCATGATAGTTATCATTATATATTTTTATTATATATATTACAACAACTATCATGATATTTTATATCATAATCCATATAAAGTGGCTGGAATGTGTCTCAGAAGTTAAGACCACTTGCTGTTTCTTTAGTGGACCAGAATCCAACTCAGAACACCCACATTAAGTGCCTCAGAACTGCTTACAACTCCAGCTCAAGGAGATCTTATAAACTATTTTGGAAGATCATGAACTCTACAGGGATTTGCTTTGTGGTGCAAATATATTTCCCATTTGTAGGGAGAGACCCTGGATACCTGTACCTGTACATAGAGGAGTAGGATAAAGATCAAGGAGAGGAGGTGTTCCTCCTCTCTCAGGTTCAGGCCAGGTCTTGGAGGCATCTGGGACTGGGCTCCTAGTGTGAGTATTCCTTCTTGATAAATATACTGCATTTGATAACCTACCCCATGTTCAACCTTGTTCCTTTTCACCCATTTACCTTCTCAGTTCCTATCACAAATAAATAAACAAAAACTATAAGAAAAATTATGAAAAACGATGGAGCCCTGACATGGTAAAACAAAACTGTAACCCAGAATTCCAGTGGAAGAAGAAGGAAGATTCAGACTTTATTCCATTAAAGCACAACATATTTCACTATCCTTGCATCTTACTTCTTTACAGACTTGGTGAATTTAACTAATACCCTCTTGCTGTGAATTGACACCATAACCATGGCGATTGTTAAAAAGGAAAATATTTAATTGGAGCTGGATAGTAATTCAGATGTTCAGTCCATTACTATGATTGCAGGAAGCACTGTAACACGCAGGCAAACATGGTTCTTGAGAGATAGCTGAGAATTCTACATCCAGATTGGGAGGCAGCAGGAAGAATAGAGAAAGACACTGGGCTTCACTTGAGCATTTGAAACCTATGCCTAATGACACACTTCCTCCAACAAGGCCACTCATCCTAATAGTGCCAATCACTTGTGACCAAACATTCAAATCTATGAGCCTGTGGGGATCATTCCTATTCAACCCACCACATCCTTCTACCCCTATTTCCACTAAAAATGTTATTATCACACTGTGTCTTTATGTACCTTATAGATACCTTATAGATATAGAGAATTTTTTCTCATTGATCTTCTAAATGGACACATCAAAGTGCATCATCGTTTCAGTCCATAAGATGGGCACTCTTGTCTCTCTCTGTAGCTTCCTAATGCATTTCATTCTCCCATTTTCACCCTGGGAAGTTTTTTTCCCAAAGAGGCTCCACATCACCTTATAATTGCTTTATCATCCATGAAAGGAGGCCTTCTTTCTCAAGCAATTTACACACTTTTCAGCAAATTGCTCTAGCTAGTAAATGAAGGGCCTCAATTAGTCCATCTTTCCCATAGGTTTCATAGTCAGTTAAACAAAATATCTCATCAATTTTATTTTCAAAAACCATCTTGAATTTGACCACTTATTGCTCTTTGTTCACTCCCTACCTATCCACCCAACCACCCCCTAGCCTTCGCACAAACTTTTCCTCTTGCTTTTGGATTTTCCTTTCTATGTAAAGTTTATTAATAACACAACTGTACTAGTCTTTTGACAAGTGCCATCCATTTTTTTAAATAGGACATAATTCAAAGCTTTTCATTTGAAATATAATGTGCTGCACTGACTCACTTTGTTTTCTAATAATCCATCTGCAATGGACACTTTTTCTTAATTGATTTCTTTCTTTTTTATCTGGTCTTAAATTAAATATCTCATTTCACACAGCTTCCCTTCACTATCTGATACAGTTCCCTGTCTTTCTTGTGTCCATTTAAGTATTATTAGCTCAAGTCTTTGTAGTTCTGTTCTCCCTCACCTGAATTGTGTCTTCTTTTTATTTTTCTTGACCAGGGACCTCTGGATCTCTCATTCCCTACCATGTCCACAGCAAGGGCCTAGTCACTATTTTTTTTCTAATGAACAGCATACACCAAAACTACTAGAGATACTGATCATGATACATAATTGGTGACCATTTTTCTTAAGCAAATACAGGCTTCTAAAACATTGAGTTACTGTATAAAGCAAGCCATATGGGTGATATATATTGTTCCACTTTATTAAAAGACTCCTGTTGTCACCAAATTCTCTAATCACTTGTGTATAAAGACAGTTGTTTGTGCACATTAAATCCTGCCCCAGGCTTCCTTGATGCTGTAATCACAGGCTAACCAGTTTCTTCTGGATTCAATCAGTACTGCTTTGTTAATATTGCCTCATTCTACCTCTCATTTTAAATGATTGCGCATGATCCTTTGAGAATGTTGCTAGTGGCTTCTGTGGTTTCTGTGTTAGAGATTTTTATGCAAATGTTCAGAATATCTGACTTACAATTTCATATATAGGTTATATAGCTTGATTTGAAGACACAATAAAACATCCTCAAAGACAATTTGCTATAAGACCTTACATACAAAGTGTTTATAAGAGCAGACTTGGTAACTTCATGATCTTATCTCAGTCATCAGAAAGATGGCCATTCTGCCTCACTGCTGGTCCAGATAGAGGGTATTTTCTCATCTTCCAAATGCCAATTCAGTCATCTCTTTTCTTTCCTATAGACATTTTCTGAATCTTTGAGTTCTAACTATGAGATGTCTAACCAACCCTTTACCTTTTTGTTAACTAAATCACTGTCAACTTTTAGGTCTTAGTTTTATTATTACTTCTTGTAGGACATTTATAAAATGTCAACTTGGCCTGAGAAAATGGTTTTTCACCTAGTTCTCAGCTGCTTCTGCAAAAGAAGAACTTTTTGCCGTATTCTCTGTCAATGAGCAGTACTTGGTGATAACAGGGGATAAGTAACTCTCTTTTATAAGTCATATTCTGTAGTGAGTAAAGATAGATGTGCTACACAAATAAATGGAGGGTTGAGTCACTTTTAGCCTGTTTTTCAATTAATTTTCATCTGAGTGGATGTCATCAAAGTATAAAATCCACAAAAACAAGAGTAACCCTTTTAAGCTTCATTTGTACTGTGTACTTCTTGGATTTAGAAAAGTGTAAATCATAGAGCAAATAATTATGCAAAATCACAGTTAACTGCTTTGAAAAACCACACAAAGAGAGGTAGTATTAATTTATCTTTGATTGTGTAGTTCCTTGTCTGTCTATGTGTTGATATGTGCATGTGAATTCAGGTGTCTACAAAGACCACGGGTGGGATTCAGTTCCCCAGCAGCTGAAGCACACATTAGTGTAAGATGCCATGTGAATTTAAGTTATCTACAAGAACAACAATGTTATAAAATTAATTAATTTTGTTTTTTTAAGACAGTGTTTCTCTTTATAACAGTTCTGGCTGTACTAAAACTCACTTTGTAGACCAGGCTGGCCTTGAACTCACAGAGATCCTCCTGCCTCTGTCTCCCAATTGTTGGATTGAATTGAATGTGCTACCACCACCTGAAACTATCTCGCTGCAACCCCATGTTTCCTGACAGGGGGAGAGAGACTGAGGTGGGAGGGAGATGGAGAGGGAGAGGGAGAGAAAGAAGAAAAGAGAACCCAATGTGTACACTTTCTGAACATGCTTTTTTTCTACATATAAATATATTATATTGTTTTGATTAAATGTTTAAAACTGAGTGCTTAAAAGGGTTTCATAATACTAGAATAAAAACAAGACACTGTAATTGGTGAATTAGAAGTAATTATCCTAATGGAGATTTTTGAAACTGGTATTGAGATTGAGAGCTGCATGAAGAAATCAAGAGGACCTGGGTCACCACCACAGAGGATTAGCCCCTGTGAAGGTTCTCAGAGCAAAATCAGAAGGCCAGGAAGGTGAAGGGAGAGATAAAAGCAAGAAGCTAGGTGCAGGGAGGCCTCAGAATACAAAAGCCTGTGTCTAGTTGAGAGCTTGCTGCTCAGTGATGAGTGCCTATGCAGCTATTCTACCATAATAGGAAGCTGCCTTAAGGGTTTTAAGCTGTGAAATAAATGTTTTGGCTGCAAAATATAGAACAGATTTGATGTGGTGGTGTTTTGGACTGGGGGTATGATCATTAAAATAAAAGAGAGAAAGAAAATGCAAAAGAGCAAAGGAAGGAAGAAAAGAAGGGATGGAAAGGCTGAAAGAGAGACAAAACTAAGGACAGAGGTGGGCTAGATAGCTCTGTTTTGGGACTTGGTTTGTTTTCTTGTTGTTTCGTTTTGTAGATCTCCATTCTTTTTCTTTTGTAAGACCGAGCCTAGTGTGATTCTGCTCTAAGTATATTTTGGCACTGAAGTGCCTTGGCTGCTTCATATAAAACTATTTCATTTTGATACTCAATTCAGAAATATAACTTCATCAGCACTGGACTTTAAATAAAATAGAAAAATAAATGCAGGTTAAAGGTTAGGAAGACACTTATTCAATATTGCATCTGTAAAAGTTTATTCTAGGTAAGGTATAGTTTCGTTCCAGCTAAGGGGTAGTTATAGGTAACGAAACTTATAGAACTGTGCTAAGTGTATCGATAAGTTTTAATGCATATTGTTGGCACACTTCTTCCTCAATCATGGTAGGTATCATTAGCATTGTTTACAATGAAAGAACCCGATGTCATAGAAAGAGATGTTGCTTGTCCCATGTCTTTCATCTAGTAGGATTAATATGAATATCTACTAAAGGTCAGAATCTAGTATGTGTTGATTACACAATATACACTGTATAAAGGAAAGTTAGATCATAAGCAGTAGGGACACAGTTCAGAAGAAGAATGGTTGGGTAGCATGAGAGACACCATAAGTTTTTATCGGCGACCATGAGGGGGATATTAAAGTCGTTCCTGGGATTGCAGTATGTTCATGGGTTCTGATTAGGTGATGTATTACTAAGTTTTAAGAACATAAAATTTGAATTATAAAATGATTTTAAAAATAGTTTTGGCAGCAAGGGGCTGAAGAGATGGCTCATTGCTTAAGATCACTGACTACATCATAAAGGAACAAATTCTATTACCAGAACATACCTAGTGGCCCACAACCATCTGTGCCTTCAGGTCCAGGGCATCTGATGCCCTCTTCTGACCTCCATTGGTTCATGCATGTATGTGGTGCACATAAACTCTACACACACACATTTACATACACATAAAATAAAACTAACTAAATAGGTAGCTCTAAAATGCATATTTTTTTACTCCAAATGTATTCCAGGAAGAAATCTTTACTTAAGACATACCATTGGCTTGGCAGAAAACCTTACAGAAGAAAATACAGAGCATTTAATTTGCTCCTTTTTTCAAACTTTTATTCTCTCATATATTACATACCAATTACAATTTCCCCTCCCTGTACTCCTCCAAGTCACTCTTCCCTTCCCTTCCCTGCATCTCCCCTCTTCCCCAGATTACTTCCTCTGTTTCCCTTATTTAAAAAAAGAGCAGACATCCCAGGGTTATCAACTGCAATGGCCTAACAAGATACAATACACCATATCAAGGCTATACAAGGCAAACTAGTTGTAAGAAAAGAGCACCAAACATAAGCAAAAGAGCCAGAGGCACACCCCTCTTCCATTGTTGGAAGTCCTACTAGAACATGATGATACCCAACAGTATGGTGTATACTGAGGACCCAAGTCAACCCCTCTATATGTTGCTTTAGTCTCTGTGAGCCCCTGCTTAGTTGACTCTGAACACCATGTTCTCCTGTTGTCCTCAAACCCTCTGGCTCCTACAATACTTCCTCCCTGGATTTTGAGGTCCCCTGAGCTCTGCCTAATGCTTAGCTATGGGTCTCTGCATCTGCCCGCATCAGTTACTGGTTGACACTTCTTTGACTATAATTGGAGTCATTTAAAGTTTAATGCTGACTGACTATTCCTTGACTATCTGTTTGCCTTTTACTGTGTATACATACACATTTTATGTCTCATCCAGTTAATTTTCAAAATATATTTTTATTGAACAATTGTACTAAATATTCTTTTAATAATGATGTTGAAATGACACACTTATCTCAAAGGTATATATTATGAAACAAAAACTTTAACCATATTTTAATAAATGTACTGATGTGGCCCATATATCTTCTAATTACATCTAGAAAATATTGTTTGCTTAGATTTGTTTGACTAACAAATTTTAACTTTATTTGTCTTATCTTTCTTCCTTAATAAGATGAAGCAGATATTATCCATTAAGTAAGTAATGGCTTCTGGCTAGGAAGTTTATGGAGTCAGGTGTTACTGATGTCATTTTACTTTTTAGATTTATTTGAGTTTTTAGTTGTGTTCATTAGTGTAGTGGGGGTATGTGCCTGTGGGAATTTGGAAACCACAGGAGGAAATAGGCATCAGGTCTGCCTGGAATTGGAGTTATAGACTATTGTGAGCCACCCAACATTGATGCTGTGAGCAGATTTCTGGTTCTCTATAAGAGCAGTGTACACTCTTAACCATTGACATCTTTCAAGACATAGTTATTGATTTTAATTGTAGCTTCCAGAATGGCACAAATGACCCCAAACTTGCATTATTCTACAAAAGTGGTAGTCAAGTTACACCTGGTAGCACAGAACCTCCTTTTGCCTTCATGGAGACCTAAGGAGTTATGGTTGTCAAGATACTCTTAGACACTGCCTTGGTTCAGCTTAAGATTTCTCCGTGGTCTACATATCAGCTGAGGTCTGAGTGGCATAGCACATAACTTGATTGAGCTAAAGTGAAAAAGTCAAAGCATGAACTTTTGCCTTCTGTGATGTCTCCTTCTGTTATGGATTAGCTAGGGATGACACTTCATCCACTATGTAACTAAAGGTAAACATGGGCAGAATAAGAGTCATTAAGTCATCTCAATTAAGAATAAAAATGATGTAAGAATTTCCATTGAAACCACAACTTTGAGGCATAATTTGTGTATCTCAAAATACAACTTTGATTTTGGAGTTTATTCTGAGTAGTAGGAAGGAGTAGTGAAGAGATTCTTCATTGTATCCTGGCATTCTTTTAATTTTTATCAATTTTTTGAGAGAGAGTATCTTGCTCTGTACTCCTGGGTGGTGTATAACTGGCTATGTAAACTCGATTAGCCTCAAGTGTCAGCGATCATCCATCCTGCTGCTTAGAACAAGTATAAGCTACAAGATTATATTCATAATGTTTTCTTAAGATCAGTATTTGTTCATCATCTATAACATGTAATGTATAAAATAAGCTCTGTCTGCATATGATTAAAGGAATCACCACATTCACACTCTCAAATAGAGAATAGCATTGTGTACAAATATTTTTCTCACACAATCTCTCACACATAAAAGCTCTTAAATATTTATCTGTCTACAAACTCCTTTTCCAAAACATCTTCATATTTTATGGACAGTCAATTTTCTCTTTATGATTCTCTTCATTTTTAATTTATACAGCATCTAGTTATATAACTGAAAATTTTCTCAGATACATAAAAATATTTATCATATCTCTAAAGAAAAATCTAAATCCGAGAACCTTTCTGAAAGACTTCCAGATATTCAGATTCAGTGAACTTTGTCAGCCTCATTTCTGGTCAATTACATAATCAATTTCTGAAGCCTACACAAAGGCTTTATATGATTTCTATAAAGATTAACATCTTTCCACCTTAAGTTACTTGAACCCTTTTTCTCCTACACTGAACTCTATCTTTGTGATCCTTTGCCTAGTTTCTACTCATTTGCAAACCATATGGTAAAAGTCATAGCCTTAGAGGATTTTTCGTTGGATAACCCAATAGTGTCCCCTTTTTGCCATGTTATTCTCTCTTGTTAAACTGGTCTACATTTTTTTTTTAAATAAGTCATCCCAATTCATCTACATGTTCCCAGTTGATTCTGTGTGTCACTGCTTCATAAGATTCTGAAGCCAAATAGACTTTTATATACTGCAGTGTTTATTTAGAGGGCAAGACTTAGTAAGTATTTATTAAATTGGTTTGTAACAAACTGACTGTACCTTGAAGATTCCTTTTGTCAAAGAAGAAAAACTTGAAGCCCAGCCTACTATATAACTGCTTATTATTATTTCATTTTCAACATCAGGAAAAATAAAGGATCAAAATATCTAAGGTTTCATTCATTCCTTTAACAGATTTTGGATAATATCTGAGATAATATACAACCTGGAGTAATCTTCCTGAGTAAATTACTAGTGAACTTTAGTTTAGTGAGAGACCCTGCCTCAATACTTAAGATGGAGAATGATCTTAGAAGACACTTGATAATAACTTCTGAACCCCACAGGCACATGAACACAGATGTATACATACCTTCTCACTAAGGTTTGTATAGATATGTATATATTTATACTATATATTTAATAGAAATGCATTTGAATTCATTATTTACAAACTATCATGTCAGCATAAAATGAATGTTAAAATCATGATTGAGATTCTTTACATTTTTAATCAAGTATTGAAATTGAGTGTAATATAGTTTTATAACCAACTAAAGTTTGTATGACAAATTTTACTGTTTCAGTAATGCTTATTTAAATATAATACAATTTGCAGTTGAAAAGTAGACTCATGCTAGACCTAGAGGCTCACATCTGTAGTCTGAGCACTGAGGAGGCAAATAGGAAGATATATACTTTTATCCCAGTCAGACTTGTAAAAGGATATCCTACATGAATAGTTAAAGCAGATTTTCATAATTACCTGATATGGGCACATGTAAAAGTTCTCAATAAATTAGTCAATTACTAGTATTAACATTTAAATGTATATGAATAAAATTACATCAGATTGCATTTATATTCTCAGTCTTATCATTCACTTTTCACATTACTGCTCCCATGGTGGATGATAAAATTGAAAGCAGAAATGTGTGTCTATGTACAGTTTCTTTTCTGAATTTACAAAGGGTGGAAATTTTGATAAACCTGTTTGTCTTTCAGGCATTCCCAATAACCAGGCCAATTTTCTTCTGTGATCAAATGCCCAGTGGAAGCAACTGTGATGGTGAGACAGCATTCAAAGTGTTATACTCATTATAAACTAAGAATGATTTCCTAGAAAAGACAATTGCATATTGATTTATTCAAATCAGGTGCCCAGAATTCTAATGCCAGACGAACAGATGAGATTTTGCTCCCTGAACTTTTGCTGTTGTCTGCTTAACCACCACAGAGTGTCACTGTGGACTGAAAAGCTGTCCAATATCAACAACTAAGACTGTGGCCAGGAATGAGAAAACAAAAATGAGTGATGATCGATTGAACTCCCCAGCGTTTCTGACTCTACTCCTCAATTCTGCCACTGGTACTCTTCAAAATCCATAACAAGTCCATGAGGAAAATTAAATCAGAGCACAAAACCATTAGGACTACCTAGTAGATAAATATCATTATCTTTCTGAAGAATCTGAAGCCACATATATTAGTCAATTCAGAGTTGATTAATGTCACAGAAATGAGATGAGTTCTTGGCGTAGGATGCTGCCAGCATGAAGAATAAGGTCTTGTCATGATTTTTTTCTTTTCTAAATGGTTTATAATTTTTTTAAATTTTTATTTTTAGAATTGTAACTAGACCAATTTTAAATTAGAAACAAGCTTCTTTTACATGTCAATGCCAGTTCCCTCTCACCCCCTCCTCCCTTACCCTGACCCCTTATCCCAAGCGCTTTCTGTTCCCCAGGGAGGGTGAAGCCTTCCATGGGGGAATCTTCAGAGTCTGTCATATCATTTGGAGCAGGCCCTAGACTCTCCCCAGTGTGTCTAGGCTGAGAGAGTATCCCTCTATGTGGAGTGAGCTCCAAAAGTCCATTGCTGTACTAGGGATAAATACTAATCCACTAAGAGAGGCCCCATAGATTGCCCAGACCTCCAAACTGACATCCTCCTTCAGGGGGTCTGGAACAGTCCTATGCTGGTTTTCCAGGTATCAGTCTGGGTTCCACGAGTAACAACGTGTTCAGGTCAGCAGTTTCTGTGGATTTCTCCAGCCTGGTTGTGGCACCTTTTCTCATCACTCCTCTCTCTCTGCAACAAGATTCCAGAATTCAGCTCAGTGTTTAGCTGTGGGTATCTGCTTCTGCTTCCATCAGTTACTGGATGAAGGCTCTAGGATGGCCTACAAGGTAGTAATCAATCTCATTATCAGAGAACGGCATTTAAGGTAGCCTCTCCACTATTGCTTAGATTGTTAGTTTGGGTCAAACTTGTAGATCGCTGGACATTTCTTTAGTGTCAGAATTCTCCATAAACCTATAGTGGCTTTCTCTATTATGGTATCTCTTTCCTTGCTCTCCTCCATTCTTCCCCTGACTAAATCTTCCTGCCCTCTCTTGTTCTCCTCTCCCCTCCACTTCTATTCTTCTCTTTCTTCTAGTTTCCTCTCCCCCATTCTCCCAATTAGCTCAGGAGATCTTGTTCCTTTCCCCTTCTCTGGGAGACCATGTATATCTCTCTTAGGGTCTTCCTTGTTTCTTAGATTCTCTGGCAGTGAGGATTGTAGGCTAGTACTCTTTTGCTCTATGCCTAAAATCCATATATGAGGGAGTACATACCATTTTGTCATTTTATGATTGAGTTACCTCACTCAGGATGGTTTCTTCTAGTTCCATCCATTTTCCTACAAATTTCAAGATTCCATTGTTTTTTTTTTCCTGCTGAGTAGTACTCCATTGTGTAAATGCAACACATTTTCTCCATCCATTCTTCAGTTGAGGGGCATCTAGGTTGCTTCCAGGTTCTGTACATCCCTTCATTAGAAATGTCTTGGAGAGATCAGGAATACCTGGAATATACCTAAACATAATAAAAGCAATATACAGTAAACCAACAGCCAACATCAAACTTAATGGACAGAAACTCAAGGTGATTCCTTTAAAATCAGGAACAAGACAAGGCCACTCTCTCCATACCTCTTCAATATTGTAAGTGAAGTTCTAGCTAGAGCAATAAGACAACAAATGGAGACCAAGGGGATACAATTAGGAAAAGAAGAATTCAAACTTTCACTATTTGCAAATGATATAAGAGTTTACATAAGTGACCTGAAAAACTTTACCAGGGAACTCCTTCAGCTGATGAACACCTTTAGCAAAGTGCCAGAATACAAGATTAACTCCAAAAAATCAGTAGCCTTACTACATATAGTCAATAAAGGGGCTGAGAAGGAAATCAGAGAAACATCGCCCTTTACAGTTGCCACAAACAACATAAAATACCTTGGGGTAAACAACCTGTATGGTTGATAGTTTTACAATTGCTTCTTTGATTTTTTTTACTTGTTGTTGAAGGAAGGAATTTTGCAGTTCTGTTATTTTTTGCTGTTCCCTCCTTAATTGTAATCATTTCCAAATGTACTTGAGGCAGCTCAATATGCACCATAAAGTTCATGAATTCGTATTGTTCACATCGAAAATATATGTCTAATATAGGCTAACTTATGCATGACCATGGGCTATATTTTTATAATATTTGATTTTTATAATTTATTCTGTGATGTGGCCTTGTTTTGTAATCCTAGGTGGTCTGGAAACCTCTATATAGTAAAGATTGTCCTTGAAATCACAGAAATTCTCTTGTCTCAGCATCTCAAGTGTTGGGATTATATAAGCATGTTATACCATGCCCTGCATGTTAGGTTTGAGAAATGTAGAATACATTTTTATATTTTCTTAAACAATATAAGTGTAATATTATTTTTAGATATTGGTATAGGCTTGCTAGGTTCAAATTTGTCATTAGTGACTTTAATATGGGGGTTTACTCATTAGCCACATACAATATGATGAAGACTGTGGAAGCCCTAAGCAATATTCAGGAATGTCCCAAATATATTTTAATTATTCTACTACTTATAAAGTATGGCAAAAAGTGAGACGATATAACTGATTTTGTAAGTATCTAACTCAGAAGATTGAGAAACTACTATTTTTTGTCATTGGGGTTTTTAAATTAAATTCTGAATATATAGATGAAAGCACCTGTAGTAAGTACAAAGTACCTTATTTATTTATTCAATGGATGTTCTCCATAACATGTTCTCAAACAATTGTTTTAGTGAAGATTCACTTTACGAAATACCTGTATCATATTTTTGCTTCTTTTTTCTTTTACATCTAAGTTGTAGATTCTAGAAGTATAAGGAAGCTGACAGTCCAAAATAACCTCAGTCTAAAGAGAGAAGATGCTGCTGCAGTAAACAGATATGATTTAGATAGAAAAAGATAGCATAAGTTCTTATTTGGATTGTATCCTTATTCAAACTCAAGAATGAATAAATGTGAATTCCCATTAAAGGAGAAATGAAATTCAAATTTTGGACCATTTTGAAACTAAGAGCACCCTCTATTTCTTGCAACTCTCTACCTAACACTAACTAGAAAATAAATATCTGAACATTCATTATCATACTAAAGGTATGAGATGATATCCTTGTTAACCCTGATTGCCATCTTGACATAGCCTAGAATCATCTGAGTGGACATGTCTCCACTAAAAAAAATTCATTGATCAAATTAGCCTGTGGGAATATCTTAAGATGGTCTCATATATTTATTGATGCAGAAAGGCTCAACCCATTTTGGTACTGCCACCCTGTTTAAGTAGTTGTAACCTGTATAAGAATACTAGGAGGCTGTGAGCAAGCCAATGATCAGTTTTCCCTTTTGGCTCCTGCTTCAGTTCCTGATTGGATTCTCTAGAAGGGTAAGCTGAAATAAATCATTGTAGTTGGATTTTCCTTTGGTCCACCAGCTCACAAATAACAACACAGAGACTTATTATTAATTATGAAGCCTTGTCTTTTTTCCAACTAGCTCTTATAACTTACAATAACCTGGTTTTAATTAATCTATGTTCTCACGTGTAGCTTGGTTATCTCTCCTCTGTACTATATCTCTGTTGGTGTCTACTGGCATCTGCTACACCCAATTCCCTCCCTGAGATCCCCTCTGCCTGAAAATCCCACCTAGTCTCTCCTACCGAGCTATTGGCTATAAAACACCAAACAATCCAATTAAAAAGTAGGGTACAGAACTAAAGAGATGATTCTCAACAGAGGAATCTAAAATGGTTGAAAGACACATAAGAAAGTGTTGAAAATCCTTAGCCATTAGGGAAATGCAAATCAAAACAACTCTGAGATACCATCTTACTCCTGTCAGAATGGCTAAAATCAACAACACCAATGACAGTTTATGCTGGAGAGGATGTGGAGAAAGGGGAACACTTCTCCACTGCTGGTGGGAGTGCCAACATGTACAGTCACTGTGGAAATCAGTATGGCGACTCCTCAAGAAAATGAGAATGAGTATACCACAAGATCCAGCTATTTAGCTATTAAAAAAAAAACAGTCACAGTGACACATCTTCACAGGCTATAAACAAATATTCTGAAACAAACCTTTAATCTCCTAATTTGTCTTGGCCATGGTATCATCACAGGAGCAGAAAGCAACCTATAGTGAAGGATAATGAATAATTTTTTTCATAACAAACCAGAACTGGATAAGTTTTATAATACATAGTTTCTGTAAATATTAACAGGGATCCCTTGCTAAGTCTATCAGCAAACGCTTGTCTGTTAGCCAATACCCAAATCTAGTTATCGATATTAATTTAAATAGTGCCACTTGTGAACTAAACTAAGGAAATTTCTTTTAATTGGCTATTGAAAAGAAGCTCCATTTGTCTTACTTTTTCATATAATCAGAGTATTATCTTTGGGTTTTAATCCTTTTAGGTTCTTAATACTTAGGATTCTTGACCTGATTATTTGAATATATTATGCAATGATTATGTAAGATAGAATTCACTGAGGAAAATTAAAATTAACTTGGGTAAACTATCTACTACAGTCTACCATATGAATAGTTCTTAATAAATGCTAGCTATGTCCACTGCCATGAAAAATGAATTGATGTAGCATTAAGTACAAATGATTTGTCAGATACTATTAAATCCTACTCAAAATATTTTGTTTTTACATCAAAACAATTAAAAAAATTTTATTTTTGTGTTTTTTTTCAGATTTTTTATTTGAATTAGAAACAGGATTATTTTACATGACAATCCCAGGTTCCTTCTCTCTCCCATCCTCCCCTATGCCCCTCCCAACTAAAACTCTTCCTATCACATATCTTTTCTGCTTCCCCTGGGTGGTGAGGCCTTCCATAGGGAGTCATCAGAGTCTGTTGCATCCCTTGGGATAGGGCTTAGGCCCACCACCATGTGTCTTGGCTCAGGGAGTATTAATCTATATGGAATGGGCTCCCAAAGTCCACACCTAAGCTAGGGATAAGTACTGAACTACTACAGGAGGTCCCGTAGATTTCTGAGGTTTCTTCACTGAAATCCATGTTCCTGGGGTCTAGATCAGTCCCATGCTGGTATTCCAGCTATCAGTCTGGGGAGCAAGAGTTCCCAGATGTTCAGGTCAGCTCTTTCTGTGGGTTTCACCAGCCTGGTCTGGACCCCTTTGCTCTTCACTCATCCCTCTCTGCATCTGGGTTCCAGTTCAATTCGGTAATTAGTTGTGAGCATCTGCTTCTACTTCCACCAGCTGCTGGATGAGGGCTATTTGGTGGCATGTGAATTTTAGACATAGAGTAAAGGATTACCAGCCTACATTACAGACTTCCAGATAAGCTAGTAAACAAGTTGGACCCTGAGAGAGACTTACATATAGTGGGAAATTACCAATACGGAGCCAAGTGGAAATATAAGGGTATTTAATAAGGAAAAGCCTTACTTACAGAGTGACCTAGACAGCCTGCGTGGCAGCAGTCTGTCCAGCAAATACCAAAGTGAAACCGAAAGAGAAAATGAAGTCACTCTAGTCACCCTGACCACGCCCTTGCAAGTGTGGTCAGGCACACCTGTAGCCAGCCCCTAAGTAGGCATGGCTACAGCTTCCCCTATACTTACATGGTCCCCTGGAAAAGGGGAAAGTGTCAAGATCCCCTGAGCAAATTGGGAGCACAGGAAGAGGGGGGAGGGAGCTAGGAGAATGAGAAGGGGAGAAGAGGAGGGATTCAGAGGACATGAGGGAGCAGTAAGGTTGAGTCCGGGGAAGAATAGAAAATAACAAGAATGGAGATACCATAATAGAGGGAGACATTTTAGATTTGCAGAGAAATTGGGCACTAGGGAAATGTCTGGAGACATACAAAGATGACACAAGCTAACAATCTAAGCAACAGAGGAAAGGCTACCTTAAATGCCCTCCCCTGTTAATGAGATTGATGACTGACTTATATGTGGGTTTCTTATGATGCTGTTTTAGTTAGGGTTTCTATTGCCATGATAAAGCACAATGAGCAAAAGCATCTTGTGGCGAGAAGTTATTTTTTTTTTTTTTCTTAAAACACCCAGGTCACAATTCTCATTGAAATAATTCAGGACTGGATCTCAAGCCTATATACAATGAAAAATTCTCAATTCACTGCAGGCAGAAGACTTCTCCCTCTGGCCTCCCCTTTCAAGCCACATCTCCCAATCAGATGTGATTTACATCTATGACTATTCTCAGCTCTGAGAACCAAAGCACCCGGGTCTCATTCCATGTACACTCTTAAATAGATTGTCAATGTCTTGCTTATAGCCACATGGTATTAAAAATCAAATGAATAATTTTGATGGAGAATTGTTCATTGTAAAACAAAATAGTTTTTAATGATGTGTTTTGTCATTTTAGCTACGTGTATCTCTATGTGAGCTTGCATATATACGTATGTTATGGGTACCTGTATTGACCAGAATAATGTGGCAGGTCCTCTAGAACAGGAGAGCATTGATTTGCTGTCTTATGCTATTATATAAAACCATCAGCAACTTGGGGAGGAAAGCATGTATTTCAGCAAACAACTTATAGCTCATCATGAAGGGAAGTAAAGGTAGTTACTCAAGACATGAACCTGAAAGTAAACACTAGTGTAGGGTCTATAGAGGAATGCTGCTTACTGGCTTGCTTAACTTCCTTTCTTTTCTAACCCAGTGCCATATTACCAGGACTGACAATGCTAGCGGTAGGCTGAGCAGTCACATGTCACTCATCCATCAAGAAAATGCCCCCACGGACTTGTCAACATGCCAATCTGATAGAGGCATTTTCTCAGCTGAGTTTCCCTCATCTGAGAAGACCCAAGTATCACTGAGTTACAGGCAGTGATGATTCTCCAATGTGGGTGCTGGAAACAGAGTTCTCTGCAGGAACATTGCATTCCCCTAACTACTGCTGTGCCATCTCTCAAATCACCCAAAACTAAGGGATGTTAAGAGGAAGAAATCAGCATAAATAATGAAAAAGTCTTGTGTTCGCTATATATAACAAACTCAAAAATTTTAGCTCTGATGTATGCAAAGTTTTCTGAGGGGTTGTCATTGGATCCATGATGTCCTATAGCACAGTAATGATCAATTCTTCTTTCTTTTAAGCCATTCTCTTTTATTCTATGCACTTTAAATAGCCTTTATATTTCTTTTTTTAATAAAATAATGAAAAGCTTCTCTGCTCCATATGTGAACTGAATCATGGTGACATATAACTTTCTTGGATTCTTTCATTTATGGAATGTTACAGGATTCTTGCAAGTGAGTACCTGGTATTATGTGTGGAGCAAAATTGTATCCCAGCTAGCTCTGCCCTACTGCTCATCTCTGATCTTAGCAGCATTTTTGCTGGTTAGAGAAAAGGAGGATTCTGAATGTCCTTTTTGTCCTGAACAAAAGAGACAGCACTATCATCTTCAAACAAGTTTCTAAATCTCCAAGGATGATTGTATGGGCTTTCTCTCCTATGTGTTATTCCTCATGTGTTCAAGCCATTTCCCCAAACAGAAGCTCAGCCTGCTTGAATACACTTTGTACAGCATCTCTCTGATTATAAAGCACCCTAGAATGTCTTCAGGTTTGGCCATAGATATCTCTTAGACATATTATTTTTAAACCTAAAGTTGACAAGTCCTTTTGTAACAAGTATCCAGTTATTATAAAATGAAATAATTGTATATAATCTAAGCTGGAATTTATATAAACTATTCTCTGTTTCACCAATGTCTACTACCTTAGAATATGTGTATCAAGTATGGTCAGTGAGGATAAAGAAGACAAATTCATGTATTAATTTTATTTTACAAAATAGCAGGGAATGATGGTAAACTAGGTACACTGAATGAGTGAAGAATGCACAGCTATGAATCGGACACCTATATCTTACTCTTTGTCTTATTTAGGGTTTCTATTGTTGTGAGGAGACACCATGACTACCATATTTCTTATAAAGGAAAACATTTAATTGTGGCTGACTCTTAGTTTCAGAGGTTTAGCTAATTATCTTTGTGTCAGGAAGCATGGCAGTGTGCAGACAGACATGGTGTTAGAGAGGTAGCTGAGAATTCTACATCTTGATCTGCAGACAACAGGAAGTGAACTAAATGTCAAATTGGGTATAACCTAAGCATAGGAGATCTCAGAACATGCTCCCCAACTGATCCAACACATTCACACCTCCTAATAGTGTCACTTCAGTGTTTCTTTCAAACAACCCTAGTAAATATAAATATGTTATCATGAAAATGTCAAACTATTTTAGTTGATTAAAAAGCATTTCTAAAAATTTACATGAAGTGTTTAATATAGGTACCAATTATCAACTTCCTTTCATTCTGTATGTCCTACTCTGTGTCTCTCTGTCTGATTGCTGCTTGCCTGACTGGCCCTGGGCATATCCCTCTTTATCTCCCTTATTTGCCCTCCTTCCTGAGCCTAGATTCCTCCTCCTACTTATTCTTTCTGCTGGATACCCCTACCTGTCCTTCTACTGCCTAGATATTGGCTGTTCAGTAATTTATTGGACCAATCATGTTAAACAAATGTAGCATAAGCAAATGTAACATATCTTTACATCACTGAACAAATGTAGCATGAACTTATGTAACACATTTTTTGCCTAGTTAAAGTACTATTCCACAACACCAAGTTTCTTTCTTTGTATTATATAAATTTAAAACCCAAGGATTTTCTCTCTTGTCACTTTCTTCATGGACATTCAAATCTTAATTACATGTTTGGTCAATACACTCATCTATCTGGATTTTATGATTCAAATGTGATTTATAGCCATAAATTAAGTAATTGCCTGTGGCACTGCCAAGACTATTGGGGTTGCAGATATGAAATTTGATTAGTCTTGTAGAGCTTAATGTGGGCTGTGAATAGAAACCAGCTCAGGAATTCATAGCCTGTTTTATTGTCTCCTGCAGCCTGGTCATTTAGATCAGGCAAAGAGAAAAAAGAAAATGTATTATCTGTCTCATCCCTATGGCAGCGAAGTAAAAAAAAAAGATTTAGAAAGTTATAAAAAATTACTTGAAAAAAAGATTATGGAAACAATTTGATCTGGGTTATTTAGAAGAAATGGACCAGAATAACTTCTGTCCAGCAGCTCATAGAAATACACCCAACTGGCCTGTATTTTACACAATGGTGGAGAACCATATGTTACTTCAGATCTGCTGACAAGGAATTCTTCTAAATTCATCAGTGACTCCCACTGCTCCCTGGTGTAAACCTGGATTATTAGAGTTGTGAAAAAAAGGCACAAATATTTTTATAGACATAGGACAAATGGCAAAACTGTGGTATCACAGAGGTACTGTTGTTAGGAAGAATCATAGCATCATTTTATTCTGTTAAACCATGGCAGAAAACAGAAAACATGTAGATAAATAACAATAAAGTAATATTAAGTATCAAGGAAAACAGGCTTGCTTATTTGAGGCTTGCTTTACATTGCAAGTAATGTTTGTTCATGTGGGAAGGCAGCTTAATGAAGGAGAATTGCTAAAAATTGGCATGCTGGCCAATATTTAGAATAAGATGAGAAGAACTGACTTCTCATCCTGAACCATGAGTAGAATTTTCTCTATAAGCAGCATAATGTAGAAGTCTCCAGATGGAAGCTTTCTCTCTACTGCAATAATAAATACACAGTAGCAGCTGCAGTCATCCTTTCCATCACCCACTACCACAAAACAAGGTACCACCTACTTTCTGTAATGTTTCCTATGTGAAAGACCAGTGCTATTACAATATAATAGCTGTTTATTAATATATTGTTTCTACCAAACATAACATAATGCAGACACCTGACTTGTTGACAGGCTTCATGTCCATAGCTGAAAATCCTTTCATTTTCACATTCACCCAAGACACACATAGGAAGCACACAAAGTATGTCTAGGTTTGGGGACTGGAATCTAAGGATGTCGAAGGGAGGTTGAAGCCTTGTCCTCTACCATGTGTTATATGACATAGGATTTGCTGGGAGGCTACTCTATTATGTACTAAGGACAGGTGATTTCCTTCTCTTTTCTTTGTGCCTGCCATTTCAGAGTTTCGGCAATAATCAACCATGGCCCACTCCTCTCCTAGCTCATTATCTACTTAAGAAAACAATGCATGAAAAAATATTTTCCAACTCTGAAGTTTTTGTGGATACTTTATGAGAGTCATGAATGTGAAAACGAGGGTAGGCTGAATCTGCCACTCTGTGGTCTTCTTATACATATTTATAACATAGGAAAGCAACAAAGAATGGATTTGTTTATTCAGATTCAGGAGAACACATGAGTGCTGTCACCAGCAGCAGGTACTGAGGGTCCCACTCACACTGGAAAACCACTATGTCTATCTTCCTTGCCAGTGAATATTGTTATGAATTGTCCTTTCATACACTTCAATAGAAATAGAATTACACTTCCTGTGTTATTGAATCAGCATTAGGTTTGTTGCAAGGACACTCATTCTCACTAGACTCACAGAGATAGGGTCTTTCCTGCATGTTTTTTATTACATTCTGGATACATATATAGTTTATATTACATTTCCATTTATGAATTGTTTTATACAAAAGTGGATTATGAAGTATATCCTATGATTTTTTTGTTCACTTTCTGTCTCCTTCTCCTGAGTAAATAATATATCTTGAGGGATATTGCTCTTGCCAAGAGAGGAAAAAAATCTAATTCTCTCTAGTAAGAGGGAACATGATTAAATTGGGATGTGTGTCAGTAAAGTTTAAGCTTTATTGACAAGGATGCTATATCATTGTGTAAAATTCTTGCTAACTGTCTCTTGAGATAGCCTAAAGATATATCAAATGCACCATGACATGGAGAGCTAGGTCCTGCATTGCAACATTTGGAAAGGCTATCAGCATTGAATATTTTTTTCTATAGGATATATTCAACAACCAAGAAATTGCTGAGATAATCAAGAGAAAGTTCATGCATCAGTCTAGTTATTGACCCTAAAATTTAAATGGGCAAAACCTCAGTTAAGCACAACTCACCCTGTTCTCTGGAACCCATTGCTCCTAGAAGTCTTTCTCAGAATGGCACATTCTTAAATACATTGCCTTGCATCTTAAAACGTCTTTTAACAGGTAGCCAACAAACTGTCTTATAGTTGGAAATTCTTGGTGGATTTTCTTTGGAGTGACAGCCCCCGAATAATGATACCAAAGCTTATTATTAATTATGAAAGCTTAGCCTATACCTTAGGCTTGTTCCTAAATAGCTCTTGCAACTCAAATTAACTTGTTCTTGTTAATTTGCATTCATCCACATGGCTCTTTGCTTCTTCTTCATTCTATAAGTCCAACTCCATCAATGTCTGGGTGGTGAAATTCCTGCAACTGGACTCATCTCATGAGTTTTCAGTGTCTTGAAATCCTGCTATCCTCTTCCTGCTGAGCTACTGGCCATTCAGCTCTGTATTAAACCAATAAGGTGCCTTAGGCATGTGAGGCAAATCATAGACACATTTACACATAGTGTGATCAAATATCTGGCAACATTGTCTCCAAATTGAATAAAGTCAGTCTGGGGAGTTTGGAAGTGGTTTATTATTCAGTCAAAATATCTTCTAAGGCAAGCTTAAGTAAATTGAAAGTAAAAGTTTTGCCCATTTCATTTTTGTATGTATTTGCATGAAGATATTGGTTCATTCAACTTATTAGATCTCCATAAGCTATTTGTGTAATGGTTCTGATCTGTGATAGTTTTAATAGATGTTTATGGATATCATTAATCCTATTTTCCTGGTACTCAGTATATTAACCAAGCACAAAGTATTAAGAGGTGACATATAATTATAAATTTTATTCCTAGATTATGTATCATCTCCCCATGATTATCTGTTTGACTCTGAGCCTATTGAAAATCAAATGTACTCTCTGTTATCGCCACTCCATGACTCCTCAATGGGCATTTTGTCCTTTATTCTTTCCAGTCTCCATAAAATCCAGAATAGGCTATTAATCCTTTAACACAGTGAGGTGTTTCAAAAATTAATGTGATACGACCCACAAAGACACTTTCTTAACCTATACCAGGACAATGAGGGATCCTGTTCTACTCTGCCCATGTCCACATTTTCCTGTCCCTGTATCTCCACCTTCATTAGATTATGGGCTTCCCCACTGTGCCATTTCTGAGCACATAACTTTGAATTATCAGAGTGCTACATATGTTTAATTATATGCTAAGAACCGTCAAAATGAGGGCCATTGGCATTAAATTATGTCACATATTTAATCTTTCCTTCTCTTGACTTTATTCTTAGTACTTGACAATATTCAGATACAAAACCCTATCAATTTTTCCAACTTACAAATACATGTTTCTATTCATGTATTTGTAGACTAGTTTTGTACACAGCTAAACAAGATAAATGATCTCTGTAACCCTAACACCATACCCTGATATTTTCTTACCACTATCTAGAGAATACATCTTCTCTCTGCATCACATTTTCTCTAAAAGATGAGTTCATTTCCTCTCATTCAAAATGAATTTTTGTCTGCATGTCATAAAGACACTTTGTCAGAGTAGCTTCATGTGATTTCAGTGGTACATTTTATGCTTTGTTTTTAATGCTCTGTGATATATATGTTAACTTCTTATAGGCAGGGTATGCCATTGGCTTTTTTGCCATCTTGACGCAAGTTAGCCATTCAAGAGCAGGGATCAAGAGCATGAAAGAACCCTCCTCCCAGGTTGGAATGTGGGCAAGCCTCCTTAGCTTTTTAAAATGGATACAACTCACTGTGAGTGGTTCCACTTTGGGGTGATAGTCCTGGGATCTATAAGAAAGCAGGTTGGACAATCCATGAGGACCAGACAAGTAAGAAGCACCCTCCATGGTCTCTGCATCAACTCTTGCCAACATGCCATGTGTAGTTTCTTGTTTGACTTCCTTCAGTGGTGAAAAATGTATGGAAGCACAAGGAAAATAAACCCTTTTCTCCCCAACTTGCTTTTTGTCATGCTGTCTCTTCAAATAATAGATCAGTAACTAAGACAGAGTGGTACCAGGCCCTGTGGTATTAGTGTAACCTAGGCCTGAACAACAATAGAACATCCATATATTTCAAGGATGGGGTCATGTTCTAGCCCTACCAAGCAGAAGAACTTGGCAGCTTTGGCCACCTGGTTCTGACTTAGAGTCAGGTAGGCAATAGAAGAAAGGGTAATGAAATATTCCTCCTCTGTTAAATAAAGCCCCCCAAGGCCAGGAGTTTGACAGTAGAAGACCTTCATGATAAGTCATTCATTGCATGAAGCTATGAAGGTGAAGCCTGGATTGCCTTGAGAACCCAAAACTGTTGGAGATGTCAGAGCTGTGGGACACCTGCCAGTAAGAGCTGTAAACTGGTGTGGAACAAGCCAAGAAGATTGAAGTGTGTTATAGTCAGCAAAACTGAAAGGGTAGAGTCATTTAAGGTGTTTGCCTTTAGACATGGAAATACATGATTTGGACTTTGCCCTATTGTTTTCTGTCTTTCTTTGTCCCAGTATTTTCTCATGATGCTCCTTTGAGAATGGTAATGTATATTCTGTGTCATTGTATGTCAGAAGTATGGGATTTGTTTTTGATTTTTATTTTACAGGGGGTTACATCTTAAACTTAAGAAGTTGCTTTGAGTCTCAGGAGATATTTTGGACATTGGACTTTTACACTGTTGACACTGTGAAACAGTATGGGGACTTTTGAAGTTGGACTAAATGCATTTTACATTATGATGTTATTGCAAGAATATGGGAGCTAAGGAGTGGAATGTGGTGTTTGAATGAGACTGGTCACATAGGCTTATATATTTGAATTCTTAGTAACCATGGAGTAGGAATGTTTAAGAAGGACTGGAAGGATAAGGAAGGGTAGCCTTGTTGGGGTAGATATGGCCTTGAACTATGGGTGAAGTTGGAGGTTACAAAATCCCATAGCAGATCTGTGTCTATCTTTCTGCCTGCTGCTTCTAGTTCAGGGTGTACAGCTCTCAGCTACTTCTGAAGCACCATGGCTGTTTGCTTTTCCCCAGAGACTCTACTACTATCTGGATCAATGAACCCAAATTAAATGCTTTATTTTCTAAGAGTTTCCTTGGTCGTTGTGTCTGTTCATAGCAATAGAACAGTAGCCAAGACACAGGACTACTTTAATATAAATATTTTATTGTGAAATATGTTATTGGCCATCAAATATGGCGTACAACGTTTTTCAAAATGTTACATTTTTATCTTGTTTCCTAATGCAATTTATGATTGAGATGACATATTGCGCTTTAGAAATTTTTCTGATTTTGTTTATTGGCCAAAAATTCTCCCTCTTCTAAATATGCACATCCATCATTTTCATCATCACCTTCATAATTTCATGCACTTTGATCTCTCAATTTATAGATATATTTGTTTTCCTTTATAAAATGGTAAAACTATTTAATAAGGAATGCATTTAATTTTGTATGTGTTCTATTTATTGTATCCTGGCACAGAATTTGAATGCTGGCAGACATTCTGTAGACATTGAGTGGATGACTAATGTGTTTTCTAGTTTTATGTTAACTTGACACGAGCTATAGTCATTTGAAAGGAGAGAACCTCAAATGAGAAAATGCCTCCATTAGAAGGAGCTGTAGCTGGGCCTATAGCACATTTTCTTAATTAGTGATTGACTGAGGAGGGCCCAGCTGACTTTTGGTTTGAAACCCATTAATAGCACTCCCCTGTTGCTCCATCATCCTCTGCCACAGGTTCCTTCTTTGCTTGAGTTCCTGCCTTCATTGCTTTTGGTGATGAACTTGCTGCAAGTGTGAGTGAAACAAACCCCTTTCTCTCCAAGTTGTTTTTGGACAATGTATTTCATCAAAGTAATAGTAACTGTAACTAATAGAGAAAATGGTAGGAGGATAGTAGGATATTATTATAACAGACCTGACTGTACTATTTTTGGAAGGATTGTGAAAATTTGGAATAGAAAAGCCACTATGTGTTCCAAGTTTCAAGTGTCAATCTTTAGGAGTTTGGAAGATAAGGTTATTGAAAGAACTACAGACAATGGATGCCTGGTTTGTGAAGCTCCAGAGGGAAGGTTGAGAGTACCTTAAAGACTTTATCAGTGCCTTTACATATTTTCGAATAAGAATTTGTATTTCTGGTTAGCTAGTGCTAAAAAAATTGTGGTTAACAAGTTACTGGAAGCATTAAATTGAAACCTCATTTTTCTAGAATATTCGATGTTGGTCACTGAAGCTGAGAAATAAGCACTGATTAAGAAGACAACATATCACTAAAATGAAATCTCTGGGAAGTGTTTCCCAGAGTCAATATACAGAAGCTGTGTTCCAAAGGGGGCCAAGCTGTGCCTCATGCTTACAGCTGAACTTTGTGTTTTCCAAGAGTCTCCCATGTGGTACTGGTTTTGAAGGTATGAAAGAGTCATAGTGCCTGGGGCTTGGCACTGTGAGAGGCCACAAGAGGCCACTGATGAAGATGCAGCTTTGGTAGCATCTTCAGCAGCTTTGGTAGCCCTATGATGGAAGGGGTTATGGAAAAAGGTGAGATTTGATACCATGAAGAGACCCCTTGGGAAGCTATTAGTGAAATTGAAGTACAGCTGCAGCAGAGATCCCAGCATTTGAGAGATGCCAGTATTATGAGAAGACAAGTAAGTACATCTGTAACTATGAAGGAGGTCAGTCTAGGAGAAAAGCTGTGTATTGGAGAGGGTGGAGACAGAGAAGTGATCCTAGCTCTTTTGAAGACACTTGAAGAAGGTAAGTGAATCCAGGACATTAGACATTGAGTAATTTGCACTGCTGAGTTTAGTTTTCCTCTGTTCAAATTGAGAGTGTGTCCTGGTTATACCCTCTCATATAAGACAATATTTTCTTATTTTGATTTTATAGGAAAGGTAGTTGAGAGACTTTGAACTTTTAAACAATTTTCTGATTTTTTAAAGAGATTGGATATTTTAAAGTATGAACTTGCAGCTGAGAAGGTCACTGGATTGATGTTTGAGTAAAATAAACACTTCTCACCATGTTGCTTTTGGTCAATGTATTTCATCACAACAATGGTTACCCTAGCTGATATAGTTAATTAGAATGATGTTGCTATTTTTATATATTCTTGATGTATCTTTGTCATACTGAAGTATTTGCAACTATTTAGCTCAAATACAACTTGACAATGGTGACTTTGCCTATATATTCATAGGAAATTACCTTGTAAAATTCATATAACTGGCATGATAAAGTTGTCATATACAGGAAATACTGTAATATTACAGTTTATACTGTAATAGAACTTAGTGGTGTTTCAATAACCTAACTCTAAAGAAAGCCCTTCAAATGCAAGTGGGGAGTTTTCCTTTTACCACTCTTTGCTCTCAGTTGAGGTATCAAATTCCTATGAAGTCACCACCATGGTCTGGGTGTCGGGCTAAACATGTCTGACACACAGATGCTAGAAAGTGTTCTTTATGATATAATGTATTTTAGTGGTAGAAACTTAAAGCAATCATTTTATTTTTTCTCCATTTTTAAATTGAATTACAAACAAGATTGTTTTACATGTCAATTCCAGTTCTCTCTCCCTCCCCTCCTTCCCTGAACCACCCCACCAACATCCCACCTATCGCATACCTCTTCTGCTCCCCAAGGAAGGCAAGGCCTTCCATAGGGGGTCTTCAGAGTCTGTCATATCCTTTGGGATAGGGCCTAGGCCCACCCCCATGTGTCTTGGCTCAGGGAGTATCCCTCTATGTGGAATGGAATCCCAAAGTCCATACCTATTCTAGGGATAAGTACTGATCTTCTACAGGAGGCCCCATGTATTCCTGACACCCACATTCATGGGTTCTGGATAAGTCCCAAGCTGGTTTACCAGGGATCAGTCTGGGGAACACGAGCTCCCTCTTGTTAAGGTCAGCTGTTTCTGTGGGTTTCACCAGCCTGGTATGGACCCCTTTGCCATCATTCCTCCTTCTCTGCAATGGGATTCCAGTTTAGTTCAGTGTTTAGCTGTGGGTGTCTGCTTCTAATTCCACCAATAGCTGGATGTAGGCTATAGGATGGCATATAAGTTAGTCATCAATCTCATTATCAGGGGAGAGCCTTTAAGGTAGCCTCTCCTCTGTTGCTCAGATTGTTAATTGGTGTCATATTTTTAGATCTCTAGACATGTCCCAAAGTAAGTGTATGGAGAACTCTCCAAAGCCAAACACTAGATGGGGCCATATGAACTCCATAAGGAAGAGCCAGAGGAGTTAAGGTCATCATGAGAACATGGCTGACAGAATCATCTAAGAAGAGCTCACAGCGACTCACAGTGACTGAACAATCACAGACCCTGCATGGGATTGAGTAAAGTCCTCTGCATGAATGTTGTGGTTGGCTAGCTTGGTGTTCTTGTGAGACTAACAGTGAGAATGGGAACCATCTCTGACTCTTTCCTGTGCTTGGGATCCTTTTCCTCCTACTAGGTTGCATTTTCCAGCCTTGATCTGAGGGTTTGTTCCTAGTCTTGTAACTAGGCCGTGTTCAGTTGATTTACCTGGGATTCCCACTCTTTTTTTTTTTTTGAAGGGTAATGGAAGAGTTGATTATATGTATGTATTTTCTAGTCAGGATTAGAAAAGAGAACTATTGAAGAGTTTTTGTAGTCAGCACCAGATAATGAAAACAACAAGAGATAGGAAGTGTCAAATTAATGAATATTATGGATGTTTCAAGAGTGAATGATGTCAAGTACATAGTAGCTTTGAGTTTTAAACTTAAATACTTAATCAAACCAAATAATGCATTATATAAATAATATATGTGTGTAATTGTGTGTGTTATTTTTACTAGTTATACATGACAATGAATACCTATAATCTTAGAACTTGGAAGGTATGGCAGGAGGACCAGTATTGACCTCAAATACTGGGGGTTAGAGATCAGGCCAAACTTCTTAAGATCCTGTCTTAAATTGAACGATGAAGAAATTTCTTTTCTGATATAATTTATCTCAGTTCATAATAAACATGCATATGTATATTGTGCAGTATGTTTTATAAATACACACACATATATATTTTCATATATATATATATATATATATATATATATATATATATATGGTGTTGTGTTGCTGATATTTTCCTGATTATAAAACAATCAAACATATGTAGATTCCCTGACTATGAAGCAGAGACAAGCATGAAAGCTCACATTTGTGTAGAAATATAATGTTTAGATATCAGAAAATGGAGAGAGCACATAATGAAAACAAATTACATCATCTATCTAAACCACAGATACTAACTGCTCTTTTGAGAAGACAACACTTCAATATATAACAATTATTTCAATGGTTAGAACCTCATCTTTTGAGACATAGTCATTTGCTCTTACATTTTACAATTTTTTGATCCAGAAAGTATTCCATGAAAATATGAAAGTAATTCAGGGTTGAAAATGGCAAAGCCATCATACAGCACACTTCCTTTAAGTGGTGTGTAGGTGAGATAATAGAGGTGAATCTCACAGTCTGCCCAAACTGACAGCTAATCCTGAAGTTCTGGCTACATTAGAATGTGAAATATCACCAAGTATGAGAAAGAAGCTGGTAAATAATAATACAGGAGATTATTTTATGGAGTTTATTCTTTCTTTAGATTTCTTATAGTATTCTAATGAGAAAACTAATATCATTACTCCTACATTATGAATAAAGATGATGAAATGCAGATGGGTAAAGCAACATATGTGTTTTGGCTTTAGTATAATATCTATGTTATTAATATCTAGAGTGTAATATAAAATAATATATGTATATAAATGTGTATGATATACACATTTGGATATACCTATAGCTGTATGCATATAGTTTTGAACATATATAATTGTAACACATCCATTATATGTCTTCTTTTTAGCTTTTTATATGTGACACCAGATTTTGATGAATATAATTATCTAATCCTTTTTTAAGAAATCCATGCATTTTAGTAATATACAGCCTTTATTTTTGGTAAATTAATATAACAACAAATGAATAAATATATTGGCTAGTATGTGCTATAATGTGAGGAAAGATAAAAGAAATGTGTAAAAATAACTGAGTTTACTTATTCATATACATACTAATTAATCATCAGCCCCAGGTCAGACTTTGAGCAGAAAGTATTTCAGGATCTTATCAAACTCAAAGCAACCCCTAAACTTAAAGTACAGGAAGGATGTACATCTTCAAAGAGAAATAGGGATAGGGAGGGACCAATGCACCCACATTGGTGCCCAACCCTATTTTCACAGTAAATTCATCTAGAATATCTTGCAAAAGTATGCATTGCTAGTATTCTCCAGATGAAACAAATGCAAATCTTGAGGAGAGAATCTCTAGTGTATGAAATTATATATGACTCTTCTAATATGTAGAAAGATTTGGAAGCTACCTATCAGAAATAATGGGCTCTCTCCCTCTCTCTCTCTCTCTCTCTCTCTCTCTCTCTCTCTCTCTCTCTCTGTTTGATTGGTAAAGATCTTTTTAAAGTTATTTTTAAAATTTAAATTAGAAACAAGCTTGTTTTATATGTCAATCCCAGTTCCCTCTCCATTCCCTCCTCCGCTGGCTACCACCAACCCCTTATCCCATCCCCTTTCGGATCCCCAGGGAGGGTGAGGCCTTCCATTGGAGAATCTTCAAAGTCTGTCATATCATTTGAAACACAGTCTAGACCCTCTCTTGTGTGTCTAGGCTGAGAAAGCATCCCCATATATAGAGTGGGCTCCCAGAGTCCATTCGTGTACTAGGGATAAATGTTGATCCACTACCAGGGACCCCATAGATTGCCCAGACCTCCAAACTGACATCCTCATTCACCAGGATTGGATCAGTCCTATGCTGGTTTCCCAGCTATCAGTCTGGGTTTCATGAGATCCCCCATGCTCAATTCAGCTGTTTTTGTGGGTTTTTCCAGCCTGGTCTTGACCCCTTTGTTCATCACTCCTCCTTCTACGAAACTGGATTCCAGAGTTCAGCTCAGTGTTTACCTGTGGGTGTCTGCTTCTGCTTCCATCAGCTGGTTGAAGGCTCTAGGATGGCATATAAGGTAGTTATCAATCTCATTATTGTAGAAGGGTATTTAAGGTAGCCTATTGCTTAGATTGTTAGTTTGGGTCAACCTCATAGATCTCTGGGCATTTTCCTAGTGCCAAATTTCTCTTTAACCTATAATGGCTCCCTCTATCATAACGGGTTCTCTTGAAACATATAATAGAGTTAAGATGTTTTCCAGTCAAAGCTTGCTAGGCCCTCCCTTGACCAGACTAGAACATTTTAGGTGCTAGGGGTTAAGTGTGGGAGCATGAAAAGAGACAGTAGGTTAAAATGATAAAGGAAGGTGAAAAGAAAGGATTGCTGGGTACAAAAATTCTTAAAACATGATGTTCTAAAACACATTTGTGCATGAGTGCTTAACCTGCATGCTCACAGATGTCCATGGCCAATGGAGACCGTTGGGTCCACTAGAACCAGAGTTATGGACAGCTAGGAGTTATTATCTGAGTGCTGGGAATTGGAGCCCGTCATCTGTGAGAATTGCCAGTGCTCTTAAACACTGACACATCTCTGCAGCAGAATTTTTCAGATTCCCTTCTGATCTGGTGCTATCTAAGCCTCTGGGTTCCTCATGTTGTACTATCTACATTCTTACCCTGTGAATGGGGTTAAAATACTCAGGGAAACTTAAGACATTCTGAACGTATTTAATATGATGCCCTGTATCAATTGTGGCTCTCTCCCTTCGGCCCTAATAGGATGTTTCAAGTTCAACTTTGACTTCAGACTCACACTTCCCTAAAGTCCTCCAAAATGGATTTGAAAACACTCTATCTAAATTACTTGCAGTCACCTCATTATTTTCCTGGGAATAAGCTCTTGCAATACTTCCTAAGCCAAAGAAAAACTTCAGCCCTTGCCCCTAGGGTTTTACCTCTGAGAAATAAGGGTGGCAAAAATTTGAAAATGAATAGTGCTGTGATTTGGAATTGGATGTGGAAATGCTGACTCTGTCTCTGATTAGGGAGAACAAACTCTTTTACTGAGCATTTAATACAATGTCAGTCAAATAATACAGTGGTTTTGCCATTTACTGATACTTTGACAGAAACTATACTAGTTTCAAAATCAAATGAAGAGGTTCCTTAGGTGCTTTGACTACTGTCTTACTCCACTATTCATGATGACTACAAGATGGGTAGTATTCTTTTCTTTTTCTTGAGATTTCATTTTCCCCCTTTCCTTTCCTCTTTCCAATCCCTCTCATATATGGCTACTTTCTCTTTTTTCAAATCTATGGCCTCTTTTTCCATTAATTGTTATTACATGAATACATATACATGCACACACACACCCTATAGTATAATGCCACTTGTACTAGGGCTGAGAATTTAGTATTGGATAACAAATTGGTGAGCTCTTAACCTGTGCAAGACTATTTCTTTCACTTTCAGCATTCCTTAGTTGCCTGTAGTTCTTTGTATAGGGTTGAGGCCTCCTGAGCTTTTACTAATCCACTTTTCATATCTATTGTGTTTTTTTTTTGCCATATCATGTTTGGACAGGCATACTGATGTGAGATATTACCAGGTATAACTGCTGGCACTTCTAGAAGACACATTCTCACAAGAAATTCCATGATCTTCTGGCATTTACAATATTTTTATCCCCTTTAAAAAGTTCTGTGAGCCTTAGGTGTGGGAGTATTTGTAGATGTATCCACTGGGACTGGGCTCCAACAGCTCTGCATTTTTATTGGATATTCTTTACTGTAGCCCTCTCTGTTGCAGAGAGGTTTCCTTGACAAAGAGTGAATCTGTGGGTATACGAATACATATTGAGATGGTTGTTAGGGATTATGCTGGTTTAGTAAAGTAGTGGTTGTATGTTCTCTTTTAATAACTATGATTTTGCTAGCACCAAGCACTTATGCTAGGTTTCCAGTACTAGACATGTTTTCCTGATTGTTGGGCAGGTTTTTAAGTCTGATCAGAGAGACATTAGTCATAGCCAATAATTGTAACCTCTTCCAGGTGTTAATGCATTAATATTCTCAGTATCAGGAGACAAAAATTTGTAGTATTCAACTTATACATGTGGAACTTGTTTCATAAAGAGGTTACTTAACACATAGGGCTCTAGGCTTTTAAGAGCTAGATCAGGAATTGAAGCATACTCAGGCAATTTGATATGCCTAATAAAAAACAGACATGGCTTCACAGTTAATATTTTAACTATCGGGGCTAATGACATCCAGCAAATATTTCTTATATGGCAAGCATAATGGTAACAGTAAAATTTACAAAATGAATAAAAAGCCAACAGTTTTGCTTCCGATTGGATTTCAGTACTACACCATTATTCTGCCATTTTCATAGGAACTCGGAGCCAGAGCAATATGTAGGATAATTTCACACATGTAGAGGTGAAATGAAGTACACTTATACAAAAAAGAACTGTAACTGGAATTATAATGGATGTTTTCTAAGACATGCCTTTGTTCTGACTGCTGACTGAGAGTCTTGTCCTGTAGACTGACTAAGAGAAGAGGATCAAACTCTAGCTTAAAAAGAGTTTTGCTGCAAATTTTACCTAACAATTATGTATGTTATAGATAACATGAAAAGCTCATAGGATGTTGAACATAATAAAGAAATAAAGGAAAGGATAAAGCAAAAAGGATAAATATACAACTATGGCTATAGTAACATTATTTTTGAGACTTCTGATCTTTCTGAGAAAAACAGGATATGTAGTTCTAAGTAAGCCCACAGGTGGTATCTTATTTTTATTGTGAATATAGTTAGAATTATTTACCTTTCTTAAAAGAAAGAAATATATAAGGCTTGAGCCACAGGAAAACATATATAATGTTCTCTTTTGGAAATTCATCACACTGGGGTTTATGCTCCTCTCTGAGTGCAACATATTATATTAGAATGGCAGTTTGTTTTATTAAGGGACTGATTGGGTGTCTGCTTTTAATTTGTTTTGTCACTTGTGAGGCAAGACTTTCTTCTTGTATCACCTCATTTTCCAGTACCATTCCTGAGTGATTCTGATGATGCATCATAGTGAGTTAAAGAAGTCAGTGTTTGTATAAAAGTTCTTTCACCCCTCTGGTGCACGTGCATAGCCAACTTTGAGAAGAAAACTGCAGACAGACTAACATTTCTCCCTAAATAATGCCACAGAAGACCCTTTTTTTACCATTCCCCCCATCAGTGGCACAGACACTGGACAGCAGGTCAGAAGGAGGACTTTACAGTCTTCACAAACTTTATTTCATACTTGCTGCTGTGTAAGATGAGAGCACTTTTATAAAACAGTTTGGACATTTTTAAAGTGTCAGGTCTTTGCTCTCTCAGGATTCTTAACTGTGGAGGAACAATAATATTTCTTTTGTTTCTCCCAATAACAATAATAAAAGTAAAATAAAATAATAAAATAGACCCTTCATGTCTCTAGTCCATTGTCAAATTTAATTCAAAGCAATCAGTATCAATTCAAGCCTCAGGCCCTCAGTAAAGATAACAGAAGACAGACTTCTCTCTTGTATTTGATTTTCTTATGTTCTATCGAGGTTTGCTAAATCTACTTAGTCCAGATCCCAGCCTCAGGCATCTCTGTGTGTTGGTCTTTTGCATTCCTCATCAAGAAAAGATAGTTTTATATTATTAAGAAACTACAATAAAGTGTTCCATGACAAGGAAAAGATTGATCCATGGAACCTCTATCAAATGCGCAAATTGATTTTTATCATTTTTGTGCTGAAATAATAGAAAGGTTTTGAAACATATTACAGAACTTTCTCTTTAAGCTTACTGGTGTGAAAGAAATATTTACAGATTGTTTCTTCCTCTGGATTATCCCATAACACAGAAAAAATAAATGTTTCTAAATTATCATGAATCCCATGTAGGAAACACAAGAAAGCACAAAAAGATGATATAATACTATTAGAAGCACCAATAACACTTGAAAACAGTATATTCACTTGATTTTTGCTTGCATAAGGAATATTGTGGGGCTGGTGAGTTAACTCAGCAGGTACATGTACCTGCCATAAAGCCTGTGGACCTTAGTTCAACACCTAGCACCCACATAAAGATGGAAGGATGGAACAATTCTACAAAGTTGGCCTCATATTTACCATGGTATATGTGTGTCAATGTACAAACTTCATACACAGTTAGAATAATAAATTAAAAGTTCCCACTAACTGTTCTCAGTGAATTTTCTATGTACTTTAAGCACTGGGCATTGCACTAGGATTTGCATGAATTATCTAAAATTATGTACATATCTGTTGACATTAGGTAGCCCCCATTTTCAGACAAAGAAACTGATGTTTAGAAAGTTCAAAGTCCTTTGGCAGGTTTGGAAGTTGGAGAGGTGAAGAGTCTGCAGTACTATGGAGATTTGCATGATATAAATGCCTATCTAATTTCTACAAAATCACACTAGAAAAATAATATATATATAAATTCTTTGAAAATATTTGTTGTTTGTAAAGTTGACAAGTGACAATGAGCAAGGTAGATATATATTAGTGAAAGTACAGCACAAGTTTGCTCTCCAGATACACAAGACTGATTACTATATATACACTCAGTCTTAAGTATTCTAAATTTATTGCAACAAAATTGAAACTATAAACTTTTGATTGATTGATATTTTTGGCTGGCTGATTGGTTGGCTGGCTGGCTGTTTGGTTTGTTTGTAGGATGGCTGGTTGATTGTTGGTTGATTGTGGAGGTGTGTTTGTTAGTACTTGTGCATGTAGAAGCCAGAGGTTGAGCTTGTGACATCTTCCTCAAATCCTTAATCACTTCACCATTACTTATTGAAGTAGAGTCTGGTAATAAACCTGGGTTCTGCCATTTTACTAGCCTGAATCCAATAAGCTCTTGGAATAAATCTGCCTCCCAACATAAGCACCAAGATTGCACATGCATGCAGTTATGGCTGGCTTTTTACAAGAGTCCTAGGGCCTGAATTCAAATCCTTACATTTGTGCTTTTCCCACTGAGTCATCTACCCAACTGTAAAATCTTAATTTTATCTGCACATTTGTAGTTCTGACCTGTGGCTATAGGGGAAAATGCCTTATTATGTTTTTAAATGTCAAATGACATAGGCCAAAATTCTGGCCATTTGAGTAGTCAACAGTATTTCTAATTCACATTTTCCTAATATGCCAATCAAATAGCCCATTTTACAAAGTAATATCAGTGTCAAACCTTTATTAGTCATTAAATATAAAATATTAATCTTCTGTGATGAATTCTTACATAATATGAATTAACATTGATAGTTATTGTTATGTATTTTTAATAAATGAGCACTAATTTAACAAAATGATCATCTTCTAAATTGTACAGAGACATAAATAATCTCTCTATATTACTGTGGATGTGACTAATGGTTCTATTAACTACATAAAATAAAGTGATAAAATAAATGCCTTTACACTCAGTTTCTAAATTCTCCTATTCCTGTCATGAAAATTAAGTATGGGAGGAAATATGTAACTATATTAGAAATTGAGGTCAATTAGGGACCCATTATGAAGGAACAGTGAAATTGATTTGCAACTGTAACTTTTTGGGTTTCCATTTTCTAATGTTAATAATAAAATCTTAACTCTGACAAGAAAATCCATTTAAGTTCATCATAGGGAGGGCTATTCATTATTTCAGAAGGTATTATCTGGAATGTATTCCCTTCTTCTACTAAGATTTGTCATGTCCAGGAGATGAATGGCATTGAATATAAATGAGTTAGTGGACATTTTTTACCATGATCCACATTATCAACAGACTTATGTGCTACCACATTGCTCTTTTGGCCCTTAAAAAAGTTGTTCTAGAACTTAAGTGTTAGATTTAGGTGATTGCTGCTCTCTGTCCTGCATAATGTTTCCTCAATATGAAAATGAATGGAATGTGATACAATTAAAAAAAAACAGTTGTCAGAATGAATACTTAAATTACTGGTTTACATACAAATATCACATGCAATTGCAGTGAAATAATTATCAAGAAATCAAAATAGCCTGAAAGACCAAATCCACTTAATTAGTACACTTCCATCCAGTATAAATATTTCTGTAAGTCTACAAGATTGTCTATCTACAATAGCTTCTATAAAGTGATTACCTTTGCAGTATGTCCACCATCTCATACAATACTAATATCATTAGATCTGATTTGTACAGTAGAAAAGTAGGCAGTTAAAAAATGACACCTACTTACTAGTTAATAGTTCTGTGGGTTGAAAGTTAATCACACTGTGGCTAGATTCCTCTACAGAAGCTAATATGAAGATATAGAATTGGAATCTCTCATCTGGGTTTGGAACTCTCTGGCAAGCTCACTGTCAGTCTACAATCACTTGGTTCTCTTGCCTTATCCTAGCTGAGGTCATCTTGAAATCAGCAGTGTTACATTGAGGCTTTGTGGTGATCTAGTCAGTTTGATTTCCTGTCCTGAGTTTTAAGGACTTATGTGATTACAATAGACTTACTTAGATAATACAGGATTGTCTAATTTTGTGACAGCTAGCTAGTAATTTTAACTCCATAAGCAAACTCTCTTGCTATGTAAGCAAACTTAACTAGGGAAAAAGCACCGGAGTGCAGCACAAATTTACCCTGGGTGGTCGTGGTCTGCATGGAGGAGATAGTATTCTGCATTCTACAGTGGGAGAACTACAGGGTTTAGATGTTATTTCTGTAACTCAGTGTTGATATGATTAAAAATAGAGATTGTCAAGGATTTTTCAAAAAGTTATGCACAGTAGATTTGTATTGATAGAATAAATAAAAAAGATCACTTTGAAGGTATTTTGTGATCCTAGAGGTAAATGTCCATTCACCGTAGAGAGCTAGATGCCTCATTTGAAGTTGGCTTGACCATTGAATAAACAATGTGCCAAATATTATATTCTTAAATACAATGTGTTTTCCCTCAAATATCAGGGGTGGCAGTTGTTAGTTTTATTCTTTAGTTCCTGACGTGCATGTCTATATTATTACTGAAAGCAATTGAAAGCTTGGATCTTTTCATGCATGAAATGCCATTTAAAAGTGTAGAAAGTACTGTCATGTTGTAGGTTGGCTTGCATTTTATTCAATGTGACACAAATGCCAAATGAATTAATGAATCCAAATGTTGATTAAATCCTAAAATACCTTCAATTATTATCATTAGCAATTGAGATTCCAGGCAATGTACTTAGTAGCACTTAAGACAAGGAACACATTACTTGTATTCAAAAGTGCTTAAATCTACATAGCATTAAGTGCACACTCAATGAAATTTAATACTTTTCAAGTTGACCAATACTTTTCTTCTAAACAAGTAAGTACTTATACTTTAATATGTTCTGGTGTTTTTTTGTTTGTTCGGTTGTTTGTTGTTTGTTGTTTTTTCCTCATTCCCTATATCCTGGACCTAACCTTTCCAACTTTGATTTATGGAACCTTTGTGTTTAACTCATGCCTGATTCCTGTCTTAGTCTCCTCTGGAGTGCTGGGATTGCAGGTATGCTCAGCCACAGATGAGTTTTTAAGCTGTTCATTAAAGCATATTCAAAATAGGTCAGCTTCCTTCAATGGGATAGCTCTGTATCTGATAGAGTGTAACTGAGACTACAGATTTTCCTATTGGAAGATAAAAACCAAGGTGAGTTTGATAATTCTATGTTAATCACCCCAGCTAGAAATATGCACATGAAATTAATCACCATTCTCAGGTAAAGACTGTTATTTAGCCAATGACCTGAGATTATTGGGTGTCTACTCTAAAGCATTTACTACATAATCTTTAATATTTCTATCCTAATGACTTATCTGTGTGCTGTAAATTTTACATTTTTTCAATTTCATAAAGAAGAGATAAGGATTGGGAGGTAAATTTAATGTCAAAATTATTGTTTGTCTAGGCTGCCCCTTGTTTGCCTCTTCCTTGTTCATATACATTTATTTCTAGCATAAAGAGTCACTGAACTGGAATGATACTGCAAGTTTGTAAACCAGAACTCAGGAGGATGAGAAAAGAGGGACAACTAGTCAAATCCAGTCTTGGTTACAAAGGGAGATCATATCACAAAATAAACAACAGTAAGAAAAACTAAAGGAAGAACATGCATGGGCAGTAATCTGAGAAATCATGAGGCTTTTCACATAATGTTGCTGAAGCTCTACAGTAAGATGTTTGTATTCATGGAGCTATTCTAATTCACTATTCATTGTGCTACTAATGATGAAGGTAATTGAGTAGCCTTGAATTGATTAGATTTCTGAATTAAGCAAAAATGTGAACTAGTGATTTTAGATAACTTATATATCACTAAAATGTTTGCCAGGGGTCATAGGATTGGAGGCACAGATCCACCCTGAGGTGGCTGAGAAGTGTTTAAGGGCCTTTCACTATGTAAATCCAGATCTGTAGTTTCTCCATGGAAAATAATTTTAGTATGGCCCAGTATGAAGCAGATTTGAAGATTATTAGTATATATTTCAACAGATTTAAAAAGTAAGGGTTACTAGAGAGGCACCAGGAAAGAGAGTCAACCTCCAATGAGATTGTGCCTGCGGACCTCCTAAAAGAGAACCACATTTCATTGTATTGACAAAACTTATTTTCATGGTTTGGGAGATGTTTTTTTTGGGGGGGTGGTTTGTAGCTATTATACTCAAGGTGTTAGTAATAAATTTCCATGCGACTGTGGACTGGTTTAGAAATATAGCTGACAGAATTGCCATTGATATGATAAAACTCTATATCACAGGGATGGAAGAAGTTAGCATCTACCTTACTGGATTGGGGGGCAGGAAAGGAAGTGTAGAGATGAGGGGGAGGGACTGGGAGAGCAACTGTGTGGGCTATAAATTACATACATACATACATAAACAAACATTTTAAAGGATACCTTATCATCTTGTGATATTCTCTAGAAGTTATCCCAATAGAGAAATGAGGACTGGCACAAGCTTATACATGGTCAATACTTAAGTGTGGTTTATTTCTATGTTCTCATTCTTATTTGAAATATTTACCTGTAAAAGAAATGCCATCCTTCTGTTAGCAATCTTCGCAACTAAAGTAAACTGTGGTGGATTTCTTGGTTATTAGCTAGAGAGTCAGACTCAGGAGTAACCAGCTGCATCCCTGTATCTCCACAAATTCTCCTGTCATTCTTCATATCTCATGTTGCTTGAAAAAGGAAATGTTAATCAGGTCTAAACTTAGCAAACCTAACTTTTGTTGCTGTCCATAAATCAGAATCTAGAGACATGACTATATCAACTACAAAGGAGGCTGGGAAATGCAGTCTGGAAAGAAGCTATGAGGTGAATTTATTTTTATTTATTTATTTATTTATTTATTTATTTATTTATTTATTTATTTATTACCTTATGCTACCTATTACAAATCTCTTACATTTTTTGGTTCCTTTCTATCAACTCTATTCCTAGTTCACATAATGATTCTTCCTAGATCATGGAGACCTACCCTATGTGTATCCATTTGCCTCGAGCAGATGTTCTATCTTTGAACTTTTATTACAACATATGCATTGTGAAGTTGCATCACACGAGTCTTCATATGCTTGAATATATTATCCTAAAATGAGATTCTTTATTTACATTTGTGTCTCTAACATTTGATATAATACCTAGATTTCAAAATCATGAATGAACGAATGAATGAATGAATGCTAAGATGTTTTTAAGTGTACATTTTGTCCAGAGTAAAGGTAGAATGGCTAGAGAATATATTTATTTTGATTGTTCTAACGTAATATATACTCTTTCATTATTTCATTTCAAGTACAACTTAATTTTTATAAATCTTAAAGTTCTACCTGAGCCTTCCAAGAGCATAAGTATAGACATGACTGAGGAAGAATTTTTGCAATTGAATTGACTATTTTCCCTTGCTGAATATTTGTAAAGGGCTAACCTTGTGGCTGATACTATGAGGAGTTTGGTTAATGAAAGATTGCATAAGAAATAAGCACAATGTAAAAGTACATTAACAAATAATGATATGATAATGCATCCAAAGAATTATACATAAATTCTATCACAGACGCAATAGAATTGTAGAAGCCCAGGCACACCATTGTATCACAATCATACTCTCATATCTCCAATAACTCCCAACTCTCTCTGTCTCTATCATGCCATTATATTATCCATGTTGGCCTCATTTTGTCTTCCATTCTCATCCTCAAAACATGTCTATATTAATGTCACACATTTCCATGATCTGCTTAGTTAAACTTTGCTTTTGCCATTTAAACTTGCATTTATTCATATATTCTTTTTTGAAAAAGAAAAGGAATATTATGCCAATTAGTTTTACAGAGCTATTTCATACTAAGTTATCATATAGGTATTAAAATAATAACAATAATAATAATGGATAAATAACATCCCTCCACCATCCCCTGAATCATATTGTATTAATATGAATATTTCAGTGAGCTAACTCAAAAGATTAAACTATGATATAAGGTATTATAGCAGTCAGTTTCTTTGCCCTCCAACTAAATTACACATTCTTAGGTTTACACTTGGATTATCTTCTTTTTCTGTTGAATTACATGAAGAATTAATTATATTATAATCAGGTTGCTGGGTAAAATACTTTGTGTTAAACAAAGTAGTTCATTTTAATTCAGTTCTTCAACTGAGGGATGCCAAATATAATCCCCACACCAGAGAAGTTATGTTAAGAAAAATACTACCACAAAATTAAATGACTTAAGAGACAATCATTTGTTCTTTCTCACTATTCTACAATTTAGTATTCATACCGGGCTAAGTGTAAAGTGCTTCTGGCCACAGGTGGTTTGCTCATGCATTGGTGGAACTGACAAGGCATTCCAGGGTCTGGCTGTTTAGGAACACTTAGCTGGAAAATTTTCACTTCTGATTCATATGTTTCATCAGCTTCCAGAATGCTGCATGAAGCATTTTTATTGATACTTAATGGCTAGGATAATTGTCAAGAGAATACAGAAGGGGGAAAGACCTTGAGAAACTCAGAGTAAAGCAGGAGCAAGAACTTTTCTGCCATGTCCCATTTACTGGCCAAATGTCAAACCTGATTTAGAAGACAAAAATAATTTTCACTTTCTGTCAGGAGGTGCTGCAATGCTTATTGTCAAATGAAGAGAATGAGGGAACTGAAAATATTCTTCTGCATTCCCTACCACAATGCCAATTCACAGATAAAGACAGTATTAACCATATATTATTGGACTGATAATCTATAGTTATTGTATCATGTAATTTATCTCATTTATTCAAATTCATTTCTTCTAAGTAGAAAACCATCATTATCATTCACACCATATTCCTAATCTTCTCCCTCCTTCTTTGAGAGATTATATATGAATGTGTGTATGAAGTCAACAATACCCATTAATTTCTTTATCTTCAGAGGTTTCAAAAATGATTAGTGTCTCCAAGTTTTTAACTTCATATATTCTTTGCCTTATAAATTCAGCAAGTTATAATTCAGAGTGTGATAGGAAAAAATATGAAGCAAGATCCTCTTTCGATCAAGATCTTACAAGCTGTGATTTTCTCATTACTCTCTCTTGAATTGCTGTACAAAGAAACAAGCAGGAGAAAGGGTGAAGACAACCAGAAGCAGAAAGCACTACACTGGGCATCACATAATGGCAGTAACAGGGGTATGGTAGTTTATTGCCCATGTTATGAAAATATCCTACCAATGACAAGCTTCAATCATTTCTTTTCAAGTGATACCAAACCCTCTATATAAATTGATGAGAAAAATTTTATCAGTTTTAACATAAAGGAAATAAATGTGATTTTAATCTAATTAATATGATAAATGAACCAAGTCAGTAACTTGGAAAGACACTTTTGTCATAAAAAATTATTGCACTTTGAAGGCTTTTAGAGTAAAGCACAAAACTGTTATAGCCAAGTGATATGTGTTTTTAAAAATACATGACATCTATGTTCTAAAAGATTTATTTGTACCATGTTCCTCATCAAAAACATGTTATCCCTATTATTTTATTTTATTTTTTTGTGTTTTTTTTCAAGACAGGGTTTCTCTGTGTAGCTTTGGAGCCTATCCTGATACTCGCTCTGGAGAACAGGCTGGCCTCGAACTCACAGAGATCTGCCTGCCTCTGCCTCCCGGGTGATGAGATTAAAGGCATGTGCCACCAACACCCGGCTATCCCTATTATTTTATACAATCTTGACAAATGTTTGTGTAGTTAGTGCACTCAGCATTATTTTGTTCAATTTGTTTTGTCACTTGAAACAATAAAGTAAGATAATATGACTTTCACATCACTTTCTGGTAGACTCATTTTAAATTTTCCTGAAAATGCAATACATTTGGTCTTTGCATTTGTGGGTTCAACCTTTTATATAACAAAATTATTTGGAAAACTTATATATGCTTTGCATATTCTCTTGTAATATTTATTTAAGCTGTGTACTCTAATTACTATTACTATCACATTTGTGTTCTAGGATGTATTATAGTATAGAGGTGTGTTTGTATATGTGTTTCCATATCAATATTTGTGGATTTCAATATATTTGTTAATGTGGGGGGATTAGTGTCTGTGTGTGTGCTTATATTTTGAGCATCTATAAAGTCTGATAACTACAAAGGGAATTGGAATGAATACCATGGAAAGTAAGGGTTGTTTTCATCTTATACTTAAAGCTAATTTAACAGTCTCCCTATAAATTAATATGAACCCATACTACAAAATATTCTCTCTCTCTCTCTTTTTCTCTCATATGTTTAAGTACTCCATGATTAATCACAAAATAAAGAGATAAAACATTATGTATGATCAAGACTGGAAATTGAGTAAATAAAATGACATTTACTTGCCTCTTATGCAAATAAGAAAAGTATGGGTCATGAGCAGTATTTGACCTGCGTCTTCCCAAGTCACAGAGCAAGAAACAATAAAACAGAAGTATCAAAAAGCATAAATGTCCTCCAGTGTAGACAAATCAAATTGCTTGCCCTTATTTTCAGATTTCTTGGACTTACCTCCGAGCTTTCTCTGGCATTTTATCTCCCAGATGTGAGTCAGTGAGTACTGGTGAATGTGATGGAATTCTCAATATTATTTCTATTCTATCCAATGAGTCATTTATGTCTTTTGCATTGCATTGTTTTTTGTTTTGTTTGTTTTATTTCTGCTTCTGCTTTACCTTGCTTTAAATATCTGAGGTACTCAGGTAAGTTGTGCTCACTATCCCAAAGTTAATATTTATCAAGAAATAGTTCTCTTTTCCTTTATGGAATGTTCAAAAATGGCACTGTATATATTTATGTATGATCTGCAGAATCATTGAAGTTAGACAATTGCTCTTTTATGCAAGAGCTAAGTCAATTTAAATTCATGGACCAAAATAGGTACCCCAAAGCAATAAGTGTTAAAGAAACGTTTTGGAGTATTTCTTTGATCCTTTCATAATTGTTCATATAGAATTTCCTTAGAAGGTCGTGTCTTATCTCTACCAACTTAGATAAGGTCTACATATTAAGGGATGCACTTTAATTTCTTGGAGGGACCAGAGTTAGAATTATATGGCCTGGGTAGTAGATATACAGCTACATGAGTTTAGATAGGAAGTGTCCAACCGTAGGCAAAGATGTGAGGAAAAAGTAAAATGAAGATGAACTATCAAGACCTTGATAGAAAACGTCAGTGATGGGAAGATATCTGAACTTAGCACTAAAGGATAAGAATAAAGCAGTAACCCCAGTTAGTTAATTAAACCATATATGAGATAGGATCAAAAAAGAGATACTCTATAATGTAAACAGAGAGTGGTGTAGCTTGTTTGATGGAGATATATGGAAAATTGTAATCTGATTGTGTCCAATTTTTGTACGACTCAGTAAAAAGCCTGAAATGAGCAAAGTTGACAGATCTGGCAGCATACCTACACCAGAAGAGGAGCATTGGCTCTTAACTCATTTTCCACCATAGATGTGCTTGTCTTGGTTAATGTATGAATGTGGCCAAGGCTGGACTTGTCAAGCATCACTGGTGACACCAAGTTAATACAGTAAAAACAGGATTTCATAACCTTGAACCCACACTGAAATCTCTTAGTGTGGCTTTCAAAATCCTGGGTATTAATGACTTTGATACATGAAAATTCAAGAAGTATGTACAGATTTCATACTGTATCTTGAGAATAATGTGCTGGTAGAAATAGAAAAATGAAATTTCATGTGAAAAACCTTTGAGAGAGAGCATGATGGACCTATTACCAAAAGAGTGAAGAAAATTCCTATGATAGCATCTCCCTGGCTAATTGCATGTTAAGTCACAGATATTTTGTTCCCTTTCAAGAACTATGTCAAGTGATTAAATGGCACCTTAACTTTAATTGTAGTTCAGAAACATAAAATCACTTTATAATTATTGATCACACCAAGAAATCACTTTAATATTCTATTTGATTGCAAATTTGCTGGTAATGTTATAGCAGAGAGAAAAAGTTAAACTGAAATCAAAACCTAGACCATTCCTTAAGGTCCTTCTTTATACAGAGGCACAGGAAAATTGTTAAACAAGTAATAAAATATACACAAATGGATGCATGGATAGATAGATAATAGACAGATAGATAGATAGATAGATAGATAGATAGATAGATAGATAACATAATAGGTAGATGGTAAATAGTTTTTGCATCCAGAAGTTACAGGAATGTATAGTTCTTCTCAATGAATTTATATAAACAGATGAACTAAACTTAAATTTTCTTCATTCTTCTTTTTTTGTCTTTTGAAAGAAGTTTTTGTCATGTGTCCCTAGATGACTTGTAAGTCTTTATCCTATTTCTCCTTTCAGACCCTTGGATTTCAGAAATATGCTACCAAATATATCTTAAATTTTAGAATAAAACATTGTATATGTTTTGTAAACATTTACCCCTTTTCAGAATAAAATAAGTAATGATTGAGCTTCACTTTTGAGGGGATAGAAGAGAGATGATGGAAGCTAATGAAATTGGGAGAAAAGAGGTATCCAGGAGCCAGATAGGAACCTGGAATCCAAGGAGAAAAACAATGGGTTAGTGGAGTTAGGTCACACTTTGTATGTGGTGGTTTTGGAGAGAGGACTTCTGATCATATTATAAACAGCTTTTAAGGCTGCTTAATTAATTATAACTTTACCATATTAAAACTAGGACATAATAAGGAAGCAAAAAATAAAGTGGTTTGTGTGTGTGTGTGTGTGTGTGTGTGTGTGTGTGTGTGTGTGTGATGCTTAAGTGAGCCTGACTATGTGTAATTGGGGGCAAGATAAATGGATACTGGGTATGGATTAAAGTTGTTGGCAAAATACACTGGGAAAGTACATGGATGGAAATTGACAAGTAGAAACATAGGAGATACAGGGAAGAACAGATATGACTTATAAATACCTACTGAGTCCTCAAAGACCTGCTGTCAGTAATAGTGGCTTCAGTGGCCTGAATAGGAGGGACAGAGTTCCCTCTGCAATCTGACCTCTGTTTACAGGAGAAAGCTAAGACTTTTGAAATGTGGTATTTTATAGAGGTTGTTACTAACCTATTTCTAGTACTGCCTATCCTTTACCCCAATTTGTCTTCTGTGGTATTCAACAAAGAGAACTCTACATATTAAATAGGTGGATGGAGTTACTTTACAGATAATTGAATGAACCAGAACAGCAAAAGTGAAAGAAGCTTAAAAACCTAAAACAGCAGGAATTTATAAATGAAAATTCATGGGTGACAAGCTGAGTTTCTTTCCTTGATAAATTCTTAAAATTAATGGATAAAAGGGAAAGCATGATATATTTAGGCATTAGCAAAACATTTGATACTATGTCTGATGATATTTTACTTGCAAATTCATTTTAAATGAGCTTAGATGACAAGAAAATCAGTCAGATTAGAACTGAGGAAAGAAAGGCTTATAAACAGAGAGTAACAAATACTAAGTATGGTCTTATTTAACATTTTTATTAAAGATCTGGATCAGGGGTGTAAATGGCATTATTAATAGAAATAATAAATGACAATAAATTTTCCGGATTATAAAGATTACAAACTATGGGAAGTAGAAAAACTGACCCAAATATAATAATAATTTAAGCATGAACAGAAATAAACATCAATAAAAATGTCAGCAATCAGTCATAGATATATTTAATGTGACGATAGCAAGGGTAAAGAATACAGTGTTAGAGATGATGCCTTGGTCCAATTCCAATATGTTGGATGAATGCTGGGTGACAAAATGATCAGGTACATGGCCTTTATAGGCAGCTCAACTCCTTTGGACCACTTATTTCCTCAGGTCTAAAGGTCGAACAGTGTTCAAATGTATATGGTTCCTTCCGTTCCAAAGTTCTGGTTTGCTCACCCCAAGTCTGCGAAGGACTCATTGAGAAATCTGCAGTGGTCTACCACCACTAGTCACACCATGGCAAGCCCTGTAAAATGCGCTCTAAAATGAATACCATATGCTACTTCTTTTTTTTTTTTTTTTTTTTTTTTTTTTTTTGCAAGGAGGGGTGTGCTGACTTGGAGTCAAATCAATGCTATTCTATAGGAACACTGTAGATGCCAATTTTATTTATAGTCATAAATCAGCAATTGTGTGCATTTAACTATTCACTATCCAGAGGGCTATTTATCATCTAACAATGTGATATAGGACATTTTTCAATGAACATGTGTGTTATTTGTCAAATGAATTTAAAATGGAAATCTACACTAACCACTGAATGGGTTCTGGGTATTCAAACACTAGTCCTCTTACTTGTACAGTATATATATATATTATATATATATATATATATATATATATATATGTGTGTGTATGAAATAAGTTATATATGTATATATAACTAATATATCTGTGTTTATATTTAAATTATATAGCTTTGAATTGTCACTGATTAAATTTGTAATAGAAATACCACATTCACAAGTGTGTTGTATATCATGTAACATTACAATGAGATTGTGAAATGGTAGGTGTTTAATATATACTCATTAATTTTTGTAGCTTTTTCATAAGTATGACACTGAATAGTAAATATAATATATACATATATAATAAAAGATAATAAATAATATATATAACATGATTTAAAACCAAAATATAAATTTCTGAACATTTATTAATTTACTATTTTATTGTAAATCTACTCCTGAAAAATTTCCAAACTTGAGCATCAACTCTTGCCTTCCATGTCATTTGAAGCAGGGTGTCTTATTTGTTATTGATGTGAAAACACCATTATGGTTGATCTAAGAAACTTGCGGGATTCTCCTGTCTCCATCTTCCTGCATATGACACTTGGTAGATAATTTTACTATGAAGATGAACACATGATATTATCCCTGCCCTCAATACATCATTAGACTGAACCCTTACAAAGTGAAGTACATCTGAAGAATTGTAGTCTGTGTTGAGCATCTATTCTTGCCCTTAGAAACATAATCTGGCAAGTTACACTTTTCACTAAATTATAATGGGGAGAGGGACTACAAATGAGCTAGATTGAGATTTCTTTCATCTAAAAATTTCTACTGTTCCTTACAATTTTAGTGTTTTCATTAAAATATATACATTTATATGACTGCTTCTGGTTTGGAATTAGCTTTTAATAAGTGATATCATTGAACCCTTAGCTCTAAGATTTCCCCTTTTGTTTTTACAAGCTCTTGAATCCTACTGAGTTCATCACATGATTTGTAGCTACTACTTTTTGTTACTTCAGTTAAACCTGGGATCCAGATTTCATAATATCAGAATTTTAGAACATAGGGGATCAATGTGTAATATAGTTGAGCCGTCTCTGGATTGGCCATTAGTGTCACAGTTAGGGAAGTTTGGTAATGAATAGAAACCAGCAATCTAGGGTTAGGAGCAGGAAGCAAGGTCACCACAGGGAGGAAGGAGACATTGATGTAGCTGTACCTTAAAGGAACTTCCAAAGAAAGAAAGAGACATATGCTACTGATACAAATTATTATTACTCTATTTTGCTGCATGTTTCAGTAACACCCATCACTAATGACCACCGTTATCTACCACTTATTCTGCATGACTATTGGTGCTGCCAAGTGTCTACTGCCCTCTTGGAGATAATTATAAAAGAGTCCATGTACTTGGACATGAGCAATATACACAGCCTTCTACCTTGTTGAGATGGACAATAAAGGTTTCTTATTTTCAAGTAAACAGTTATGTAAATTGTATTGCCTACTCTCACCAAATTCCCTCTGCAAGAATCTTCTCCTTTTAGACCTCCAAAGAGCCTGAGATGTCTAAAGCCCCGTTAGTTGTTTTCTGATAGTGAATATCCAAGTTCTTTAGTTTCTAAAGCCTATAATATTACTGTTTAGTGCTTTCTGCCATCCATGTAGCTCCTTGAATTGGTAAAATGTTCTGCATTTGCATTCCCATCCGGGCATGTTTTCCCTTTAGAAAATGACCTGATGCTTGTCTCTGTTTAAATATTTTATTTATTTATAAAAATAGAACACAGAACTATAATTCTAGTTATAAGCTAATCTCCCAGCATATGTAGCTAGGTTCAAAGAATTCTATAGTTGTTTAAGATTTCATATGTCTGGTATATTTCTTCTAATGACAACTAGTTTCATTTTATTCTTCTAATGTTACACGAGGGAAATTATGGTTAACCATTGGTCACTAAAGACTAAAGTATCTTTTTCTTTCCAGCCATTTACATTTGTTGCTGTCCCATATTTAGTTTTGGTCCACATAATATTTTTCATTCAACCATGTCTGTTACTTACTCTGTTATATAATATTAGAACCAATCAATTGTGAAACTATTTAATGTCATCACAAAGGACAGAAGAAATGCCAATTAATGGACTTTAGCTTCAGTGTCTGTCCCAGGTATCTTATGAGTAAAGTGTCCTTGCATTGTCCATCACCTTCAGGAAAGGTTTCTCATATCTATATTTAGATATGGTTCTGATTCTAATCAGCAGATTTCATTATAGACCTTTAAGTTAAAAAAAAAATACTGAGAAAGAGAACAGAAAAAATGCTGATGAAGGCCATAAAAATAAATGAGGCTTCTTGCTTCTTGACATCTTTAGCACTTTCCTGGCTTCCTGAGTGAGCAGCAGTGGCAGACAATAGCTAAAAGATTGTGTGTAAGATAATGAGAAAAATAAATGCATCCTCAGATGCAGCCAACAGGAACTGCTGTTAACATTCATTATCCAGGGTCTCAAATGCTCCCAAGATGATGTTATTAATTTGCAGAATGAGCTTAGAGGTGTGAAAGAAAGCTGATGTTTGCTTATAACCTCATTGACTATCACTTTGAATATTAAGTAAAGGGTCAGATGTATTATTACTTGGATACTATATTTTTTATGGCACTGATGCCTGCAGGCAGTATTGTGTCAGCCTATATTCTTACATCCTTTGAAGAAAGTAAATGAAAACATGCAAAAAATGTCCAAAAACACCTAGAGTTCTGGGAAAGGGCCAATATCCAATTTGTAGATTTTAGTGTTTTTAATTATTTTAAGGTTTTAAGGTTAAATATTTTTTAATATTTTAAGGTTTTTGTTTGGCTCTGTTTTGTTTTATGATTCTAGGATTCAAACCTACAGTCTTATTCAAACCTAGAGCCCTCTAACATTGAGCCTCATTTCCTGCCCTTATTAGCAACAATATAGAGATACAGCATGTTTTTCTTATGAGAGCATTAGAAACCACCTAGATTTTATTGATTCACAAAGAGGATAGACTATTTGACTATAAAACATAAACAAAATCAAAATTTAAATTGAAAACAAACATTTCTCAAGAGATGTTTCACTTCTTGTAATAAATTACATTTAAAATAGAAACAAGCTTATTTTGCATATCAATTCCACTTCTCTCTCCCTCACATCCTCCCATGCCCCCAACTGACCATCCCCCATCCCATCCCCCATCCACTACCCAGGGAGGGTAAGTACTTCCATGAGGGATCATCAATGTCTCTCAAGTCATCTGGAATCCAGTTGCAGAGAGGGAGGAGAGAGGAGCAAAGGGGTCAAGACCATGCTGGGAAAAACAACAGAAACAGCCGACCTGAACAAGTGGGAGCTCATGGACCCCAGTCTGACATCTGGGGAATGAAAATAGGCCTGAACTAGGTCCACTGAACATGGATGTCAGATAGGAGGCCTGGGCAGTCTCAAGATATTTTTAAAGATGTACCATGTCTTAAATCTTGAAAGAAAGAAACAAAGAAAAAGAAAGAAAGAAAGAAAGAAAGGAAGGAAGGAAGGAAGGAAGGAAGGAAGGAAGGAAGAAAGAAAGAAAGAAAGAAAGGGAGAAAGGAAGGGAGGAGAGGCAGGGCTGGAGAGGGAATGGGGAGGGAGAGAAGGAAGGAAGAAAAGAAGGAAGGAAGAAACTCCTTTCTTTCCTGGTAGATCCAATACTTTCTATATTCATTTAAATGAAAAAAATGCCAAATGCAAACTCCTTTCTAGAATGAACAATAGAACTCAAATTCTAGGAACTTCAAGTTACCATGTCTAGCCTTTCCTAGTGTGTGTATAAGTCATTTAGACAGCAGATATGAGATACTAAAATCTGGTCAGAGGCAAACTAAACTGTCTTAAGTGGGTAAATTGTAATGATAAGATTCTGATTTGTCCAATGTTGTCTGGAAACTACTGAGGATTCCCATGAACTTTTCACAGCATACACACTTCAAAACTAGTTATGATACAGCAATTACACAACATTTGCCTTCTCTCCTCCCATTCACTCATAGGCATACAGAGGGAATTGTTGAGGGCTGTGGTACTTAGAGGACACATGGACAAATAGGTAAAATGACCTAACCACTTTTCTGGCATGCAAATATTAAATATTTGTGAATTGTGAACTTGTTAAGCTCAAAATATTAAATTTATTTTAAATAGTTATTTTTGTACATGTATTTTATATAAGTACTTCATGAATCAATTGATATTGTTTTAAGGGATTTAAGAGAATGTATTATCTTGATATTGTTGACACTAATATGCAATAAATGTTTTTAAATATTACCCATGTAAACAAAGCTCTGAGATTTTCAATATTTCATTTGAAAATGTGTAAAGTAAAAATATCTGATAACCATCAATAGAGATCCAACTAGTAAAAATACCACAGCAAACCTGCCACCACTGAGTACCTAGGAAACTCAGCCCCTAGGGTAGATCCTAATGTAAACATATAATAATGAAGAGTGGCTTGTAATTCAAACTCAGTACTGGAATTCCTTATTCTATATCTGGTTAAACATTCTTGCCAGCAACTCTTTAATAGGTTATCTTTTATCTGATGCTATACTGCACAGTCAGTACATAAAAGTCACAGATGAAAATCTCAGGTTCAGGTCTGTGAGTATGTGTTTATTTTTCATGTACACATAGTGAGGTAGTCCATGGTCACACCATCTAGTGTCTGAAGCCTCTTGACTGCTAAGTACTTTTATTTTTAATGTGCTGTAACTATGTTACTTATATCATGATATTTGAAGTCATAACTTTTTAGAGTAATTATTTCAGTTCTATACATTCAACTATATATTGATAAAGTGGTAAAATTGAACATGACAACATTAGTTCTTGAAGACTGTCACATGACAACTCTCAATTATAAGAATCTATGCACTTGTTAATATTTTCCTTTTCCTAATATACCAGTTAATAACATTAAAGAATTTAGAGCCAAAAAAGGCTGGGGGAAATATTTGTTTAAAAAAAAAACTTGTGAATGTCAAAGTGTTTGAATTTGTTTCCAAAAGAAAACATTTTGTAGTTTCTTTGTGCTTATTGTGATAGGCATTGAACTCAGAGACTCGTGTATGCCAAACAAGGGCAGGACCATACATTAGTCCATATGTCTAATTCATAATATCTTAAGTGTCTGATATTCTATAGAAAAAGCCACAGCAATGCTGAAGTTTTACTTTAGCTTTGAATAAGCTTCAAAATGTTGTTGCCAAACTACAGAAATCATGTAAGACAATGGGAAGTAACAGAATATGCATATTAGTGAAATTAGGTAACAGTACTTGACAAAGCAGAAAATATTGCCTCATATTAAGTTCAAACAAAGCAACTAAACATAGCATGCAATTATTTTTATACAATTTGATTTAGCTAGCAATTCTTATTTTTCCCCCTACACATGCCTACCACATTTAATGTTTTGTTAGCTGCCCCTTATTTTCTCTTATCTTTGAAGTATTAAAACACATAGAACATCATCCCTGGCTTTCTTTCCTGTTTCATTGTCCTCACTATCTAATATGATCTAACCTCAGAGGTATATGTATCAACCATTCATGACCACCTTACATATGAATTTCTGGGCAGCACCTCTTCTCTATATTCAACATTAACATAAATAACTGATTTGTTGAATTGTCACTTAACTCTTCCTTGGGTTTCTCATCATGTCTTCAATCTATCCCCAAACTAACTTGATAGCCCTTCAACATTTATGTTCCTATTATCAAAGGAGGTTCCACCACAAAATTTACTTGATCCTAAAGATGTGATGACATCGGTGGCTACAATATTAACAACAAAACTCACATTTATTTCATTATAAATTCTATTTGTAGATACTCCAACTACCTTCATTCTACTACTGTCATTATACTAATCACCATTCCATGTGGTAATTTATTAGTATTTTAGCTGTTTTTGCCCTTTGATCATTGACTCCAAATCCTGGGCTCTACTCAGCAACCAGAATGTCTGTATATTTTCCAGTACAAAATTCTCCTGCACCTTCTGTATTCCACACACGAGCCAAATGAGAGTCTCACTGACGACTAGCAGGCTTTCTGTGTACAATGTCTTACTGTCCTACCTTCAGCTCTGTGTGTCCCCACCTCTTTCTGAATTCTTTTGTTTCAAAATTGTGTTTATTTATTCTTCAGTTACCTCACTGTTGGTAGCTAAATGAGTCATACTCATGCATTTTCAAAGCTTCAATAGAACATCAGTTGTTTGAAAAATATCTTTAATGTATTTATTTCAGGCTCATTGCATGTACCTATTGGGTTTTTGCATGTTTGTTTGTTTGTTTTAGTATGTTTCTTTAATGTGTGTGTTGCATTCACTATTCTGTGTTTGTGCATGCATACTGAGTCCAGAGGAAGAAGTCTCCCTCTAACTCTTTCTACTTTATTGCCTTAAGATAAGATTTCTCACTGAACTGAGAGGTCACAGTTTCTGCTAGGTTCTCTCAATATCAAACTCTCAGGATCTGTCTGTCTTTTATTCTTACTTCTGAGAGTACAGACACATACAGCCATGTCTGACTTTTTATATGGTAATTTGAACTCTGGTCTTCTATCCACAGAGCAAGCAAGCATAGTTACCAAGTGAATCATATATACTACCCCATACATGTTTAATATTTTGTTTAACATCCTAAATCATTCAAGTCATGTCTTCATTACTCTTTTCACTATACATTCAGTGAATGAATATATGTTTAGAGATTTTAATTAGTCAAACAGAATATTGGACATATGTGGGAATATTGATAAGATGGCTATGACCCTTAAATTTTCAGATTTGCCTAACTTCAGAGAGATGATATAATCATGCATATATTTACTCATAATCCATTGTGATAAGTAGAGTGTATAGCAAAGGGAATGGCTGAGAAATGCTTCTTGCAAGGCTAAGGTCTAAAGATAAATGTGGTACAGGAAATGAGTTTCTGACAGAAAAGCACAGGCAAACACTGACAAATGAGCTATTAAGAGCTCTGTGGTGAGAGGATGCAGACGGCAGGAACTTCAGAACCATTCAGATATCTTCAGTCATGCACAAGCATCTGGAAGGACTTGGAAAACATCTGGCAAACTCACAATCAAGGAAGTGACATCAAAGTCTGTGTATTACAGTGGTCATGTGGGTGATATAAAGGATTAGATAAAAGGAGGAATGACAGCCAGGCGGTGGTGGCATACACCTTTAATGCCAGCACTTATGAGGCAGAGGCAGGCAAATCTCTGAGAGTTTGAGTCCAGCCTGGTCTAAAAGAGCTAGTTCCAGGAGAGCCACAAAAGCCACAGAGAAACCCTGTCTTTAAACCTCACACACCCCAAAAATAGGAAGAATGGCTATCTATGCACTATTCATGAATCCAGTGTAGACAGACATTAGGAAACTTGTACATAGTAACTGGAAAATAGAGGGACTAATGAAACTTCCAGGTTACGAGTTTTGAGAATAATAAGACATCAAGAAACATATAATATTGCAATTCTTCAGGTCAATTATTTGAAATATAAAGTAGAACACCTCAGCTTTTAATCCATTATGTTTTCTTAATCCTGACATTCCGTCTCTATTCTGTTCTATATCCTTATATCACTTTCTAAGACATTTGTTATTTCAGTATACCCCCATGATTTTGGTGATTCCCTTCACACCCTATCCTAGAAACCCTCACCACATGTCAATTTATATTCTTTTGTTTTTAAGAACCACTCAAGCAAAGTTTTTCATTTATTCATGTTTATTTCTTTATAAGACATAACACTATGGAATTTCAGGGCCTTATTTTACTCCCACTTCACCCTTCCTAGCCTCTGATACAGAATCTAAATAGAACAGGCACACAGCCATGACTCACACAGAGCACAAAGGATAAGCTAAAGAACCCAAATGGAAAGCAGAAGTGATGCAGATGTTTACATCAACAATGGACACTAGAATTAAAACCATGATATTTTATCTTGTGTGCACTTATCTGTCCTCCAAGTGTCCTACTGTGAGCATCAAAATGAAGCATTCTTTAATTTTGAAAGGTAGGTTTTACATTACTGACCTTTGAAACTTCTATTTTCACACTTTATTTTTGTTTGTCCCAGCCTGATAACAGCTGAACATTGCTTTTGAAAGATGAAATGCTTTGGTGTGCAATAAGCACTGCCCATAAATTTGGACTCTTGAAAAGAATGTTTACTTTTAAATTACAAAACTGAATAATGATAGAACCATTGTAAGTGGGATCATAGCAATAACAGGATGTCAATTGCTTTTGTTTTCCAAAAATATCTTTCTTCATCCATAACATGCAACTCTGATTACTTGAAAACTGAAGTTATGAGATTTGTGAATGTGGCAATTTAATCAATTTAACAACACAGAGTTGTTTAAATTTACTTGGAATATAATGGTATTGTATAGTATGCAGTAAGTACTGGTGCATAAACTGTAGTATATATGTTGTATTAAATAGAAGTTCCTTCTGCTTTACTACATTTTAGTAAAAAAATGACTAATGTATAAACTCAAGCTCACTTGTACAAAGGGAGGTAAGAGAGTGTATAACTCTGGACAGAACTGCCATGTTATAATGAAAGACTATCACTTGGTCAATCCTAATTAAGGTCATTCTTTCATAGCCATAGAGTGTGATGCTTGACACACTTTATTATTACAAAGCAAAGGTCATAAGAAGACATATTATTGTGAATCTGAAGGTATTAGTGGGTTAAATATTAACCTGATAATTTGGGATCAAACATGTTGTCTATATATAAAAACAGCATTCTAACTATTCTAACTTGATCTTGGAGTTAATGTTAGTATTTTGACTTTCATGATAGCCTTGATCATCATTTATTTCTACTTGTCAGCAGTTTCTGAAAAGTGCTACATGCTAGTTTTAGATACAACTATCAGGAGACAAATATCTTTAGAGAAGATATCCATGACCACTTTTACAGCAGACACATTCTCCATAGTATGAGATAATTAATGAACAAAGTAATAAATACATGGACAGGATTTTGGACAGTATTGCATATCCAAGAACATTAAAGTGGTGATTAAAATACAGAGACGTTAACTATGTAGAGATGAGATGGTGAGATACAGATAAAATGAATAATTAGGAAGGATCTAAAGAAATGAAATTTGAGTTGGATCTTAAATAACAATAATTGCTAGCACTGCCAGTAGCTCTAGTCTCAGGGAATCCAATGTTAACTTTAGATCTCTGATTGCACCAGAAATGTACAAGTGCATAGACATACATGTAGGTAAAACATCTATAAACATAAAATAAGTAATTTTTAAAAAAATAAATTGTGTCAATATACAGGGACTACACTTTTCCTATCAAGGAAAGACTAAGAAGATCCAGCATGGGAACTCTGACATCTCAAGGAAAACACTATTTGTCTTAGGTTACATTCTACTGCAGTAATAACATCCAAGACTTATTTATTACACGTATGCATCATAGTCTATCATTTAGAGAAACCAAGACAGACACTCAAAAAGGGCAAGGACCTGGAGTCAGGAACTAAAGAGAGGCTATGGAGGACATTGTTTAGTTGTTTAATTTCCTTGTCTTGCTCAGCTTGGTTTTCAAAGAAACTTAATATTACCTGCTCAGGTGTGGCAATACCCACAGTGGGCTCAGTCCTCCAAGATCAGCAATTAATTAGAAAATGTCCCACAGACTTGTCCTCAGGCCAAAATAACAGAGTTGTGTTCTCAGTTGAGGTTCCTACTTCCCAAATAACCTTAGCTTTTGTCTAGCTGACAGAAGACCCTCAAAGTCATCATGGTATCTGTTATTACTGAGGTAAGGGTATGCATGTGTAAATAAGTGCTTGCATTATGAAAGAGGTGTATGTTGGCATTGGTTTGTTCTTTTTAGTTTGACATCAATGTAATATAGATAGAAATTAATTTATAGATAATTTTCTTATCGAAATAAGCACAGTTGTGAAATAATATTTGTTGGATAGAAGTATGAATATCTTAAATTAATTGTAACATATCCAGAAAAATGGCAAAGCTCATTTATGCTTGGATATTATAAAGGATCACACGGCAACTAAATTTCATTATTGGTTTGGAGAGATGTCACAGAAATTGAGAAAACTTGCTCTTTTTCTAGAAGCTCCCTGCACCCACCTACTGTGGCTTACCATTCCATATAACTACAATTTAGGAGATATGACACCCTCTTCTGGCCGCTGCCAGCACCTGCACACCCATGGCACACTCTCACATAGATGTATACACATATACATGAAGAGAAAAAATGAATCTAAAAATATTATTATCATTTCACTATTAAGAATCTATAGTTTTAAAATGAATGACTTGTCTTAAATTATTCATGAGCAGCAGCAAAATGATGCAGATTTTTTTCAACTGGTTGAACTAGGATGAAATCTGCTCCCCATACAACTTATATGATTTTAAAAAACAATTTAGTGTTTTTGTGTTAGCTGATGAATTTTTTAAACATAAAAATATCACAGAGAACTTATTTTTATAATAAACACCAATTTTAAGGAGATATTTCTCATGTTAGTTAATACTGACATGGGAATATTAGCCATAATTCTATTGTTTAAAAATCATTTTATATGTCTCCAGTATCTCTATAACTCTAAGAGCTAAACATCTGCCCCATGTGAAATTAAATAATGAATTAGGTTGAATTTTGCTCATCCAATATCTTCTGCAACAATTTTCAACCTGACTTTGATTTCAAATGTCCTGGAATTTGCCAGAATTACTGCCTGCTGCTGTAGCTCCACGCCTGTGATTGTGTTCTCCCTTCTCTGCAGAGCCTCTCTCAGCATGTAGTTAATAAAAGCTTCTTCCCTGCCCAGCAGCTTCATCAATTCTGCTTCTCTGTCAGATGGGTCTCCCACCACTCTACAGGTCAGGCTCTAACTCTGTGTCCTTGACATCAAAGTCACAGCACAATACTCATAGATTTTTCTACTTTGTAACATTTGTCTTTTCTTATCAACAACACCTTCTTGAGAGTTGGTCTAATCTTGGAATTGGCGGTATTAGTCACTCTTTTCTGTGAAGACAGGATATTTTAGAATCTGCTGCTACAATGAGGTCCAAGTCCTGTAACTGGTCGTGTTCTTAAGGTTCAGAAAGAAGGCAGCTTTACACTCACATGCATTCTGTTTGCAAACAGCATTGACTCCACATGGGTAATTCTAGGGCATGTACAAATGCAGAGCCCACTGAGTTTGGAACATTGGAGTCTGCATTTCAATAAGAGCCCCTATTGTCTTCCCTATGCCTAAAAAAGATTGAGAAGTACTCCTGTAGAGGAACATAAGGATATAATTCTAGACTTGATCTTCTGGACAGCAGGAAGTCAGGAAGAGCCTTTGAAGGACTGAAGACTCCTGCACAGCAGAAGACTGTTTTCCACATTTATTATGGACCCATGCTGCCTGGGTATTGATTAAATATTTTTACATGTTTTAACATTTATCCTGCACATAATCACACAAATCACCAGACAGTATCACCACTTCCTAACAATAAAGATGAAAAACTTGATACCATGTGGAAACAACTCTCCAGTCACATAGTGTTAGGAGTGTGAAGGTCCTTGTACCCATAGAAGGTAGAAAACAGGCTTGGCTTTGAAACCAGGAGTTCCTTGCCTGAGGAGACTATTGACTTCATTGACTGGCATTGTGACCATCCAAGAGGAAGCTAAGGGGAGGCAACAGCAATTTTCACTAATGTTTGAAAAAAATAGACTTAGCAATCCTAAAACTGGTGTCTGCATTCACCTGCCTTTTACAATTCTATTAAGTGTATAGCTTGTCATTTCCCTCATCTAAAAAGTACTTGTGTCAAAATTGGGATCTATATTTAGTTCAGGAAGAGTGAAAGGTTAGATGTTTGCCAGTCCTCTGGTGATGATCAGTACTAACAAATAGGGATTCTCAACAAAGGTATATCAAAATGAATATATCAATATATCACTGACTACATAGTCATCTATGCAAAGAACTCATCTGCCTTGTCCTAAGGAACAAAGATGCATGTTACTTCAATCAACTATTATATCCTATCCATGTTATTATAATGGAGGGGAATACCATTGTGAATGTCTTTATATTCATTCATTGGGCAGCAATTCATATGATATGAATTTGCCCAGCGTACTTACTATTTGTATAAAAATCCCTTGATGCAAAACATAAGGCTTACCATTATTTAATTGAAAGACCTAAAAGTATGTGTTTATCATCCTTTCTGTTGGTATAAAAGACAAATGTTATTTCTTTAAACTAAACTAACAAGACAAGAGCCTGGCAGTGGTGGCACACTCCTTTAATCCAAAACACTCAGGAAAAAGAGGCAGGCAGGTCTCTGTGAGTTCAAGGCCAGCGTGGTCTCCAGAGCAAATTCCAACACAGGCTCCAAAGCTACACTTAGAAACCCTGTCCTGTAAAACAACAAAGAAGACAAAAAAAGCCAAAAAAAAAAAAAACCCCAAAACAAAAAAACCTAATAAGGCAAACCACCCTCTTCATGTGACTCAATAATAATAACGTTTAACAGCATTAAATACATGGTTTATTTCATTCAGTCCTGAAAGGAATAGTCTTTTAAATTTAGTCTGGGATATTTACATTTTTGTAAAAAGGAAATTGACTTTGAGCCTCAAGCCTGTTAACTAATGTTACCAGGTTTCACACTAAATACATAGTTTGGTCATGTTACAAGTTCAGGTATTTTTTCATTTCTAATGAAGGCAAGTTACTTTTACAGAACATCCTCTACAGAACAGAGGTTCCTTGAATATAGATGGTAGGGAATCTGCACCAATGAAATAGAACACACCACGCCTGCTTCTTAGGATTACGCAGGTTCATTAGGACATTCCATTTTATTTTGCTTTATTTTGTTTTGCTTTGATTTTACTTAATAATGTAGTGTGAGGTGTTTCCCCCATACATACAGGTTTGTGTGTGTGTGTGTGTGTGTGTGTGTGTGTGTGTGTGTGTGTACATAAACCTTAACATTTAGCGATTTTAAGCCAGTAATGGATTATTTTCTTTATACCCTGACCGAATTCAGCTGGGAAGTTTTGCCAACAGGCTAGTCAGAGCTCTAGGCATCTGGAAGGCAGGGATGACCAGAAGGTCTAAGGTAGCTCCTCCAGTTGTTATTGCATAGAGTGGGACTACAGAATCTAGGGAGGTCATTGCATCCATTTGTTTAAGGAATACCTGGAAAGATAGTCGAAGACAGTCTCTGGAGAAATCTATGTTGCTATTAATCTATTAGGAGTTTTTGACAGATGGTTGGTTCTGAAACACAGAGATGAAACAGCTACTACCAATTTATGGAAATAGTACTGGTCTCATTTTTAAGACATCTGCATAATAGAAGGTTCCAGCATGATGAAGCTTCTCACTGGCTTAATACTAGAACTACTGAGGAGTGTGTTTCCTTCATTTTGCTGTCTTCTTCATAACACTTTGTAGATACATGCTAAATGGTCACAGGTGCTAGAGAAGTTACACTTGGTTTTTGTCTGGTTAAAATATAATTTCCAAAATATGCCTTTGATTGACACTGTTTTCAAAAGTTAATTATTGGTTATTCATGTATGTCTGAAATCTAAGTCCTGTCTAGGACCTATTCTGGCTACTTCTAAGAGACTTTAGACAAATCACTGAGATTTTCTTTTTTTAAACAGAAAACTTGACATTTATTGTGCATTTTATCCCCAACATGTTTTTCTAAATTATACATTGTTCATATATAATCTAACAATTTTTATAAAATCTTATGACTGAAACCCAGGTCTGTGTGACATGTCTGATATGGTATGATTTCTTAGGTATATTATCCTTTTGTAGTCTATCTTACTGAACTGAAATATGGTGATGTTATTGTCCTTCATTGACTGATGAATCACTGAATGAGGTTTGCACTAAGCTAGTAAATACAATTTTTTTGAAAATATGAGGAACAGTTATTATGAGTAATTATAGGCTTACTGGTTAGAGCCCAGTACAGTACATGGAAAGGAGAGAAACTGCCAATTGAGAAGAGACAAGAGAGTAATCTTCTCATGGAGGATCATTCAGAACTTATATTGTGCCATGGTGCGATAGTTAATTGATCAGGGCTGGTGCTGCTGAGTAATTTAATTTAGGGACAGTCTGTCAATACAATTCTCTTAAGTCCTGTCACATTAAATGACTTCCCATGAACTGAAATTTAGGTAGAATATAAACATTTCACTTGGTGGGGGTGTCTACATTGTCTATGAAATGCAGGAAAGAGATCTTAGATTGGAAACAAAATACTTAAATATTTTGAATGATTTACTATTTGTTGTTTATTCTCTCTCTCTCTCTCTCTCTCTCTCTCTCTCTCTCTCTCTCTCTCTCTGTGTGTGTGTGTGTGTGTGTGTGTGTGTGTGTGTACACATGAGTGTGGAAGTGAAGGAACCACTCAGTTATCATTCTTTCTCTCACATGAGTTCCAGGAATCAAATTTGGGTTATCAATCTTGGTAAAGGGCAACTTTGTTCTGTGAGCTATCTTACTGTCCTCATATTTGCCACATTTTAGAGTATATGCCTTATCTTACAAGTTTACATACTTTTACAAAACTATGCATACACTTATTACTATTGAAATTTATATGGGCCCTTTCTCTTTTTGAATGAAGCTTAATTCTTAAAACAGGGATGAGTCTTTCAAAATAAATGGTCTTATTTGGCTCATTCGATGGATGAGTTCTAGTCATAATTTGCTATCTAGAAAATGCAAAAACGTACATTCATATTTACACATTTATTCTTTCTTCCTCTTTTCTTCTTTCTTCTTTACTTCTAGCTCTTAAAAGTTATAATTATTTTTAATATTCATCAAATACGTATGTTTGGTTAGAAAAATAATCTCAGGTATAGACAGAGATAGACTTTATTTTATAATCTCTCCATTAGATTAAAAACTGTTTCCAGATCATCATTTCTTCTTTGTAAATCTATATATAGTACTAAGTAAAAGAATGCTCAGTCACATTGACAATAAAACTATTGCTCAGAATTTAATAATGGAACATCTTTCTTTTTTCTTGAGTATTAAGAAATAATAACACAATGCAGAATAAGCAAAGGTAACAAAGTACTCAGAATCATTACTGAGGAAATTGTGGTTTTGTTAACACCCTGAGAAGGAGGACATAGGTGTGACAATCTGATCTGAAAGGGGGATTGAGATTATGTATTGAAGCCATGCCTAAAAAACATATATATCATATTTATTTATATTATTTGAGAATGTGGTATAACTAGAAAAAACTGAATTTTTCCTACAGTTATTTGAATGCTGTATTTTTTCCTTAAAATAAATGGACATTCTTTTATTTAGAGCAATGTGGGAGAAGGATATTGATTGAAATGTGGGACTTTGAATGAGGAGCTAAGATTCATTCATGTTTCAAAACTGTCAGAAATTCAGAGGGAAGTTTCATTTATTGTCAAATTTTCCAAATGTCTCATCATTTATCCCTGCAAGTACACTTTTAGGATTCTGTCCTATAGATATGAAAAAAATAATGTCTAAAATTTATGTAAAAAGTGCTAGAAGCAAGCTGGGTGCTGGTGGCACTTGCCTTTAATCCTAGTGCTGGGGAGGCAGAGACAGAGGCAGGTGGATCTCTGTGAGTTGGAGGCCAGCCTGGTCTTCAGAGTGAGTGCCAGGACAGGCTCCAAAGCAATACTGAGAAACCCTGTCTCGAAAAACCAAAAACCAAAAAATGCTAGAAGAAATATTCTTTCATCCAATGAAACAATCAAAGTAAATGCTGAAAACTTTGGTCTGACTATATAGAATTATGATTATGGAATGATTGGAGGATCTTTTCTAGTATAAACAGAACTATGTATACTGCAACTGCTTTCATTGTGGAGTGTCCTCCCTGTCACAGCTAATATTGGAAGTCAAAGTGACTACATCTGAAATACACAGGTTAGGTACACCTCAGAGTGATTTTCCTAATTAAATAATCTGAAGTGGGAAGAACCATGTGTAGCCTAGAACACCTTCTGAAGGCAGGCAATATAAATGATGTGAAAAAATAAGCACCCATTCTTTGCCTTCTTGCCTTCACACTTACTGATAAGTTCATCAGCTCCTTGCCATTGGAGCCCACTTATTTGGGATTCCAACATATACCAAAGAACAGAAGAGACATCCAGCCTCATAAACTGGACAAGTACTGAATTCTCAGACTTACTGTTGGTAGAAGGCCATTATTGAAATAGTTGGACCACAGATTATAAACCACAGATTATATATATATATATATATATATATATATATATATATAGTGTGTATGTTTTAGTTCTGTTTTTCTGGAGAACAAACACATATTTCTACATTAAAATAAGCAAAATTTAAAGCAAAAATATAAAAAAGGTTATGAAATATTTGCTATTTTAATATTAGCCTATATACATTTAGATGATACATATGGAAGCTGCTCTGATGCCTCTCAGCTGCCCGACAAGGCCGGCTGTGGCGGCAGGTTCCCTCTTCCTCTGGGAACCTTGGGACATGGGGTCATCACACTCACTGACACCACTCTGTTACAATAAATTTTTCCGCCAAAAGCCGCCTGAGCCTTACTGCCACGTGGGCAGTCTCCACTAGCCACCTGAATTCCACCTGCCATGAGGATAAACAAAATAAGATGGAGACTTATATTAGGTACAAATGCTGCTTAGCTGATGACTATATTTCTCATCTGCTAGTGCCGTCTTAATTATCATAAATGTATATATTTTATAAGATTCATCTTATTGGACACCTTCCATTGGCATCTTCCCTTGCTGGTGGATCACATTGTGAATCTGGAGGAAGAAGGAGGGCAAAAGGGGCCACTTCCTGTTTGTCCTTCCTTAAATATGAGTCTCCCTGCTATGTCACTTCCTGCCTGGATCACCACTTCTTCACTACATTTCCAGAATCCTCTTTGACTTCTAGTCCCATCTGACGTGCTGCCTCATTGGCCAAACAGTACTTTATTCAACAATCAATAAGATGAACATACATAGAAGTACATTCCCCATTACTTATGCTTATATATTTGTGTAGTTCTTTAAATAATTATCATCTGTGTCCTCAAGGAACAGCAACAGAAAGGACATTTAAAGACATTTTAGTAAATATTTAGAAGGCTGAACAAAAAATGTTTTTGCATTGCTAACATCTATAAACTGAGTATTGTATGGTTTATCATATCCAATATTATTTTAAATCTTGGTTTAAAATATTTAGAGCTCAAATGAATTAAGGAAGTTCAAGTTTTCTTTCAGATGTCAGCAAATACTGTTTTACAGGCTTAGTATAAACACATGTTCAATGTATACTCTGAAGGAGACCTAGTATTGATGCCATTTAAAAAAAATGACAGAGCATATAGTTAAAATCCCCATATTTTTATTTTATCTTATTTTATTTCTTTTAGTCAATTTTATGCATTGAATCTAGGATCAAAATAATGCATGGTAGTGTCTGATACCTGAGATGTTCTTTAGCTTTCAAATAATAAACATCCAAAGCCAATTTTAACTCCAGTGAATACAAGAAGCAAATTTTAGGTAACATAAAATTACAGTTAATAATTATTTATGTTATTTTTAATTATAAAAATTAGATATTAGTGTATCTCCAATTCAGCCTTTTTCTTTTATGTTAATGTGCTAGCATTATATGTACGGTGCAAAAAGCCTAGAAGCCTAGCAGTTTACACGCAATAAAACTGCAGATGGGCAGAGCCATCTAATTAATTCTGAAATCTGTTTCCCTTGAAAGAGGAACATGTTTGTAGCTGTTTTTCTGTTCATATTCAACATGCAGCCTTTCAGTTAAATATATTTATTTCATCAGGAAACACCCATAGTTTCTGAGTTTTTATGCCCTGCTTCTTTCCCAGCAATCATTTTTCTGGGACAGCTGTTGTTTTATATAAACTGACTATAAATAGATAACTCAGCACACAGAATTTTAAATGCAGATAATTAGGCAATATCAAGTGATGTGGATGCAAATCTATTTCATAGGTACATATGTACAGTGAAGCAACATTTATGCAGTAATTAAAAAGTAAACTAAATTATGAATGTATAATGAGGCCAAGGATAATACTTTTATGTGGTAGGTTCATTATAGGTTACTTTATATGATTTCTTGTTAATATTTTGTATGCATTGCATTTGAAATTTTAATTTCAAACCTGGACAAATAGCTCAGTGATTAAAAGCACTTGTTGCTCTTTCAGAGGACCTAGTTTCAGTTCCTAGCAATCACATTTTGGGCTAGAAACCATCAATAATTCAGTGCCCTTTTCTGACCTTTGTGAGGCCTAGTCACAGTCATGGTATATATATTTTCCAGACAAAATATTCATACAAGAAATAAATCCAAAATTTATAATTAAAAACAAAAGAAAATAGCATTATATATGGTTAATAAAAAGATGCTTTGAATTGAAGTTTTAGGATCACAAATTATATTATATTCAGAGATGACTAGATACTCCTTATTTGATTTGTAAAAATATACTGAGTAACACTAAGATACTATATAAAGTTTTGAAAGTTAAGCTTATAAGTATGTAAATGAGGAAATTAATTGGAATTACTATGAGTTCAATAAGTGGAAGAGTCTCCCTAAATTCAAGAAAATTAAAGTGTGGGAAGGTTCATCTGTGTTGCTAGTTCTGTGTCATTTAGTTATTTTAAGAAGCAAAACACATATATCATGAAGTTGTAGTAATCTTTTTGTTGGTTCAATGAACAAACAAATACTTTCCAAATGGAATTGAATGTGTTATACATTTAGCAATTTTGTACATCTTCCAGTAATTATTTTGGAGTCAGTAATTAAGCTAGGACTATAATTTCTAAATCTCCAAACTATCACAAGTACTGGCATTTCTTTTAATTCTCTGGATGACATTTAGTCTGTGTTCTATTGCTATGAAGAGACACCATCCAAACATGGCTGCTCTTAAAAAAAAAAAAGAAAGCATTTATTTGGGAATTGTTTACAGTTTCAGAGTTTTAGTTCACTATACTCATGGCAAGAAAATGGCAGCACACAGGCAGACATGTAAATAAGACTTATATTAATTATAAACTCTTTGGGTGATAGCTTAGGCTTATTACTAGATACCTCTCTCTTAATTATTAACCCATAACTATTAATCTATGTATTTCTACATTGCCTTATTGTCCCCATAGCTACATGGTAATTTTTTTTTCCGAGACAGGGTCTACATGGTAAAATTTAACACAGTGAAATTATATATAACAAAAGTTATCAAGCAAGATTTACAGTTATCAATATTTAGTCTATTAACATTTAGCAAAATTTGAAGAAAATACTCTATATTCTATCTTTGTGAGTATAACATTTTATGTGTAACTTATCTTTTATCATAAAAAGTAAACCCAAACTATAACTATCTGTCTTCAACTCCATCAAAAACCTCAGAAGGATAATATATAAACTCTAGCATTGACAGAGACATTTTGCTTCCTGGCCAGTCACCCAAATTCCATCTGTGAAGCTGGGGCATCCATCTTCAGCTTATTATCCTAGAGTGTTTAGCAGATTTCTCAGCAAAGCAGGAAATTTGAAACTGTCCCCACTGTATTGGCAGTTTGTTAGAAATTTTACTTTGTGTCCCGTAGAATGTCTGGAAGACTCCTCCATGAAGCAAGAACACATCTTGTTTTGGAAAGTTCAGCAGTCACTTTCCTGTGGGTCCTTCATGTCCAATTTATACAGTATATAGTCAAACAGTACAGGCAAGGACAGATTCTTGCCCCAATGGCTATTTGTGGCATGTTGAAGGCAAAATCCTTCAGGTCAGACTCTGTGTATTTTCCATCTTTGTGTGCCCCCCTTTTTACCTGTCTTTCTTTCTTTCTTTCTTTCTTTCTTTCTTTCTTTCTTTCTTTCTTTCTTTCTTTTTTCTTTCTTTCTTTTTTAATTCACTCTGTAGACTGGCCTTGAATTCATAGTGATCTACCTGTCTCTTCCCCTGGGGTGCTGGAATTAAAGTCATGTGCCTCCACACAGAGCTACTATTTCTTTTTTAAGGACTACCTCTATCCTTTCTCTTGTATTTCTCAAGCCTATGTATATTTTTAAACACAGAGTAAACACTTTATAGTTTTTTCTTCATCTGAATATATATATCCCTATATTTTTCTGACCACATAAGTCTCTAAACAGCATAGCTAAAATTAAAGAGATGGCTGGTCCCTTTCTATTCCTTGGTTTGCTCAGAGTTCAGGCTTCATGGAAGAGTTTCTAGGTTCACATCACCACCAAGAAGCATGCTGCTGGCTGCTCATAAAAATCATTTAACTTTTTGGTAGCAGGATCTCTAAAAAGAGCATATGGTTTTGCCACTAATGCTGAGTCAAGAAGCTTCTCTTAAAGAAGCTGTCAGCCTCTGCTTGCTGCCTGCAAAAAGAGCCCACCTGAGAAAATGCTGTTACCAAGATACTGTGCTTGTCTTTGTTCTTTTTTGTTTAGTATCCCTTTTGAAGCTTTTGTCAGGTTTTATGTGGAAATTCTTGCTCTATCCGTGGGCAGCATTCTGTAGACTGAGTTTGTCTTTAGCTTGGTCCCACCACCACTCAGCCCCAATTAAACAACATAGAGATTTATTAATTTATTAATAAATTATAATAAATAAATAAATTTATTAATTACATTAATTAATCAATGACCTGAACTTCTTATTGGCTAGTTCTGTCTTAGTTATTGACTCATTTATAACAATCCATGTATTGTCAATAGGCTGTGACTAACCCAGTAATGCCTAAGCATGTTGTTACTCCTCTGGCAGCATTGCAACTATGTATGGCAGGCTCACTTGCCCTACATTTCCCAGAATTCTCCTTCTCTGGTAGACCCACCTATCCTTCCTGCCTGGCCACCAGCCACACAGTGTTGTATTCACCAACCAATAAGAGAAACATACACACAGAAGGATAACCCCATCACCCTGTAGCTAAATGATGTCTCCTTCAAGGTTTCTCTCACTGAATTCTCTCCCCAGAATTCTTCTTGTCTAGTAGTTCTGCCTAAATTTCATGGCTACTGGCCAATCAGTATTTTATTCATCAACTAAAAGGAGAAACATATATTTGTTAGAACATACCCCATGACAGACATGGTGCTGAGGAAGTAATATCTGGATCTGCAGGCAGCAGAAAGAGACACACTGAGATTGACTTGGACTTTGAAACCCCGAAGACCATCCCCAGGGACACACTTCCTCTAGCAAGGTGGTGCCTCCTAACCCCTCTCAAGTAGTGCCATTCCCTGATAACCAAGCATTGAAATCTATAAACCTATAAGAGTCATTCTTATTCAAACCACCACAAATCCAATGTTCCAGATTCACATGCCACTTTCAGATGGGACATAGGAAGTTCTAGTCAATGTATGCTTAATGAATAAAATAAAATTATTACTTTTTGTTCATTATGTTTATCATCTCAAATACCTTTGGGATATGATAAGTTAGGAATGATCTTTGAATACTAAAGGAATTCTTTAATTGGAGGCTGGTCTGATCAGTAAAAGCAGTAGGAGGACAAAGTCGTGTATGGATTCCCATTCTTAGGAATGTATAGTTTTCAGTGGAGTTTTATTCAAAAATTGTTTAGTTTTTCAGAAACAGTAAAATGGTGATGCTTTGTTCTAACAGATCTTTTACTTTGATATGAAATTTACAGGATTAGGTTCTGCGCTTACTGAGGTTTAATATTGGCATAAAGAGCTTTGTTCCAAGTTCAGCAACTTTAGAGAGCTTCCCAGGGTTATTGAGGCTAATCCAATCTGTTCATCCTTACAATGTTAGAAAAAACATATACTCTGATACTGACAATAGGGTTAGTAGATTCTATGTTCCAAATGCCAGGTGATTCTCTGAGAGTTGCTGTGGCTCTACAGCACATGGAAACACGGGCACTGGGAAGGGAAGGATGCTGATTGGAAATATGTCTACATAAATATCATGATGGTGATACCAGGGCTAACTGTATATCCCAGTTGCTAGAGGCTTATCAGCTCCCTGATTTGGAATGTTTGTTAGAAGGCACTGCCATTTAATGCTTTTGTATTGTTTCTTAAAATATAGATAGAATCATCTCTGATAAATAGTGGAGTGGTAATATAATAGCTCAATTCACTATTTTGCTCCATGTCTATGACTATGCCAAGCAAAGGTCTGTGACTGTCCCAGGAACTGAAACACTTTTTGTTCTGTTTACAAAGATGTCAAAAGTGTGTAAGCTAATGAGAACATTACCATTTGTAAAAACCAAAATCTTGATGTGTATTATAAAATATCTTATTTTTACATGTTTAAGCTGTCCACTGCACTCATGAAAGTCTTTATAAATAATCCAAATTTGAACATTTAATTGTGTATGTGAGTATTCATGTACCTGTGGGGATATGGACCTCATTTGTTGAAGTATAGCTTCCACAGTGGATATATGGAGATAAGAGGAAAAATTACAGGAGACAGTTTTCTCAGTCCATCAAGTGAGTTCTAAGGATCAAACTCAGCTGTTATTTGTTTGGTTGTTTGTTTGTTTTCTGGCACAAAACCTTTTACCTGATGAACAAACCCACCAGCAAAAGTTCATTTAAATATACATTTTTACTATTGGGAAAAAGTTGAAAATTTCCAGAACCACGTATGTCAATACAAATTACATCTAGCAAACAATACATGAATAAACAGTGGGATAGTATTGATCATATTCCAAGGACCTGTCTACTTCAGAAGTCAAGTGTTTGGAAACAAATTTCAATGGTGATGAGGCTCAGACAATTTCAGGAGGGCAACCCTAGAGTTCCTGATATATGGGTATAATATTTCACCATTTCCTTTTTCCTTGATGCAATGATTTTTCTCTTTTAATAATTAATATTGTAGAATCTTTTACACTTGGATGGAAGTAGCGAAAGCATTTAGGGCATACTTCCTTCAGAATTAAAAAAAATGCCCCCAAAAAGATCTCTCCATAAATCCAGCCACACTGAATCTTCTAGAAGAGAAAGTGGGAATAACCCTTGAACAAATTGGCACAGGAGAACGATTCCTGAACATCATGCCAGAAGCACAGACACTGAGGTCTGCAATCAATAAATGGGACCTCCTGAAACTGAGAAGCTTCTGTAAGGCAAAGGACACAGTCAGTAAGACAAAACGACCACCCACAGAATGGGAAAAGATCTTCACCAGCCCCACATCTGACAGAGGACTGATTTCCAAAATATACAAGGAGCTCAAGAAGCTAGCCACCAAAACACCATACAATGAAATTAAAAAGTGGGGTGCAGAACTAAACAGAGATTTTTCAACAGAGGAATCTGAAATGGCTGAAAGACACTTAAGAAAGTGCTCAAAATCCTTGGCCATCAGAGAAATGCAACTCAAAACAACTCTGAGATACCACCTCACACCTGTCAGAATGGCTAAAATCAAAAATACCAATGACAACCTATGCTGGAGAGGTTGCGGAGAAGAAGGAACACTCATCCATTGCTGGTGGGAGTGTGAACTTGTAAGACCACTTTGGAAATCAGTATGGTGGTTGCTCAGAAAAATGGGAATCAATCTACCTCAAGATCCAGCCATTCCTCTCTTGGGTATATACCCAAATAGTGCATGTCCATACAACAAGGACATATGTTCAACCATGTTCATAGCAGCATTGTTTGTAATAGCCAGAACCTGGAAGCAACCTAGATGCCCCTCAACTGAAGAATGGAAAGAGAAAATGTGGTACATTTATACAATGGAGTACTACTCAGCAGAAAAATGCAATGGAATCTTGAAATTCACAGGCAAATGGATGGAACTAGAAGAAACCATCCTGAGTGAGGTAACCCAATCACAAAAAGACAAACATGGTATGTACTCACTCATATATGATTTTTAGACATAGAGCAAAGGTTTACCAGCCTATAATCCTCTTCCCCAAAGAAACTAGAAATCATGAATGACTCTAAGGGATAAATGGACCCCAGGAATGGGAAGTGACATGAACTCCCAAGCTTGAGTTTGAGAGCATGAGGGTAGGGGAGTGGGTGCTGCCACAATAAGAGCACAAGAAGAAGAGTAGAGGAGAAGAAATGGAGGAGCAGATACATTGAGTTGGGGCAAGAATAGAGGAGAGAGAGCAGGATGAGAGATACCATATCAGAGGGAGCCACTATAGGTCCGAGAAGAGATCTGGAACTAGGAAGATCTCCAGAGACCTACAAGGATGACACGATCTGACAGTCCGGGCAGTGGAAGAGAGGATGGCCTAGAAGCCCTTCCCCTAGAAAGAGATTGATGACTACTCTCTATGCTATCCTAGAGTCCTCATCCAGTGGCTGATGGAAGCAGAGACAGACATCCACAGAAATACACTGAGCTGAAATCTGGAACCTAGTTGAAGAGAGGGAGGAATGAAGAACAAAGGGGTCTGTGGAGAAACCCACAGAAACAGTTGGCCTGAAAAAAAAGGGAAAACATATCGACCCCAGACGCTCTTTGGGAGGCCAGTATTGGACTAATCCAGCACCCTGATCATGGATGCCAATGGGGAGGCCCCTGCACTCCTGGGAGCCTCCGGAGGTGGACTGGCATTTTGCCCTGGTGTGTGTGGGGGACTTTGAGAGCCCATCTCACTTGAAGAGATGCACTCTGTCTCTGAACACATGGGGAGGGGCCTAGGCCCAGCACAGGAAGATTTGGTAGACTTGGTGGAGCCCTGGTTGGGGGCCCTACCCTGCCTGGGGAGTGGTGGGTGGATGGGGTGGGGGGTAGGTTGGAGGTGGGGGAGAAGGAATGGGGGTGAGGGGAGGGAGAGGGAGAGGGGAATTACATGTGAAACAAGCCTGTTCCCTAACTTGAATTAATAATAATAATAATAATAATAATAATAATAATAATAGAAAAACAAAACAAAAAAAAGATTTGCTCGTACATTTGAGATAAAAATTAACTCTTTTGTTCAAAAGTGCTTCCTTTGGTTTCTAAAGATTTCAAAGTAGAATAACTTATGATAATTATTTTTGATATATTAAAGTTTATCCTTTGTGCATATAAAATGATTCATATCTAACTAAGCTATTGATAATTTTATTATTTGTATATAAAATACACTAAGACCATCAAGAAAACAATTATAATATTAAACTATGTTTAAAAGATTTTTTAAAAATGCACCATTCTTTTTTCTCAACTTTTTTTAAAAATTAGAAACAGGATTGCTCCACATGACTATCCCAGATCCCCTCTCTCACCCGTCCTCCCCTACCACTCATCCCCCCAACTAAAACACCATCTATCACATATCCTTTCTGCTTCCCCTGGATGGTGAGGCCCTCCATAGGGTGTCACCAGATCTATTGCATCCTCCAGGATAGGGCCTAGGCCCACCCTTGTGTGCCCTGACTCAGGGAGCATTCCCCTATATGGAATGGGCTCCCAAAGTCCACACCTATGCCAGAGACAAAAACTTAACCCCCACAGGAGGTCTCCTCCCAGAAACCCATGTTCCTGGGGTCTGGGTCAGTCCCATGCTGGTATCCCAGCCATCAGTCTGGGGAGCAAGAGTTCCCCAGTGTTCAGTTCGGCTGTTCCTGAAGACTCTACCAGCCTGGTCTCGACCCCTGTGCTTCCCATTCGTCCCTCTCTGCACCTGGGATCTCGTTCAGCTAGGTGATTAGCTGTGGGTGTCTGCCCCTACCTCCACCAGCAGCTTGAAGGCTATAGGATGGCACACATGTCAGTCATCAATCTCCCCATCAGGGGAGGGCACCAATGCAGCCTCTCCTCTGTTGCCCAGATTGCCAGCTGTTGCCATTCCTATAGATCTCTAGACATTTCCCCAGTGCCTGATTTCTCTGTAAACCAAAAATGTCTCCCTCTATTATAACTCCATTCTTGTTATCATCTATTCTTCCTCTGACTCAACCTCTCTGCTCCCTCATGTCAGGAAAAATGCACCATTCTCTACAAGCATTCATAACCCTTTGCTTTCAAAGAGTCTACATCCAAAATTGATCTACTTTTTCTAAAAAACATCTTTTTAGCATTGAAAAGCAAGAAATATACTACTATATTTTTGAACATATTGTATAAACATCAACTCATGCAATTTTCATTATTATTTAAACTGTATGTATGAATTTTCTTATTTAATTCTTATAAAAACATTTTGATTTCTGTTCATAGTATTCTGTTACCTTTTCAATAGCACATTTTATCCTTGACTTTGTTGACTTTGTAAGAGAAACAAAAGGACTGTACTGAGAGAGCATACCTCCTCCAGGTTCACATAGCCAGAATTGTTGCAGTTTATTGTTCTGACTGTATACCCTGCTGAGCTCCCTGTCCTTCTTGAATGACTGCATCTCCTTCAGGAGTCATTGGCATTTTAATTAAAAATGGAGAGTATATTTTCTGGTTACTCAGACTTTCCATAATAACTATAAAATATCTTGACAGTAAAACAGAAGTTTTCATAGGTTTGTACTCTGAGTTTAATTGCATTTCTTTCTCTATTTTATTTTAGATTAACAAGTAAATATTTAAAAGTTATATGTGTATGTTAATTAATCCTAGAATATCCAATAATTTGTTAGTAAGTTTTTAAAAATCAGGAGAGACAGAGGGAGAGGGAGAGAGAGAGATAGATAGATAGAGAGAGAGAGAGAGAGAAAGAGAGAGAGAGAGACAGACAGAGACAGAGAATTTATATCTCCTGGTTTCTCTTCCAATATTTTCTATTGGAATTATTCTTCAGACAGCATTCAATTGGCTAATAAGGTAAATCATATACAATCCAACTGTTTTTCATTCTGAATGCTTATAATTAAAAGTTATTTTTGTACCATAGAAAGTTAATTCTACATTTCATTTTACCTCAACTTTAGCTCTTCAATAAATTTCTCTATGGCAACAACTCCAGTTCTTCACAGGAAACAAAGAAAGCTATGGCTTAATACTCTAGGTTCCAGATAGAACAAGATCAAGTGTAATTAGATAAGTTTGAAAAGAACATCAAAAACAGATATAGTAAGTTTTTATTGAAGAGGAAAAGAAATGCATCTCTTGTTTTGCCATAGAAAATAGTTTACTTGTACAAGTAAACATAAGCTTAATATTAGTCACCAGAGAAAAAGAGGGATGTGAGAATGTAAGGGGTGGTTCAGGAACAGAGCAAATATTCAAATACTTGTGGTATAATAAGAACAAAGCTTCTCACTCTAGCCTGTTCATTTTCCTCCAAAATGCATGTATATTATGTAAATAGTGACAGTAAAGGAGCATGAAATCAAAGTACATGGTTAGTGCATGAGCCCAGTAAAATTATTAAACCCACAGAAATGCTTGTTTTAAATAATGTAATTTTGTCTTTAGGTTGTGAATCTATCTTTTAAATGCTGATCAATGTCTCCAGCTAAGTACTGAGTACTGGAAGAATCATTAGCCTGTCTTGAGGGAAGAAGTGTCCCCTTAGTAGTTTTCCAATGCAGATTGGTCAATCTTGAACAAACAACACAGGCTCTTCAGGTTGCGCATACATATATGCATGCATGAATGCATGAATACATACAAACATGCATACATACATAGTGTGTGCAACAAATATAATTAATAAAAAGGCCATAAACTTGAGAATGGGGGTATATGAGGGGTAACAGAGGGTAGTTGTGATAGTGTCTAGGCCCTCCCTTGTATGTCTAGGCTGAGAGAGTATCCCTCTATGAGCAATTGTATCCCTAAGTCCATTCCTATGCTAGGGACAAGTACTGATCTACTACAGGAGGCCCCATAGATTTCCAAGGACTCCTCACTAACACCTATGGGGTCTGGATCAGTCCAATGCTGGTTTCCCAGCTATCAGTCTGGGGTCCTTGAGCTCCCCCTGTTCAGGTCAGTTGTTTCTGTGGGTTTCACCAACCTGGTCTTGACCCCTTTGCTCACCACTCCTCCCTCTCTGCAACTGGATTCCAATTCAGTTCAGTGTTTAGTTGTGGGTGTCTATTTCTACTTCTATCAGCTATTGGATGAAGGTTCTAGGATGGCAAATAAGGTATTCATCAATCTCATTATCAGAGAAGGGCATGTAAGGTAACCTCTCCACTATTGCTTAGATTGTTAGTTGGTGTCATCCTTGCAGATCTCTAGACATTTCCCTAGTGCGAGATTTCTCTTTAAACCTATAATGGCTCCCTCTATTAGGGTACCTCTTAATTTGCTGTCCTCTTTTCTTCCCCCATCTCAACCTTCCTGCACCATCATGTTCTCCTCTCCCCTCCTCTTCTCCCCTTATTTTCCTAGCTCCCTCTCCCCTCTCCCTATACTCCCAATTTTCTCAGGAGATCATGTATGTCTCTCTTAATTCTTTAGTCATTACCAAAACCATCAGTGCTTTAAATATTCAGAAACCTTTAACATCCATCCAATTAAAAATTAACAATAACATAACTAAAGCACTTTGAACTTAAGTCTTGTATTTAATTAGTGATCAAAATATTTAACAACTAAATAGTAGGATTTGGTATGTGAGTTGTTTCTCTCTCTCTCACATACACACACACACACACAGAGAGAGAGAGAGAGAGAGAGAGAGAGAGAGAGAGAGAGAGACAGAGACAGAGACAGAGACAGAGACACAGAGAGAGACAGAGACAGAGAGACAGAGGCAGAGACAGAGAAAGACAGCAAGATTGAGGAACAGACCAAGTAGCAAAGAAACTCAGACTGACAGAGACTAAGACAGACAGACAGAGAGACACAGACTTGGAAAGAAAGAATAATAAATTAATGTACAAATTTATTATATGTTGACAATGGCACTAATGGAATTAAACACTACATTTAATGTGAAGCAATTTTTTAAACAATTCTAAAGCCTGGATGAAAGTATTACTTCCTTAACAAACCAGCCTCTGAACTGCAGTTAGTTCTCAAACTCTATTGAGAAAACAAAAGACTAAATACATACATCACAGGTATATGGAATCCAGCCCCATAGTAATTTTACAACTCTTCTTGAGGTAAATATTATGAAATTCAGTGATCACAATGGTCATTGAAAATGAAATGATTGTTTGTGAAGAGATGCAAATAAAGTGAGCTTAGGGAGGAAATTAAATGAGGTATCATTCTGCATATTAGTTATGAGAAAATTTTCATGGAAGTTAACTTGGAAAATAGAGATTGCATGAATGAAACACAAGTTTTCATAATTTCCTCAAAATCTTGTAGTAGCCCACATGGACTTTTCTCATTTATATTTATACATTTTTATCTGAATTATGTTATACTCCTCCCCCTTTCTCTCTCTCTCTCTCTCTCTCTCTCTCTCTCTCTCTCTCTCTCTCTATCTATCTATCTTCTATTTGCTCCCCAGGGAGGGTGAGGCCTTCCATGGGGATCTTAAAAGTATGTGGAATGGGCTCCCATTTGTATGCTAGGGATAAATACCGATCTATTACAGAGGTCTTATAGACTGCCAAGGCCTCCTCACTGACGCCTACATTCAATGGGGTCTGGATCAGTCCTATGCTGGTTTCCCAATTATCAGTGTGGGTTCTATGACCTCCTCCTTGTTCAGGTCAGCTGTTTCTGTGAGTTTCACCATCCTGTTTTTGACCCCTTTGCTCATCACTCCTCCCTCTCTGAAACTGTATTCGAGGAGTTCAGTTTCTTGTAGATCTCTGGACATTTCCCTAGTGCCAGATTTCTCTTTAGTACTATAATGGCTCACTCTACTATGGTATCTCATTTCTTGCTCTCTTCTATTCTTCCCACATTTCAACCTTCCTGCTCCCTCATGTTCTCCTCTCCCCTCATCTTTTCCTCTTTTCCATCTCCTAGCTCCCTCTCCCTCCCCCCATTCTAAGGATATTTTGTTCCTTTCCTCTTTTCTGGTTGACCATGTATGTCATTCTTAGGGTCCTTGTTGTTTCCTAGCTTCTCTTGCAGTGTGGATTGTAGGCTGGTAATCTTTGCTCTATGTCTAAAATCCATATTTTAGTGAGTACACACCATGTGTGTCTTTTTGTAACTGTGTTACCTTGCTCAGGATGATTTCTTCTAGTTCTATCCACTTGCCTGTGAATTACAAGATTCCATTTTCTTCTTTTTTCTTTTTTTTTTTTTTTGCGGCTGAGTAATATACTATTGTGTAAATATGCCACATTTTCTCTACCTATTCTTCAGTTGAGGGGCATCTAGGATATATATTTGTGATTATATGGTCACTTTGAAATTTAAATCTTAGACCCCTTACATAGATTAAAATCATCATAATAATGCATATTGCTTTCATATGACAGGTCAAATTACAAAGACCTTGTTTCATTTATAATATAATAACTATGTTTGTGATAGTGTATAATATATTCTATTATTTTTATTGTTGAGAGATTTAATGTAACAACTTTATACTTGTTTTCTAAATTTAATATCTACAATTAAGCATGTGTCATACCATTTCAATTAGTATCTCAGTTAAAGATTTTAAATATGAACTTTGCAGGATGACTTCTTGTATTAAATGCTTTTGCCATTCATAATACTAAATCAAGTTTCTAATATGATCTAAGTGACTTTCATGTGTACAACAAAGTAGGATTCCAAAGCCATTGTAAGTCCTAAGTTCATCAAACCATACACATTGCTATTACTGGGTGATGTTATAATACAACCTAGTAAGCATTATCTTTTCACAGAGGCATATACATTTTCATATTAATTGTTATATTTATATGCAACATGGTAGCAAAAATAGTGAGTTCAGGAAAATCTAGAAAACAGCATAAAGAAGAAATTATTTAAAAATTATCTTGTGCTTTTTCTCTGCTAAATTATTTTCTGTTTGCTTGTTTATTCTTTCATCTTCTGGTTTGTTTGTGTTTATCTTATAACATTATTATTATTATTATTATTATTATTATTATTATTATTGGTGCCTATTTGTTTTCTAGTGAGAAAAATAGTGTAAAGGTATGGATTCAGATGGGTGAGGAAGTGGAGAGAATCTGGAAGTAGGGGAACCCAAAATCAAAATATAATTCACAAACATCTGTTTTTGATAAACTCAAATTAATATTTAAATATTATTTTAGAATTTATAATTTGATGACCATAGGCCCTTCCCCAGGTCATCACCTAGTATGATTCTGTTGCAATGCACATTCTAGAAGGTAGAAATGAGGTAAAAAAAAGAAAAAATTTGAGAAAAATTCACAAGGGAAAAGGAGTGTCTGTAGTAACCCACTGAAGGTAGAAGCAGAAATGGCTTCCATTTACACACAAATGAAGTTTATTTGCAAATTACAGAATAATAATGCACTCCTATATCACTAATTTTGCTTTGTTTTAGAATACTATTATTTTCACAAAATATTTGTTTTAATATCCAAAGAATACCATGATGCAATCAATGTCTTTTTCCTTTTCATTTGCTCATTACTGTTTTCTATGTGGTGTGTGTCCATTCTCCAGTATGGCATTTATGTGGATGTTAGAAAAGAATGTGTAGGCATGGTCTTGCTCCTTCAGAGGTGCTTTGTAACATGACAGGACTTGGCTTTTGCCATCAAAACATTGCTTTTCTAGGGAACAGGTAATCTCCCTAGTCATATTTGCCTAGGATAATGGAAGAAGAAGTGTTTAATTTACTGCTTCTAAGGTAAGAAGGTAAGATTGGAAAAAAGTATGGGAAACATCTTCCCTACACAATCCACAGTCTCAGAATTGCATTTAACCCCTTGGTGAGTATTATTCCTTACCATGATGACTGAGTTTTATAAAATGCCTACACTTCATCATGGATGACTGTTGAGTTTTATAGCACAAATAATGACAGCCTCTGGGAATGTGCCTTTATCAAAGAAAGATGAGAGAGATATGTGTGAGTATCAAAGCTGTAAAGCAAAACAACAATCTAAGCTATTCATAATACAAAGTAATAGAAATCTGTCCTAGATGTGACAGACAAGTCTGAAACCCTGGTTCTGTCAATCCAATCCCAGTGTTACTGTTCATAACCAGAGTTTAAAGAGACTCATTAGGGATAGACTTCCTTGCTCAATTTGGGAGTCTAAGTTCTAGCCCAGGTATTAAACCTGGGTTACCTGACCTGAGCTGTAGTTGATTTCATTTCTTTTGCATGGTACTGAGTACTCCATGAAAACAAACTGGTATTTATGCATCCCACTCCAACTTTGTGTCCCAATGAAAGTAATGCACCTTGAGTCTAGTGGCTACACACTCAACATAGATAGTGGGAACACCGAGAATGTAAGGCACCTGCAGTCTGCAGACATTGTAACTCAGGACAAACTGGGATAAGCAATGTGGTCCTAGGTAATAAGAAAATGGCTGAGGAGGTGTTAGTAATGGCTGGTTATGAGCCAACCTTGGTAAGAAGTGATCATATTTGAAACAGCAGTTATTGATAATGTTAATATTGTTCTATCAGTAATATTTAAATTAAATGCAAGTCTGGATGATAGTTTTCCTGATTGATCTCTTGGAAGATTCTGGTCCCTTTTGAAAGGTACAAGTCAAAAGTGCTTAATGGACCATACAAGTCCTCTCTCACTAGGGTATGGCTTTAAACTTTATATATGTGTTGAATCTCTGCTCCCACAATACTTCATATTCTGTCAAAACAGGAACACTTGAGGTCTTACATCATGTTCATCTAGTAAACTTGTACCACCACTTGTACCTCCACTTGCCTGCCATCCTTCAGACCCTTACTAATTTCATACTTCACTTCATCACCACTTATGCCACTACTTTCAGGTTGTTATCCCTGTAATCTTGGCCCAGGTTGGATCAGTGTCTTTCCTCTCGTGTTCCACAATACTCCATATTTAACAGCTGGCCTCTCTTTTTGCTGGGTTCTCATTGTACGCCCTAAATGAGATCCCTTTTGGGGAACTGGGAAAAGCTTTTATTGTCCCTCCCCAATTATTCATCTGGGCTATCTTCATATTTTTACTTTAACATTTGCTTTTACACAGGAACAGGGGTTTTCAAAACAACTGGGAGGGAACAAATCAGCATTCTCCAGGCACCAGTATAAATTCCAGACAAGGGTAGATTTGCGGAAAACAGCCCAGGTTTTGAGGCTTTATTTTTTAGCCATGCCTAAGAAATAAAACTTCTAGCTTAGAAACAGCAAGTTCTCTAAGTGTAGTCTGGGAAAATAGTGACAAGAAGACAATGCACTTTTACTGTAAGGTATCTATAGATGGAGAAGATAGAGCTGTGGATTATTTACTATAAATGATAGCACACATTTATAGTCAAATTTGTGTTCAATCATTCTTCTGACATTAAGAATCTTGACATGTGGTAGTCCTTCTGTTTCCTGACTCATTGCATTTAAAACAAAGGTGTATAGTGTGTATATAGTTGTAGGGGATGCTGTAGCCATGCCTGCTTAGGGGATGGCTACAGGTGTGCCTGACCATGTCCTTGATTGTAGGGGATATTGTAGCCAACACCTGCTTAGGGGCTGGCTACAGGTGTGCCCTACATATACTGGAGATTTGTGGGTTAAAATAAATTACATTGAAAACTTGATGGCAAATTAGTTTAGATGCTAAAGCTATTTGCCTCCAAGTCTAGTAACCTTTGCTGAATCTTCAGAAGAAACCACAAACATGATGGAAGGAGAGGACAGAATCCTGAAAGTTGTCTTACCTGCACATGCTCAATGTGACATTTGCATAAATAAATCTGCAATAGTAAATATATGTAAACTTTTTGAAAAGGAAAAAACAAGAACACATTACATTTTAAATGGCAATATTTTGTTGTCATATCTGATTAAAAATATGACTTGGGAAGTTTATATCCATCCCATTTTTAATCAACTACATAGACATAATATCAAACACTACTTTACACTTTATTTCAAAAAACTTGTTTTAAAAATATATGCAAACTTACTTTTTCATCAGTATCATTTCTAGAACTAAATTTGGAAATTAAATCAGCTTGTATTCAGAATAAATGCTTTTGACAAGTGTTTGTATTAATTCCTTTATTTCTCACAATGATAAAAGCTTGCTATTAATCCCATAGTTGCATTTTTATTCTGTTTTGAACAACATTGAAGCCTGAGTTTGAAAAGGTCCAGATGGTTTCCCCTTTATTGAAATCTGAGTTTGAAGCAGCCAAGGAGCTTAAGGCAAAATTTTAGCTTTGCATTAAACCTGCTTGAGAATGTGTTAGTATGCTACCCACACAGACCCTGTCCTGTAGCTCTGCAATTCCTCATTGCAGGTTTGTCCTTCACTGATTCTTGTGCTCAGCTTCTCCTACAGTGGAGTGAACAGAGAAGGCAACCTTGTGACATGCAATCCATCCACAGAAATGGCTGTATCTGGCATCCCAACTCCTCATGGCTCACTGGATTTGTGAGAAAGTCAAATTGTACATTGCATCACTTCTCTATGCAAAGCACTAGGCTAAGCTTAAGAACCTCCACAGTTTCCTCTCCCCCTCCTCCATAAATGATACAATAGCACACTGTACAGACTTTCAATTATTAGCCCTGCTGTGCCTACCAGCACCACATCAGAACCATCATCATTGCTGTTTCTAGCGCACACTATTAAATTTTTCCCTACCTCTTTGCAAGCCACCCTCCCTTTTCATTTTAGTTGCTTGATCTCTCTGAGCTCCACTTTCCTTATCTGAAAATTAGATATAATAATATTATCTAGCTCATAGGCTTGCTTTGAGGATCAAATGAAATCACATAAGTTAAGTTCTTAGGAGTATGTATGGCACATGAAAATCATGATGAATAAAGCCTATGCATTATTTTAAAAATGGGCAAACTTAGACTCAAAGAGATGAAATAGTTTTCCAAATGTGGCCTAAAAAGTAGCAGAGAGGAACACTGAAGTCCATTTTGTCTGATGTACAAATAAGCTTTCTCTTTGGACTCTTTACATTAAGCACCAGTATTAGGAAGCCAATCCCACTGAACACCATAGAGACCCATGCTCTTCCCATTCTCAAAAGGGACTCAATGGCAAATGTGCCTTTTGATGCTATTTTTTGATATCTCACAGTGGTAGTTTAGTTATAGTCTAAAGATCTCTCTTTAGACCCTGATATCATGGATATCCCAACAGTATTCAAAGGTGGAGAGCCACATTAAAAAAACACATTTAACCAGCACATAAAGTAATTAAAATGTATATATGTGAGGTATAACATACTCTATCTTGATATATAACAGGTTAAACATAGCTCTGTGCTCAAATACTTATTTATTTATGGTGAAAGCTTTAAATCTTTACTCATAGCCTCTTGAAATAAATGAGACTCCATCAATACCTGATATACCCAACTGTGCAATGGTGCATTATTAATTCATGTCAATGCATTCATGAACCAAACTGAATATACTCTTGATGCTGACCCTAAATTTTTCTTTGTTTTGCTTCATCCAAGACTAGTTCACCATTTATATAGTTCAAATATGTGCTTTTTACCTTCTGTCAAATCTGCCCTCAATTATTTAACTATTATTTTATCCAGATGCTATAACTCATAAAGTTTCCTTTCAACCATGAAACAGTATCTTCCCAAAACTGAGTGTTCAATTCTAGCATCTTCAGGGTCCTTGATATTTTTAAATATAAATAAATAGTAAACAAAGTAGGAAGTAATGGACCATGCAAGCAAATAAGGTAGTTGTTTTCTTCATCTAACAGAAAACTCACAGCAAACTCTGACAACAAGACAAATTATCCTTGAATATGGAAACTGATTCCCCAAATCCTGCTTTAATTAGAACAGGACAGAAAGGAAGATGAATATTTAAATAAAAAGTTGCTTTTTCAGAGGGCCAGTGAATTTTGTAGAAAACTCCTTTGTGCTACTTCTGTCTCCCTGGTGATAGAATAAATCTAAAAATAGAAGCTCAAGCTTTTATTAACTGGACAGATGTCATATGTCCTGCTGAGGTAAGACACATTTTGATTAACTATTCCAAGGAGAAATATCCACCCCCAGGAGGTGAAGTAGCTCCAGGTTCTCAATTACCTGCCTAGTCTCCCAAGTGCATTGCCAGTTTCCGTCTTCTCATAGCAACACGACTGTTATCTAAAATATCATGCTCACAAATACATACATGAATGTTTCTGAAAACAGAATGAAAATTCATTGTATTGGAAGACAAACTTGTCTTGTTTTCCTGGATGAATAGTAGAGTTTGTAGTAAGGGAGGATTAATATCTTAAATTGATATGTCTGATGTTCAAAGTAGATGAAGGGAATGCTATTCACCCACATAGAACTGTTTTCTAATGCACTATTATCTCTGTCATAGGTTGTGAGAGGGTATGAGGTGATGTAGACTAGAACATTTAAATATTTGTCTGCATATCCCCATAGTGTGAAGGGCACATAAGCAGGTACAAATTCACAAATTTCTTCATTGTCTTTTAAGTGCAGAAGCGTGACATGTTCAAATCTCTCCCCTGCCTTTACCTGAGTATGTTTAATGTCCAATAAATGATTGTGAATTGAATTATTTCTTGTGAGAATATTTAAGCTGGCTCTGGGAAAACAACAAAAGTCTAATTCAGCCAATTTCATGCACTTACTTAGCCAAGGTCTCAGCCTGACTAAAATGGGGCTAGAAAGCAATACAGAAATTATTCTAGCATTGAAACAAAGTATTTTCTTTTAATTTTATATGGTATAGGAAAGAATAACAGTAAGAGAACTTCAGACCATGATCAGAACTACTAGAGGCACAAGGAAGGACCCTGTTTTCCAACTGTGATGAGGAATCCTTACAGTCTGGAAAAGGAGTTACATGCTATTCTCAGCAAATACTGTAAAGTACCATATTATTCCTCACACCACAGGTTCTTACTTACTATATTAACAAGTATATTATGTGCTATCCACCTTGTAAGATTTGGATGGTTCAGAGAAGACAGAAGCAAAATCAGCATTAATGAAGAAAATAGTGATGTGTGACTCCAAGAATAAAAGGTAGTCTAAGTGTGATGAGAGTTAATGATATATAGGGAGTATATATCAATTCGCAGGACTAAGGTAAAAAGGACCAGAAAAAAATAGTGTGGACATTTGATGGCTAACTTAAATGCCATCCTAGAGCCTTCATCCAGTAGCTGATGGAACCAGAAACAGACACAGCTGAACACTGAGCTGAATTCTAGAATCCAGTTGCAGAGGGAGGATTGATGAGTAAAGGGGTCAAGACCAGGCTGGAGCAACCCACAGAAATAGCTGACCTGAACAAGGTCATGGAACCCAGACTGATAGGGGTCAGTTTAGAGGTCTGGACAATCTATGGGGCCACTGATAGTGGATCAGTACACAAATGGACTTTGAGAACCCTCCCAACATAGAGGGATACTCTCTCAGCCTAGACACACTGGGGAGGATCTAGGCCCTGCTCCAAATGATATGACAGATGTTAAAGATCCCCATTTAAGGCCTCACTCTCCCTGAGAAGCAGAAGGGGGTTTGGATAGGAGGTCAGTGGGGAGCAGGGGAGGAGGGGAGGGAGAGGGAACTGGGATTCACATTTAAAAGTACCTTGTTTCTAATTTAAATTTTTTGCAGATTTTTATTTGAATTAGAAACAAGAGTTTTTCCATTCATTTATTTAGCTCATAAATAAGGTCATGCACAATTATGAAACATAATACAGTATGTTCACAATGGCATGGCTAAATTAAAGCAATTAACATGTTATATCACACATATTCATCATTTTTGTTTTGAGAACACTTAAAGTATACTCTCACAACTTTTAAAATATAGCATATTGTTATCAACCGTATTTATCATGCTCTCAGTAGAACTCAAGACATCACAGAGTCCATGCCTCCTGTCCAACTGCAGTTTTATATCCTTAAATCAATCATTTCCCCATTGTTAAAAGACCCACATTGAAGCCTAATAGCCACAATTCTACTCTCTGTTCCCATAAGAAACAAGATTGTTTTACATGACAATCCCAGTTTCCTTCCCCCTCCCACCCTCCACTACAACCACCCCCAACTAAAACCCTACCTATCACATATACTTTCTGCTCCCCCTGGATGGTGAGGCCTTCCATAGGATGTCATCAGATACTATAGTATCCTTTGGGATAGGGCCTAGGCCCACCCCCATGTGTCTTGGCTCAGGGAGTATTCCTCTATGTGGAATGGGCTCACAAAGTCCACACCTATGCTAGGGATAAGTACTAAACTACTACAGGAGGTCTAATTTAAATTTTAAAAAAGAAATAGTGTGCAAGCAAAACTGCAGGCAAGAGGGGTGAATGTATATGCAGGGGAGTCTATGCTATATTACAGTGGGATCCATTTGATGTGGAGTATGAGACATTGGGGAGCATTGATGAAGAATTATCTATTGTTTATAAAATTAGAAGTATTAGGATAGGAAGGCATGTCTACTAAACAGTCTAAATCTGCCAGGTGATCAACCTGAGAGTCTGTGAAACAGAAAACTAACAAATGAATATTTGGTGATATCAGCTCTGATCATTGTGCAAAATCACATTTTATCAATTCAGGTTTTAAATATTAAAAGAAAATTGAGAAATTATCTTTCTACTTAAGCTTCCTGGTGATAGCTTCCATCACCTCTTGCTCCTTAATCACCTGTCCATCAAGGTGTCATCTCCTTTCTGTCTAGGGAAATGTGCAGCACTAGCTTCTCTGAATAGTCCAAAGTCATTTCTCCCAAATCAAACTTACAGGAAAAACTTACAAGATTTGTGTGCTCTCTGGCTATGAGACACCCTGTACTTATTGATTAAAAGCTTGGATTCTTCTTTACAATCTTCATTCTAAGTTCTTAAGAAAGGGGTGGGAGTTCATAAACTTCTACGCTGACCACACCATGAAGACTCACTGCTCTTAGTAGATTTGTTCCTGAGTGGCCTGTGAGAATCCCATCTCTGAGATGTATTGTGCCAATAAAAGGATAGGCCAGAAAAATTGACTGTAGGTTCTACTCCAACTGGATCATGGCAGGAAATAATAGCATTCCCACACCAGTTGTTTATAATCATGTGAACTTACCAGAATGTTGCACAGGAACACAACTAAGATGCATCCCGTGTAACCGTCTATCTGCCTGTCATTCTTGCAATGTTCTGAGGTTGAGAAGAGCATCTTCTTTGTGTAACACACAGGAGAAATCTCTCACATGGAAAATGGTTTGTAGTCCTCCAGGCCCAGGACCTTGAAAATTCTATTGACAGGGGAAGGTACTTTCCATGCTGCCAATCTGTGGTATACTAAGGGCCTCTGGTAGTGGATCAGTATTTATCCCTAGTATACAAATGGACTTTGGGAGCCCTCTCCACCTGGAGGGATACTTTCTCAGCCTAGACACACAGGGGAGGGTCTAGGCCCTGCTCCAAAAGATATGACAGACTTTGAAGATCCCCCATGGAAGACCTTGCCCTCCCTTGGGAGCAGAAAGGGGTTGGGATGGGGGTTGGTGGGAGTGCAGGGGAGGAGGGGGGGGGAAGGAACTGGGATTGACATGGAAAAGAAACTTGTGTCTAATAAACAAAAGAAAATTGAATTATGTCCAACTCAAGTTTCTAAGTAGCCAATTACTTACAATTGAGATGATACTTTTCCTTCTTCTCTGGGCACTCCCTAGGTATCTGGGCTTTCATTTGCTGCCTGTCATCTCACTTCTACTCTTTACTGTTTGGAGAGTTCAGAGTCTGAATCTCAAGAGCAAACCTATACCATGCATCCCCTTTCATGCTGGCTCAGAAAGTGTCAAGCAAGACAGCCATG